>NC_056736.1:163894610-164232110 GCF_019279795.1 Protopterus annectens
GGGTAAATGACATAGGCACGCATAATAGGACATATGAGCAGGTACGACATCACTGCAGTGATTTAATCAGAAATGTCCATCAGTGTGCATCGGATATCCACAGGCAACAGGTCACCACAGGTGGTGGGGTGGCTACACATCCCCCACTCACCAGACTGGAGGGACTACTCATGAGTGTAGTGGCCCCAGTCCACCAACAACAAAAACAGCAGCAGACATGCATTATGATGGAGACTGGAGCCATGCAGCAGCAAGACTATGAGCGTGCAGGTAATATGCCATGTGTATAGTTGACTGTTGTGTACACTGGTAGTTAATACATGTGTGAGGTGTGTCCTTGGTTTGTAGCTGTCATCATAGCATTTAATGTGCAAGTGTGATATCCTCAATATCAGCAGCTGACCTGTGAAAGGCGGCTGTTGTACTACCGACCTGTATCATACTCAGTAACAATGGCACAGTTGTGCTCACTGACATTAGTTTCCTCACTAATGCAGGTCCCTCTGGTGTAACAGCAATGCAGCCTATCCATGCTGGTGAGTGTGTATTAACAATACCTTTAATAGTCTTGATGGTAATAGTAATATTAGGCTCACTTAGTAGTGCTCTGTGTATGCATGCAGGTGTGTCTGTGTCTGTGTGTTGATATCTCGCATACTGAGTAGTGTACAACTGTGTGCAACTGTGTGCATGCGTAAGTGTGCATGTGTGCATGTGTGCATGTGTGCATGTGTGCATGTCTGCATGTGTGCATGTGTGCACGTGTGCATGTGTGCATGTGTGCACCTGTGCATGTGTGCATGTGTGCACCTGTGCATGTGTCCATGTGTGCACATGTGCATGTCTGGACCTCTGCATGTGTGGATGTGTGCATCACTGGTAATATTGTGTAGACATTGTAAACCTGAATCAGGTGCCATGGGTGCTGATAATGATGACATCTGTGTAATGGCACAGGAAGGCATGCCAGGGTCCATCATTGGTCAGCCGATTGACAGTACACAGCCGTCAACCCCATCAATGTGCACAGTTATCCTGCCAATACACCCTTTGTCACCAATGTCCCTAGGTGATGGACAGCATACAGTGGGCATTGACCAGGGTAATGTGGTATCTGTGGCACATGCCTCCCCACACAGCAGCCATGGGCATGGCCCTGAGATGGTACCACACAGACAGATGTCCAGGGGTTCTCATGGGAGCATCCATGGGTGTACTGCCCCTGTCAGACGTGCCCACAGAGGTCTTACAACCTCAGCTATGTTTCGGGCTATCATGCAGGCACAGTCACGTATGGAACGGTACACCAGACAGGGTCTGAGGGAGCTGACAGCATGTCGCACAGCCATGACTGACAGTATGCATGACATTGCGACTGCCATCTGTAATTTCACCGATGTCATAGACAGACGTTGTGGGGACATATTAGACCGGTTCCACAACTACATGTCCATGAGCCAGGGAGATGGTGGATGGTTGAGGCATCGACGTGGGCGTATGCCAGCAACAGCAGCAGCTGGCAGTCGTCATGGACGACAACAGGGCAGCAGCCACCCCCATAGTGCCAGCAGCAGCCCCAGCAATGCTGGGTCTGTGCTGTCATCAGACCGCCCCAGGAGACCACGTGCACATGGCTCTGGCCAGGCCCGACAGAGATTTGTGTCCAGTCAATGAACACCTGCTTCTGATGACAGTACCCAGTCTAGGTTGGTACTGGATACGGTCCATAGCACCCCTGCAAGGCATAGGTACCATGTCCGTGGCTAGAGACACTGATCTGTATGACCTGGCAGGTACAGTCTGTGGCTGTCAACAAACACCAGTATATGGCAGCCATGAGGTGGAACTGTGTGCATCCATATACACATGCGAATTGACAACACCTAGGGCTACCGCATACATGCACGCACTGCATCAACATTGCCCCACCTTGTCCCTCACCAACACACATACACATACATGTCAATTGGTGGTATCGGTGGCTGACTCAGGCATACCAAGTTCACACCCTGTGCATATGATGAAACTGTGCCACCTCCTGCAATCTGTAACATCAGTGCATGTACAGGTTAACATGTTGCTGATGCACAGGGTGACTACATAGATGTGTAGTAATAGTATCATGTTGTTAACAGTACTGTGTGCTGAAATAATTGTGGGTATATCACAGCATGCCTGATGCAGTAAGGGTATGATTATCATGTACTGTTGTCTACACCCATGGCAAGTACCATAGTGTATCATCTGCACATGTTGGCATACTGGTGGTAAGGATGTCAACAGAAGGCTACATACATAGGTAGCACAGGGTATAAGGTAATGAAAGTATTAATACGCAATGATGGACATGTAAACTGCAAGTGGCATGTTGCCCTCACTGGACTCTGCAATGCGGATGTTTGAGGATGTTGATATGTGTGCAGTACTACACGACTGGTACAGGACACACAGGAGCACCCTAGCACTGCAAGCTCACATCTCATACCATGCTAGACAGCCCCAACACACAAAACTAACTGTCAAAGGAGGGAGAGTCCCCATACATGTCAGGGATACTGTGGTGGCAGGCCAGGAAGCATACATCCTACTAAGTATGGAACCACTGAGTGAAGGCTCAGTGTCTGTTATTTGACATGTGTATTACTGCAGGTATGAGCACATGGGTTTCCATCCAGTTATTGTACATCCTGACGGTACATGGTCTGTACACTTGTGTGCGCTGAGACTGGACCCTAGCCATCTAACCTGTGTATTTCCATATACATGTGCATAGTGCCTGCATATTTTCAGTTTTACCTACTGGAAGTGGTACAGCTTGTTTGTTGTACAATGGACTACATGCAGCCCTGCTTACTGTAGCTTTGTTTGCATGCATGTTTGCTTGCAATTACCCTGGAATACTGATCCCATCTGCAATGCATAGTTACAGAGCTTGTGTGGACTCCTAGTGACATCTGCATAGCTTACTATATGTATGTCCATGTCTCATTTGACAGAACGTCACTGGTTGTCCTGTTCACATGTACGTTGCCTGTGACACATTGCATATGACTTACCTGGCATTTGTCCATGTGAGCAGTCATATATGCCACTGCTAACTAATCACAGGCACTACACCCTCACATACTCATCTTCTGTTGAACTACCTGCTTCGCTAGGGACGGCTTACACCTGTCAGCCCTGGGCTTTTGGATATTGGCAAAGGCTCTTGCTACCCCCATAGTGCCTTTGTTAGGCAAGGCTCATATGACAAACCCACCTTCATAGGTATCACAAGGGATAAGAAACTAAGAGTAATGCTACTCAACGCCAGAAGTCTAAACCTCAAGATGCATGCACTCGAAACTCTCCTTAGCATGGAGAACATTGATATCTGTGCAGTAACAGATTCCTGGTTCAGGGCTACTGAGAGCACCCCAGCCCTACCAGGTTATACCTCATACCATGCTTTTCAGCCCCAAAACTTGGACCGAACCAAAAAAGAAGGGGGAGTATTGATATTCATCAAAGATACCCACACCTCCAGGTTGGTGGCAAAGCACCAAGCATCAGAGACTATCCATGTGCAACTAACAATGGGTAAAGCTGCCTTCCAGGTTATAGCCTGCTACAGACCACCCTCCCAAACCCAAGAACTGCACTCGGCCTTCCTGAGAACAGTGGAAAATATGAAGGTCTCTCCAAACACCATTATTTTGGGCGACTTCAACTACCCAAACATAGACTTGGAGCATGACTCTAGCTCCAACACCCTAGCCCAAAAAATCCTAGAATATATGAACTCAAATGCTATGGAACAACTTGTTACCACTCCCACAAGAAGGGAAAACATACTGGACCTGATCATCACCAACATGGGGACTCTATGCTCCAGACCAGAAGTGCATCCCTCACTGGTAAGATAAGACCATAAACTAATCTCACTGGATATTCACATCCCAACCTCACCCCCTGCCCAGAAAAACACAGTGAACAACTTCTCTAAAGCAAATTCACACTCCTCAAAACTGAGGTGGAAACCTTCAAAGCCCCCAGGCCTGTGGAAAATACGGACCAGACCGCAGATTCCTCTATAATCGCATTATATGGACACCTTCAGAAATGCATGGATCATGCGATCCCGAATAAAACCAAGACCCAATCCTCCAAAGGCAGACGTCCTGTCTGGTGGACCCCAGCCATAAACAAACTATACAACAGAAGGAGGAAGCTACTAAATGATACAGCAAAATCCCAAAAAGGGAAGGCATCACTGATCAGTATTAGCAAAAAACTACGGGCACTCATAAGATTGTCTAAGGCCAGCTTCGAGAGAAAATTGCACAGGACACTAAGGATAATCACAAGGCTTTCTTTAGTTATGTTAGGAACCTGGGTGGTAATTCCCAGATATGCTCAGAGGTAGTCCAAAATGTCAATAGAAACACCAAACCCACAGACATTGCCAACATCCTAGCTGACAGGTTCAGCGCAAACTTCTCCCCCCCTCCACACCGAAAGGGCAAATATTTATCCCAGCAGAGTGCTGCCCCCCTGACATCTCAGATGCTCAGGTAAGAGCCACCCTCTCCAAAGCAATACACACTGCATCAATGGGACCAGACAGTGTCCCGGGCTGTGTCCTACATGAACTCCAAGAACAGCTACACCCAGACATAAAACTACTGTTCAATCCCAGCCTTACTACAGGATATGTGGCCAAAGAGTGTCGTACAGCAACAGTGGTCCCTCTACAGAAAGGTGGTGCCTCAACGGATCCTGGACACTATCGCCCCATAAGCCTGACTAGCTTGGTCTGCAAAGCTATGGAAAGGATCATCATGGACCTCATAAACAAAGATATTGGGGACCTACAGACACTGGATCATACCCAGTTTGGCTTTGTTAAGGGCAGATCCTGCCTCTCAAACCTGGTTGATTTCTTTGAAACAGTCACCAAGGCCATTGACGAGGGGAAGGTGGTCCACACAACCTACCTGGACCTCGCAAAAGCCTTCGATACAATACCCCACTCGGGCATTCTAGAGAAGCTCACCAGCTTAAATATAAACCCCTATGTCACTAGATGGATTGCACACTGTCTCAAGGACAGAACCCACATGGTTAGAATTCCTGGAGCCATGCCAGACTCCAAACCAGTTACAAGTGGTGTCCCACAAGGCTCAGTCCTGGGACCTCTCTTGTTCGGTATATATTTATCGGAGGTACAGGCCAACACGGAAGGACTGTGGCTGACCAAATTCGCAGATGACTGCAAACTGGCAGCCATAATCGACTCTCCAGCCGACACAAGCATCCTCCAAAAGGGCCTCATAGAAACAGACAACTTGTGCCAGAGCCATGGCCTCAAGCTGAATGCAAAAAAGTGTATAGGCATCCCCTTTGGCAAAAACAAAGTGCCCACAAAGTGCCACATAGGTGGTAATCCATTAAGTACAGAAGAAGTAATTTGGGACCTGGGGACCCAAGTTGATAGCAATCTCTCATTTGACAACCACATGGCCAAAGTGGTTAGAAAAACATTTTATATACCCCACCTCATCATGAAGGGATTCACATCTAGATCAGGGGAGGACATTGTGCCTCTTTACTCATCCCTCATCAGGCCCATAATTGAGTACAATGCCCCTGTTGGGATGTACCTTACCAGACACCTGCAGCAACTGGAAAGACCCCAAAAGTACCTCACCAAGAGGATCAAAGGGCTCAAACAGATGCCATATGCTGACCGGTTAAAGAAACTCCAGCTCTACTCAGTGGCATACCGCCTGTTCAGAGGCGATCTGTGCCTGATGTATAAAGCCATGTCAAACCCAGAATTGATGGGCATGCTGCACCTCAGAATATCCAAATCCCATCGAGCTACACGCTCGAGAGACTTGAACCTCAGCACTGAAATAAATAGGACATGCTGGAGGGACAGATTCATAACCCAGAGGCTCCCTTCACTCTGAATAAAATCCCAGTCCAGGTTAGGCAGAGTCCCTCATTGACTCTCTTCAAGAGGAATCTTGACAAGTGGATGGGACATCATAGGTTTACCCCGGGTATCACATCTGTGTCACTGTTAGACAGAGGCACAGTATACTAACCTCGAAAAAGGGCATAGCAAGATAAATTTACAATGGATTGCGACAGCCAAACACATTCTGGCTAGGTTTATAAATGCCCTAGGACAGATAGCCTAGTATGAACCTATGAACCTATGTACCTTGTTCCCCATTGGCCCTATGTGCTGTTAATCACCATGGCAATCACAATACTATGGTAGCATGTGCAAAGGTCAGTTGTCAGTCACCTCTATGGTACAGTTGTGGAATATGTGGGTCATGTGGCAATGTCACAGCTGCCACATGTACACAGTCAACCCTCTCCCCTACACATGGATGTACAACACATGTATGAGATGGAACCACATAGCCAAACTGGGGACTAAGCACTCTGAACCCAGTACTGGCATAACCTGTCAGGTGGCATGAAATACTACAGTGACTACAATACCAGTCTGATGTAGACCTACACTGACAGCAATACAAGCACGTGAACACACTGGGCCATTCATGGAGCCTAAGAATAGCATCCTGCCTGAGTGGCAGACACCTCTGCAGCTGGCACACAGGCATACGTTATGCAAGAACACATCATGCATAACACATAGCACACAAATCCTGTGTGCCATACAGTCACAGCCTGTACAGCTATGAGGCCCTTTTGGAGGATGCTTGTGTCGGCTGGAGAGTCGATTATGCTACAGTTGTGTTAGGTACCTTTATTATCTGGTACAGTGAGGTCACGCTCACCAGGCTGGACAAGGTGAAGGTCACAGTGATATGCCTGTGGGGCACTATGGTCCACCACATAACACAAGCATACAGGCCAGTCAGAGGCATGGACACATATGACTCAGTCATTGTCCATGCCACTATGGCTGACCTGTGATGTACCTCCCTGGACTACATGATAGGGAACATGGAAGGGCTCTCTGAGCATGTGGCACAGGCTGGTATGACCCTAACCTTGGTTGACATCATACCCTCACCAGGAATGCTGACGTATTACTGAATGCTGATGAATTACTATAGCTACAACACCCTAGCTGAAAGGTTCCCAGCATGTAGTCACTGCATTGCTATGGAACAACTTGTTACCACTCCCACAACAGGTGAAAACATGCAGCACCTGTTCATCAACAACATGTAGACTATATGCCCCAGACCAGATGTGTATCCCCCGCTGCTAGGTTGATACCATCTACATATCACACTGTATATACACATACCACATGCAGCACCCGCACAGAAGACCACAGTCATAATGTTATCCAGTGCAAATACCATGTATTCACATGTGGCAGGCGTCAGACATGGTAACTATTGAAGGTCACATGTACATATGTGTATTTGGTACACACATACATCATCTGTGTCCATTGCCATTGCTGGTTTAATCGATGTCATGCATTATTGTGAACAACAACCCACAAACATGGGCATTCTGTGTGACAAAAACACACGTGGCATGTCTGGAATCCAAAGCCATAACTAACTGTGCTATGACAGTAGTGAGAGACGCAGTAGCAGAGCGTACTATTTGCATTACTGGGAGATTTTCCCCTCTTCCGCTGTACTTGTAGGGTGCTGACATCATCTCTGTGTAGAGATTGGAATATGCAGCAGCTGGTGTGTTGTACTGGTTGGCAAAAGGGTCAGTTCTCTCACACATATAATTGCACACACACACTACTTTCACCTTCTCCAACACACACTTGCTATTTGCAAGATTCAAACCCCTACCTAACTATGTTATAACACTCTAGATGGACGCATTAGCAGAGCGCGCTATTTGTATTACTGGGAGGTTTCCCTTCTCCTGCTGTGCTTATAGGGTGCTGACATCATCAGTGTTTAGAAAGGGGAATGTGCATCCTGTATGTGTTCTCTTAGTTGCCAAAAGGGACATTTTTTTCATACAGACTTGCACACACACTAATCCCCTCCACACATATCGAGCATTTGCAGGATTCAAACTCCTAGCTAACTATGTTATGACACTCGAAATGGACACATTAGTGGAGCACGCTATTCGCATTACTGAGAGGTTTTTTTCTCCTGCTGTACTTATAGGGTGCTGACATCATCAGTGTTTAGAAAGGGGAATGTGCATCCTGTAGTGTGTTCTCCTAGTTGCCAAAAGGGACAATTTTTTCATACAGACTTACACACACACTAACTCCCTCCACACATATTCAGCATTTGCAGGATTCAAACCCCTACCTAACTATGTTATGACACTCAAGATGGATTCATTAGCAGAGCGCGCTATTCGCATTACTGGGAGGTTTCTTTTCTCCTGCTGTACTTATAGGGTGCTGACATCATCAGTGTTTAGAAAGGGGAATGTGCATCCTGTAGTGAGTTCTCCTAGTTGCCAAAAGGGACATTTCATTCATACAGACTTGCACACACACTAACCCTCTCCACACATACTGAGTATTTGCAGGATTCAAACCCCTACCTAACTATGTTATGGCACTCAAGACGGATGCATTAGCGGAGCACGCTATTCATATTACTGGGTAGTTTCCCTTCTCCTGCTGTACTTATAGGGTGCTGACATCATCAGTGTTTAGAAAGGGGAATGTGCATCCTGTAGTGTGTTTTCCCAGTTGCCAAAAGGGACATTTCCCTCACACAGACTTGCACACACACCAAACCCACTCACACACACTGAGCATTTGCAAGATTCAAACTCCTAGCTAACTATGTTATGACACTCGAAATGGACACATTAGTGGAGCACGCTATTCGCATTACTGAGAGGTTTTTTTCTCCTGCTGTACTTATAGGGTGCTGACATCATCAGTGTTTAGAAAGGGGAATGTGCATCCTGTAGTGTGTTCTCCTAGTTGCCAAAAGGGACATTTTTTTCATACAGACTTACACACACACTAACTCCCTCCACACATATTCAGCATTTGCAGGATTCAAACCCCTACCTAACTATGTTATGACACTCAAGATGGATTCATTAGCAGAGCGCGCTATTCGCATTACTGGGAGGTTTTTTTTCTCCTGCTGTACTTATAGGGTGCTGACATCATCAGTGTTTAGAAAGGGGAATGTGCATCCTGTAGTGTGTTTTCCCAGTTGCCAAAAGGGACATTTCCCTCACACAGACTTGCACACACACCAAACCCACTCACCCACACACACTGAGCATTTGCAAGATTCAAACCCCTACCTAACTATATTATGACACTTGAGGGAGACGCATTAGCAGACCACACAATCCGAATTACTGGGCATCTGTTCTGCAAATGCAGTATTTATAGGGTGCTGATATCATTATTTCTACAGAGTTATGTACATCTAGTACTACCTGTCAGGTGGGGGATAGCATATATATGCATTTGCAGCCACCTACGTCAGGGTCAGATATGCACATCGCACTGGCAGGTTATGTTTTATACCATGCTTCATGACCACAGGACCTGTAACACACAACACAACCAGTCCTGACCACCCCTCCCACATCCAGGACACACACTTTGCTTCCCTGGGAGCAGTGCCAAGATATGCAGGTGTTCACATACACCACTCCAGTTGTTAACGTCAGGTACAGGCATATTGTGTGTGGGAACTACTCAGGCCTCTACAACATTACCCTACAGCCACTACAATTTGTGAGTCCATGTGCTATGGCAGAACCACTCACCACAGCCACAAGGGGGAATACATATTGCACCTGACCATCTACAACATGAGTACTCACTGTTCCACACCAGAGGTAGACCACCATTGTTGATATCTGACCATACCCACCGTTCCCTGGCAATCCATATCCCATCCCCACCCCCAGGCAAGGTTGTCACTGCAAACAAACTGTATTTATCAAAAGCAGACTTTACACTTGTGAAGACTGGGGTGGAAGACTTCAAAGGACCCATGCTGGGGGAGTATACTGGCCACTCTGCATAATCCTTGACAATTGCATTCTTTGAGCATGTGGAAGGTTTGCATTGATCATGCTATCCCAAATATACCCATGACTGCTCCACAACAGGACACCTGTCAGATGTACACCAGCCATATATGAGCTGTCCAACAGAGTGAGCTAATACATTGCAGAGCAATAGCCAACAGAGGGAGGACATCTCTGAACAGTACCGGCACGACACTTCAATCCCTCATAATCATCAGGACACAGTGTTGACAGTGAAATTGTCCAGACAATGCAGATAAGGCTCCCCTCAGTCTGTTATTGATGCCCGCTTACTGTTAGAAGTCCTCAGCAACCCTCTTCCAGCACACACCAACAACATGGCTGTGGCTTAGCAAATTCAAACCCTGGGATCTCCACTGTGTCCCGGCTTGACAGAGGCACAGCACACTAGCCTCACACGGTGCCTTATGTGACCTACTTTACAGTGGCACAGTAGCCTACTGTACTGGGGAGGCAGACGCCAAGCACACTCTGGCTAAGCTGTCATTCCCTAGGGCAAACAGCCTAGTGTTGACCTCTACACCCATATGTTTAATTGTCAGATGCACATTATTTGTTGCTGATAGACTGTTTGCAGGTCTTTATTGCCATAGCATTCCCTGTTTGTATGAACAACTTGTGTATCTGTGGAAGATGTTTGCATATGGGAGGGATCCACTATATCATGTATGTCTCTGTAGTCATTTAACTGTGTGCACTGGGCAGATTGCTGTAATGTGGTTGGTTCCTGGAATAACACGTACAAATACCAGATATGTGTGGCCAACTGCAAAACTGAGATTTGGCCTAAGTGTGTGAGCATGCCCAGTTCAGCCTTCCCATGGCATGTTGTCTGACATATGTCTCATTTATCAAAGTGTGCGAGCATGCCCAGTGTGAGCTTTCCATATGTTGAACTCTGCAGCCCAACACATTTGTGGATGAGTGTGAACTTCAACAAATATCTCCTGATTACCCAACTGATGATATTTAATAACGCGTATTATACGCGTCTCACTCTACACAAATTTAACTCAAAGAACTCACCAAAATGCCCATATTGTATAGATCAAACAGCCGACCTCCTACATATGTTTTGGAGTTGTAAATGTATTTTCAAACTCTGGAATTCCTTGAAACTTCAACTACAAAAAATGGGATATCAACATTCCACACTCTCCTGGGAATTTACGATTTTACATATTCCACCACCCAACTTGGAAAGAACCCAAAGAATTATACTAGTCAATATTTTTTTGTTGATGAAGTTATATATAGCTTCCAATTGGTTGAACCCTTTACAGACATCATGGCAAAATTTCAAGATAGTAGCCACCAAACATATTCTAGCACATAAATTTCTAATTAGTGATCATAAGAAAAATGTAAACAATACAAAAATATGGGAACAAATCTTTAACATTGTATTAGCTTAAAGTTCCATTCCACTATTCGCTGGGAAAAACTGAATAACTGTTGAATTTTATTGAGATAAGTCTTATATGGTTACTAGTTCTTTTTTCTTCATTATTTTTTTTTTTAGAAGTGTATAGGTATGTATAATGATTCTATGTAACTGTTGGAAGCATTCATGTACATATTGTAAGTAGTTGGTAGTACTGTATTAGTTGTTTGGAAAAAAATAAAATAAAGAATTATTATTGAAAAAAAACAAATATCTCCTGTTTATGGTTGTGTGTTGTGTGTCATGTTGTGTAGTTACTGTCCAACTGCTTTGTGTGTGAACACAGCAGGGATTATACTGTGCCTGCAGGGTTTGCATGGGATACTTTGCATACAGTTGTCAACATCCTTTCATACTGACCTAACACTGTAGTACTGTATAGTGTACTGGTTCAGTACTTTTACTGTGGTGGACAGTATCCTGGGTTTTAGTCCTATCACTGCTTTACATTTCCATAGTGAGCACAACAGCCTGGTTAGGGGACAGTTTTGCATATCTGACCATGTTGCATTATGTTCAGATATGAACTACTTAAACCAGGCTTGTCCAACATTGGTAGTGTATTCCACAACATAGGTGTACATTTGCAAACACTAGCGATGTGCCCTAGGCCATTTCTAATGCTAGTCGGAGAGTGTGTTTGTCCTTCGACACACATTGTAAGTGGAGTTTGCCATGACATATGTCATGGTTAGTATACTGTGCCTCTGTCTACTTGTGACATGACAGTGATACCCAGGGTAAACCTACCATCTCCCATCCACTCATCAAGATTCCTCTTGAGGAGAATCAATGAGTGACTCTATGGATAACCTGTACTGGGAGTTTACTCATGAGTGGGGGTGGCTTCTGTGTTATGGATCATGCAGTACAGCTTGTCCTATGTATGTCAGTGCTGGGGTTCAGGTCTCTCATGTGCATAGCTCACTGCCATTCAGATTGTACAAGGTGCAGCATGTTCAGTGATTCCAGCTTGGACATGGCTTTATACATCAGGCACAGCTTGCCTCTGGGTGGGCAGTATGGCAGTGTGTGTAGCTGCAGTTTGTTTAATCAGGCAACACATGGCATCTGTTCAAGCTCTTTGATACTCCTGGTGAGGTGCTGTTGGGGACTTTACAGTTGATGAAGGTGTCTGCTGAGGTACATCCCACAGGGGCTATTGTAGTCAATTGTAACGCTGATGAAGGATGACTGCAGAGCCACAATGACCTCCCCTTATCTAGATCTGACAACCTTCATGATTAGGTGGGTATATGGTATGTTTCTGTAAACACTACAGCCACATGTTTGTCCAATGCAGGATATCTATCACCTTGTATCCCCAGGTCTCTCATTACATGTTAAGTATGTAATGGGTTAACACCTATGTGGTAACTGGTGGGCACTTACTGTATATCCACGGGGGTTGACTATACACTTTTCTGCAATTAGCTTGCTGACATGGCTATGGCACCAGTTGTCTGTTTCTATGTGGCCCTTTTGTGAGATGCTTGTGTCAGCTGGAGGGTCAGATATGGTGGGCAGTTTGTAGTCCTCTGCAAACATGTTCAGACACAGTCCTTCCATGTTGGCCTGTACCTATGGGACATATATACCAAACGAGGGAGGTCCCAGGACCAAGCCTTGTGGGATGCCAGTTATATCTGGTTTGTAGTCTGACATGGCTACAGCATGTCTGACCATGTCAGTTCTGTCCTTGGTCTGGTTTGCAACCCCTCTACTGACATAGGGGTTTATATTTAAGCTGGTGAGCATATCTATAATGAACACGTAGGGTATTGTATGGAAGCCTTTGCAAGGTCCAGCTACGCTGTGTGGACAACATTGCCCTCATCAATGACCTCAATGACTGTTTCAAATGAGTCAAACATGTTTAGGGGCAGGATCTGCACTTAAGAAAGCCACACTGGGTAGGGTCCAGTGTCAGTAGGTCCCCAATATCTTTATGTCTGCGGTACATGCTGATCCTTTCCATAGCTGTGCAGACCAAGCTTCTCAGGATTCTGGGATGGTAGTTTTCAGTATCCATTCAGGCAACACCTTTGTTGAGAATGACCACTGTTGTTGTACACTGCTCTTTGGGTGCATATCCTGTGGTAAGGCTGACATTGAGCAGTAGTGTGATTTGGCATTCCATTCTTCTTGGAGTCCATGTTGGACTCAGCCCAGGACACCATCTCATACCATTGCTGCTGTGTGTTTTGCTTTGTAGATGCTGGCTGTTACTTCAGCATCTGCAATGTCAGGGGGCCAGCAATCTGCTGGGATAGATATTTTACATTCTGGGGGGGGGGGGTTGCACTGCACCTGTCAGGATGTATGTTGGCAATATGTGTGTGTGTTTGGTATGTTGTTTGTAATATTTGTGTGATTCAGAGCATATCTGTGAATTCCCAACACGGTTCCTACCATCAGTTGAGGAAGCCTTGGGATTATCCTTAGTGTCCTGTACAATTTGTATCTTCATAGGTTCATAGGTTCATATTGGGCTATCCACCCTAGGGCATTTGTAAGCCTAGCCAGAGTGTGTGTGGCTTTCGCCACCCCTTGCTATGTGAATATTATGGCCATTTATGATTTGCTTTGCTGTGCCTCTGTCTGGACGTGACACAGTGAAGACCCCCAGTGTAAATCTACGATCATCCATCCACTTGGCAAGATTCCTGTTGAAGAGTGTCAGTGAGGGACTCTGCCTAACATGGAGTGGGATTGTGTTCCAGGGTGTGGGGAGCCTCTGGGTTATGTATCTGTCCCTCCAGCACATCCTATTTCATTATGTGTTGAGGTTGACATCTCTCACACTCACAGCTCCGATGGCTTTGAGTTTTCTGGGGTGGAGCTTTGAATACACTGATGAAGGCTGTGTAATTTACCAGCCGAAACCGGTATGTCTGTATTTGCTGTGATGCTTTAATTTCAATACAAATATTTTCTATCACCATTTGCTGGCTCCATTTCTTGTTTTTTGGTTGATCTACTATATTTGGGGGCCGTGCATTACCCATGCGCAGGAGGAGGTTTTTTTGCTGATGTTCTACGTGTTCACTTCCTGCTGGGGTTGGTGATCCTGTTGCTGCAACATGGATTCGTTGCAATTCATCATGTTTTAAAATAAATCTTTTGGCATCATTGTGGATATTTGGTGGTAACAATCTTATGGAGCCGACCTAGTTTGGTACTGGAATATTTTCCAACCCATTTTGGAGTTGGCAGCTGGTGGACTATTTCTTTTTCATGATATAAAATCGGGACTTTTCATCTATAGTGTTGAATACGCCATCTTGGTTTTGTTCCTTGGCCTGATTATCTTGAGGGGATTCCAGTATACATGCGTTGCATATATCTTCCGACCTTTTTTCTGTTTGGATTTGGACAATTTTGCATTGTTTATCACAGCTACATCAGCTGGTAGGATACAGTTTTTCATATATTTATGTTCATGTGATGTATTAAAGCACTAGTCCTTTGGTTTTTGCTAAAGGACTGGTGGAGCAGTGTCGCCTGTTCAAACGGATTTACGGGTCTGTATTCCTTCCTTCTGATTGACCGGATCCAAGGTACAAATATTTACTGTTTACAGCAAGATGCTACAAGTGACATTTCTCAACAGGAGGGATTTATAAATCCCATTATTCCAGTTTTGGACATATTAGTTTGTTCAACTTTGGACTAAGTGGTGAGGGAAATTCAACGGAGACCATTTTGGAAGCATCTTGTTGAACATTTATGTTCTTTATTGTATATGGACATATTTTTATATACCAAACAGTGGCGATATGACTATGTGAGTCGTTTTGTGTATGTTGCTATGATGTCTACTGGCAGTCAAGCTCTGTATACTTATTTATATTTGATATGGGAGATGTAAAGTACGTATCTATGAGTTTTGTTCTTGTAGGGGCCGTCAGTAGATTTTCTAATATTTAACATCATTTAAAGTGGTTTTTCACTCATTTTGGATGTTCGGGTCTGCTTACCATCCTATAGCATGATATCGGGTCTTTAACAATTTTTGCAACCTTGACTTAAGGTACAAACATTTACCGTCTAAACAGCAAGACGCTACAGTTTTGGACATATTAGTTTGTTCAATTTTGGATTAAGTGATAGGGAAATTCAATGGAGATAATTTTGAAAGCAACTTGTTGAACATTTACGTTCTTTATTGTACATGGACATATTTTTACATACCAAACAGTGGCGATATGACTATGTGAGTTGTTTTTGGGCATGTTGCAATGATGTTTACTGGCAGTCAAACTCTATATACGTATTTTCATTTGATATGGGAGATGTAAAGCACGTATCTATGAGCTTTGTTTTTGTAGGGGCTGTCAGCAGATTTTCTAATATCTAATGCCATTTAAAGTGGTATTTCATTCATCTTAGATGTTCGGGTTTGCTTACCACCCTATAGCATGATATTGGGTCCTCAACAATTTTTTGCAATCCATTTTCATGTTAACATCTTTTCATAAGGAATATGAGAAATTGTGTCATACATAACAGTGGATTTTGTTATATGTGTTTTCAATATATATAGTCGGTTCAGAATTACTTCTCAAACCGATTATATTTTTATATGAGGTTGCTTTGGATTTAAGTAGGGGTTTATCCCTTAACCAAAAGCAGTTATTTAGATACAGGGACTTTTTGTCTATGTTCATATCAATAACACCTTAACAATACTTTAATATTTATTCACTTTCTATGAACATATCATGTTTTTTGATCATTCACAGGAGATTAAGGCCTTCTTGTGAGTTTTGATCAAGTTTATGTTCATTTAGTGTTTTATATTAGTATATAGTTTGGGTTGTTGATTATAACATCTTAGTACATTTGGTAATACATATCATGTTATATTTACATGTTTGGAGCTCGGACAACCAGTGTTTGGTTTATGATTATGAGAACGTACAGGAGTACTAGATTTGCATTTAAAAGTTATCTTTTTAAGGCTATGATAACTTGGGATATGTAAATTAGCTGAGACTACTGTATGTAATTTTTAGACACACAGTCTTACTTTTCCCTGCACGTTATATATTCTCATATTTGATTTTGGATTGTAGGAGAGTGTTCTTCCACACTGTGGGTCACAGATCTACATATATACATTCTGTTATTTTTTTCATAACCAATACACTCAATATCCATATGGGTTTACTATATGAATAGTGTATAGTCCATGATAGTGGGGAATGAGGTTCTTTACCTCTCGGGGCAGAACAATTTTCATCATATTGGCGTTGGTGATAACAACTATTTTTCTATTTATGATAAGAATACCCTACATGGTTTTGTTGTGTCCATCTTGGGGTCCCTATTCTGTATAGAATAAGTATTGCAAGTCTTTTTCTTTGATAGTTGAGCATCAAACAATTTAATATTTCTTCTTTTCTACACATTTCCTTTTGAGCCTTTATTCATGATTTTTGACTGCCCCTTTTTGGTTTTATAATTATTGCTGTTTCATCATCTGCATTAAATACAAAAAATCTTTGTGATTTTGAATTTTATATGGACGCAGCTGTTCCTTTTTTTGGTGAAATTATCACTTTGACAGCTGTTATTGTCCATATTATCACTTTTCAGTTTGCTGTCGTGGTACCATTGATTGACCATTATTGACAGCTAAAAAACTTTTTTTACTTTTTCATTGTTTTCTTTTTGGTTCCAGTAAATATGGATTTATCTAATCTTATTTCAGGACTGGTGGCTGACAGGGAGGATTTAGGGGCCTTTGGTTTGAGCCCAAATCCAAATGGGAATGTAGACCAGATGGGGAATAGCAACCCTGATATAACAAGCCAAAAGCTAATTGATGACCTGAATAGGCAATTAAGGGCGCTACGAGCCAATGTGTGGCATAGTAAGCTTTTTAAGGCGTATCAGGCAGCGAACATAACCCCAAGGGGATTAAGGATACGAACTATTCCACATGTGAGTAATGCAAATGATGAATTGACCACGCAGTGGTCAAAAATACAACATGAAGCCACAATGTCTTTTGTGGTTCAACTTTATAAATTTCATAATCGAGCGATAGATAAGGGGCTGTCTGAGATTATGATTTTGGCAGACAAATTGAAATGTTATGAACAGGAGCCTTCTTTTGAAGGCAAGCTTAATAGAGTGGCTCAAGATATGAAAAAGTTTGATGCTGAACTACGGTTACGTAAGATGAAAATGTTCAATAGGGACCAAGAGGATTATTCCCGGGGTAACCCTTTTTCTTCTCAATCTAAGCATGTGAGATTCAATAACCTCCCTACTTCAGATAGGAAAAGGAAAAGACCTAGATCCATATTGAGGAAAAGCAACCACAATAACACTTCATCCTATGATGACACATCATCAGGGACTGACTATGAATCCCTGGTAGCAACAGGATCACCATCACCCAAAAGAAGCTCGGGGGTTGCCCCTTTAGGAGCACATACAGACGGGGTGGGCGTAAACACAAGAAAAATACACAATGTACAGGGACTATTGGAATTGGCGTTAGGGACTTAAATCAAAATATTGTCAACAATATTTTAAATTTGTCCGACCATGTTCTGTCTGATGTACATGTCAAGATATTGAATAAAGGCTTAAATTTCATACCTGGTGCTATTATTTCTGAGGATGTATTTGCACAAGATTTGTCTAGATTCTGTAGATTAATCAATCTAAAAATGTTTTTTGGTGATTCTGGTCTTGACTTTGAGAAGGGAAAATGCACATACCATCAATCCAATTTTTCTCCACCTATGAACACTGTGGTTCACCAGTTTCAAAACAGTGTTCTTAGGGATATTCATTTTCAAAGTTCAAATTTGGCATGGAAACACAATAATATCACCTTTAGTGAGAAACAAGCCATTCTGGAACTCCAGAAAAATAAACAAATCGTGATAACTACAGCAGACAAAGGTGGTGCTGTAGTAGTACAGAATTGGGTTGATTATGATAGGGAAGCCCGTAGGCAATTGTCAGACACCAGATATTATAATCATATGTCTATGGACCCCGTACATAGATTTACCAAATGTATTGAATGTTTCCTTAAGAATGCTTTTGACAGGGGTGTAATTTCCAATGACACTCTATATCAATTAACAATTAAGGATTGCAACTCACAATACATTTATTTTCTTCCAAAAATACATAAAAATGCTACACATCCACCGGGAAGACCCATAGTGTCTGGCAGAAAGTATTTAACTGAACCCTTATCCCTGTTCTTGACTAAACATCTCAAACCTTTGTTACGATTCCTTCGTTCCAGGTTAAATGATACTACAAGCTTTTTACAAATTATATCCGACACCCAATTGGAAGATGATTGGCTCTTGTGCACGCTTGATGTATGTGCCTTATATACCAATATCCCACATCAAGCTGGTCTTCAGGCTTTGGCATATTGGCTGGACCATGCAGGTCTATACAGTTCTACATTCAACACGTTTTTGGTTGATATGGCAAGATATGTTCTCACTTGTAATGTTTTTTACTATAAGGATGAATGTTTCTGGCAAATTAAGGGTACAGCTATGGGGGCTTCTTTTGCCCCCATATATGCTGACCTTTTTATGGCCTATGTTGAAACCAAGCTGATTTATGATTCTATAAGAAACATCTTCCTTTCAGATATGGACATTTGGAGAAGATATCTTGACGATATATGGCTTGTGTGGAGGGGAACTGAGTCCAGTTTGCTTACTTTTGTACAATATTTGAACAATAATGAGTGGGGTTTAGGTTTTACAGAACAACATGATACCCACATAATAATTTTTTTGGATGTCTCTGTACGCAAACTTTCGGATGGTACACTAGAGACTGAGACACATAGGAAGTTCCCACAATATAATTCATTACTACATGCTACAAGTTATCATGCTCCACACATAGCCAGAAATATTCCAAAATCCCAATTTATTAGAACTAAACGGATATGCTCACAACATTCAACATATTGTAAGAATTCAGATGACCTCACATATAGATTCAAACAAAGAGGTTACAAGGAGGGCATTATAGCAATTGCCAAAGGCCAGGTTCAAGACATGGAACGCAGTGAGCTACTTGTCTATAAGGAGAAGTCCACTACATCATCCAAACCACTTAGACTCACTACAACCTATGAACGGAATACCAGTGGTCTAGCTAAGATTGTACAGCGACACTGGAACATCCTGCAGAGTGATCCAGAAGTTGCTAGGATTATCCCTGACAAATGTATGTTTTCATACAGAAATGGTAAAAGCTTGAAATCTTATTTTAACCATTATAAAACTGGAGATAGAGGGTTCAGGGACAAAATACAAACTACTATTTCTGGGCACAGTCTGTATGGTTGTTTTCCTTGTGGCCATTGTGTAAATTGCAAATATATATGTACCACCAAGGAATTTTCCAGCAGAAATTGTTCAAAGGTCTTTGATATAAATATTTTTTGCAATTGCAGTAGTGATTGGGCCATTTACATGGCCACATGTAAATGTGGTGCATTCTATATTGGACAAACCTCAAGGTGCATCAGGTTACACATTTCAGAACATTATAGCAATATCAAACAGAAAAAGATGACTAATGCTTTGTACAAACACCAGTTGTCACATCCATCTGCAATATTCTTGTTTACAATTATTGATGTAATTCAGGGTGATCGGAGGAATAAAACTGGTTGGCATGATATTTTAAATAGTAGAGAAAAAAAGTGGATCATTAAGCTAGGTGGGCTTTTCTCCCCAGGGCTTAATGAATATTTATAATTTTTCCACCAATGAGATCCTATGTCTGTGTATTTAAACAGCTTGCAAATACTATTAGCTTTGAATACACTGATGAAGGCTGTGTAATTTACCAGCTGAAACCGGTATGTCTGTATTTGCTGTGATGCTTTAATTTCAATACAAATATTTTCTATCACCATTTGCTGGCTCCATTTCTTGTTTTTTGGTTGATCTACTATATTTGGGGGCCGTGCATTACCCACGCGCAGGAGGAGGTTTTTTTGCATATTTTATTGCCATACTACTGATCAGTGATTGCTTCTTTTTTTATGTTTGCTCTATCATGTAGTAGCTTCCTCATTCTCTTGCATGGTTTGGTAATGGCTGG
Source organism: Protopterus annectens (assembly GCF_019279795.1). Lineage (NCBI taxonomy): Eukaryota > Metazoa > Chordata > Ceratodontiformes > Protopteridae > Protopterus > Protopterus annectens. The sequence continues at coordinate 163,915,174 of NC_056736.1, forward strand.
AGTCCACCATGCCAGATGCCTGCGTGTATGGCATTGTGTCTTGTTTTAATTTAGGATTGCATAATCCAAGCATTCCTGGCAGTATTCATGGAATGCCTGTATAACAGGTTCTGAGGTGTGGCCCATATTTTGCACCTGCACAGGGCCTTTAATGGATTCCACATCAGTTTGGAGGAGTGCAACTTTTGCTTTACGCATGTTTTTCACTGTGGTTTTCTGGCCAGGGATTGTGGTCAGGATGTGTATATCCAGTGTGATTACTCTATGGTCTGGTCTTACCAGTGAGCAATACACTTCTCATCTTGCCATCCAGTACCCATGTTGCTGATTATCACATCCAGTATGCTTACCCCTCTTGTGGGAGTGGTATGTTGTTCCTGGGCATTTTGGTTTATGGATTATATGAACTTTTGTCCTACAGTGTTGGAGCTAGTATAATGCTCCCAGTCTATGTCTGGGTATTTTCAGTCACCCAATATAATGTGGTTTGGAGGACTTGATATATTCATGTATTCCAACATAGGCCAGGTGCAGTTCCTGGTGTTGGGATGGTAGTCTGTAGCAGACTATAAACTGGGAGGCAGTTTTAGCCACTGTTACTTGACCATGGCTAGTCCATGCTGCTTCTTGTTGTGGTACCAACATGGGGGTGTGGTTATCCTTGACAATTATTGCTAGTCACCCTCCTTTTGTAGCTTGTTCCATGTTTTGAGGCTGTATAGCACAGTATGAGGTGTAACCTGGTAGTGTTAGGGTGCTGTTGTGAGCCTTGACCCAGTTTTCTGTTACAGCACAGATATCAACATTCTCCATACTGGGTGAGTTTAGACTGCATGCATCTTGCTGTTTAGACTTCTGGCATTGGGTAGCATTACATCTAGGTTCTTATCCCTTCTTATACCTATGGAGGTAGGTTTGTGTTTTGAGCCTTACCTATTCATGGCACGCTGTGGGTAACAACAGCCTTTGCCAGTATCCATACGGCCTGCACTGATAGGTGCACGCCAGTCCTAGCAGGTGGAGCATCATGTCATGCTCCGCATGTCATCCCAGGCTGGCACACATTGGATCCCCTTTGACTAACTGCAATACTTCAGCCAATTATTGCAATTGATCATCTCATTGTCATATTGTGGCATGATGCTTGGTGAGGGTAGGATGTTAGTCATGGTCCTCAGGTGTGCATATAGTACATGGTGTTACATTACTTAACACATGGCATTCATGCCTCAGGTGGTGTTGCAGGGCTGCCTCTGTCAGATGGGCATATTACACTCCCTGTACATGTTTATGAGCAGGTCATGTAATTTTAGGCATCCCTGTTATTATGCAGTCCTCTGGAAACTTCAGTAGCCACAGACCTTCCATGTTAAAGTTTACTTCAGGGAAGAAGATACTACACAGCCTGGGAATTTATCTGTTCCCATGGCTGCTGTGATACTGCCTTTGGAGAGTGTTATTCACCTGTGCAGCCGTTATGACAGCAACTTTGCAGTCTTCCATTATAGAGATGTGCTCTTTCATGGGTGAGAGGGGAGGTAAAGTTAACACTGATCCTATCTGCCAGGACGTTGGCAATATCTGTTGGGTCTGTATATTTAGTGCCATTGAGTTGTAACTCAGAACAGATATGAGTGTAGCCATGATATGGACCTGTCTGTTGGGCAGAGATCTCCTGAGTAGACAGTATGCAACAGAGTACAGATTGGGTTACATTCAGTCTTGTTGCATGGGGCAAGTATCTGAGGCCAGTAATCCTCTTGTTAAGGTACTTCAGTGGTCTTTCTGGCTGCTGACCGTGCCTAGTCAGATTCATCGAAGTGTGTTGTGGTACTCTCTGATGGGTCTGATGACTGCTGAGTAGTGGGAACCTCCTTTGACCTACATGCACAGACCTTGGCAGTTTGTGTGAACACATAGCATGATTTTCTGACCACTTTGTGAATGTGTTTCTGGAAGTAGAGATGACTATCCACATTTGTCCATAGATCCCTTATTATCACATCCATATTTAGCCTGTGTGTGAGCATGCCCAGTATGAACTTTCATTATGTTGCTGCCTGACATTTGCTTCATTTCTTTAAGTGTGTGAGCATGCCCAGTATGACCTTTCAGTATGTTGTTGCCTGACATTTGCTTCGTTTATTAAAGTGTGTGGGAATGCCCAGTATGACCTTTCAGTGTGATGCTGAATGAAATCCACTACATTTGTTGGAGTGTGTGAGCACGCTCAGCACAGGCATTTATACTATATGCGTATGGCAAATCAAGTTGTATTTTTACAACAGGGCTCAGCTTTGTGTCATAGATCAACAGGGATCATGCTGTGCCTGCAGGGCTTCCATGAGACACCTTGCATAGACTTATCAACATATCTACATACAGGGGGGACAACTATTCTTTGTACATTTCTACCCGGGGGCACACCTGATTGTTACTGTGGGTGTACATAGGATGAGGGTTTCACCTGACACTTAGACACATTTGCTATGCCTGCACTGCTATGTACGGTACACAATTTCAGTCTGTACTGTTGCCTATCGTACTTGCTTGAGGCATACTACTGTGCTACAGATCCTAGTGTCCAATGTCACTTATATTAGATTGCGACTTCATAGCCTACACAACCCACATCGCACCGCCTGGCCTGATATTCTCTGTCTGCATAGGTCTGTGGGGGAGGTTACCCATATGCCTCTTTAGGTGCATGATACAGCATTTCTTTGTGTTTGCATTAGTGTACAATTGTCCTGCTGTGTTGATGCCACTGAAATGGTGTCATGGCTTAGTGGTTCAGTACTGTGACTATAGTGCACAGTATCCTGGGTTTGAGCCCTGGCACTGCTTTTTATTTTCATGCTGGGCAGACCAGACTGCTTAAGGAACAGTAAAGCAAATATGAGCATGTTTACCTGACTTTGCTCAACTTTGCACGACTTTGCCCGACCTTGCCCAACATTGCTCAATGTTGCCCAACATTGCGCTAGTTAACATGAGCAATTTTGTTTACATATACTAAATATTGGTAAATGCTGCTTAGCACTGCTTTATATTGCTTAAAACATGGCAGTCATGCCTCAGGTGGTGCTGCAAGGCTGCCTGTGTTGGATGCACATACTACACTCCCTATACATGTTTGGAAATAGGTATTCTCAAGTTAGGCATCACTTTTATTTTATGTGCGAGTCAGAGAGAGGTATCATTTCCAGGGTTCCTACTGAGCCAGTGTATGTGCTATGCGTTGCCTCTTTGCCAAGGCCAGGGCATACTGGGCACGCCTCCTTCTGCCTACTGGGGCAGGCTCAGGTTGTTCCTCCTCCGAGTTACGCTCTGCCTGTGATGGCCTTGGCAATGGTGGGGGGCTGTTTGGCCCAGCCCTATGCTGGTCCTGCTGCAGCTATTTTCGCAAGATCATATTATGTAGCATAGCACATACCATGACAATTTGGGTACATGTAGTTGGTGTGTACTGCAAGGCTCCACCAGATGTGTCCAGACACCGGAACCGTGACTTGAGCAGCCCAAACACATGCTCTATTACATTACGTGTTTGTGCGTGTGCCTCATTATGGCGTTCCGGTTCAGGTGTGTGTGCGTTTCTGATGAGTGCCATCAGCCACGGCTCCAGTGCATAACCTGCATCCCCCACTAGGTGTCCGTGTGGGATGTCCCCATTGGCAAATGTCTGGTACAGCTGCGTCAAATGCCAGATGTGGGAATCATGGTAGCTCCCAGGGCAGCCAGCACACACATTCATTATTATGCCCTGGGCATCACACATGACCTGGCAGTTGATGGAGGGGAAGCCCTTGCGGTTAATGTAGTCCCTACCCCGCTCACCGGCTGGTGCTTTGATGCGTATGTGTGTGCAGTCTATTGCACCCACTACCTCAGGGTATTCTGCTATTTGCTGGAAGAGACGCATATTGCTGGCCAATACCTCACGGGCATTGGAGAAATATACATGATCACCGACATGTGCTGACATGGCATCCAGGAACTGGTGCAGTACCCTGGAGGCTGATGCCTGTGATATCCCCATCATATCACCAATTGGTCTTTGGAAGGTACCTGTTGCTAGTATTCTTAGGCCAACACATACCTTGGTTTCCACTGGGATGGGTTCCCCTCTGTTGGTTCTGTGTGTGAGGCATGGCCTGCACAGCTCAACTATTTGCTGCAGGAGCTCTCTGTCCACTCTATAGCACTCTACTATCTCCAGCTCATGTAACCCATGGTAGGTGACTCTGGGTCTGTACACTCTTCTCCGTCTCCTCACTGTGGGTTGTCTGGCACCATCTGCATTGTCACCACCCTCAGCAAGTCGCCTATGTCTCATTATGACAGCTATGGCAGCCCCTAACATTTCTGCTCTGAGTTCAGCTTTTTCAGTTTTCACTTCTAATAGCTTACTCCTGTCTTGCAGTGTCTCTTGAGAGAAACATCCTGCACTGCTGAATGCAGAGTTTTAAGTGCTGAGCTGGGCTACTATTCTGCCTGTGTAATTGCCTGCTTCTAATTGTTTTCACCTGCTAGCTCCAGCAGTATTCCCTGCTAGCTTCCTATGAATTCTGTTGCTTCCTTTTTCCTTTCTGTTTCCTCAGGGGGGAGCAGCATGCATACCATCAGAAACACGCTCACAGTGGCTTACACGCGCGTACACATGCTTACTCGGTTCAGAATCTGCTTATTCAGGTTAAAACGTGTGCACCCCAGCGCAAACAGTGTTAAACATCTGCCAACAGGCTCCCACATGCTTAGTCTGCCTTTCACGCGCGCACACTGTCCTACTCGCGCTTCATGGCGCGCACACGTGTGCATGCACGCCCAGCAAGAAACTTTGGTGTAGGCAACAGTGTACACCTTCCATTTCTTGACTTTCCCATGCTTATGTTGTGGCACTCCTCTTTCCATGATATGTGTCTGACATCTGTCATGTAACACTGTCCTCCAATGAACTGCATTTCTTTCTGCCATTCCCCCCTGTGATGTCACCTATCTCCTACTCTGTTCCTCCTCCTTATGTAACTCTTACACTAATCAGAATGTGCTCATTTGCTATGTGACAGTGCAATTCAGTATCCTAACACTCATTTGCATCAGATTGCCTACTAATGCTTAGTTACATGTCTTAGACTCAGCTTCCCCCTTAGCAACCACTAAACGGTGGCCATGCTGTTTTTGGTCTGCAGATCCCTGCATTGTAAATCCATGTATTGCATAAGACCCACATTTGTGGGTTTATAACCTTCATTTTTATGTTTTATATAGCGCAGCCCATTTGCGTGGGGCTGCGCTGCGTTTAAACACCGGCGATCGCTGAAAAAAAAAATATTTATTTCTCAGATTTGCATCGGGGTACCTTGCCAATGGCCACATATTTGGCCACTGGCATGCTGCCTGACACATATGCACCCTTTATTTGGAGCTGACATGGCTCCATTGTGTTTTTTGCAGAAACGTACTCAGTTGTCAACTGAGTACATTTCTGCAGCTAAAACAGCTCTTACACGGGCTGCTTTGGGCTTCCTGGATCGCTAATCTACCTCATTTGCATGCTATTCGGCTGCAAGTGAGGTGATTAGCATATCCACACCCACTCCGTGTAAGAGACGTTTTTGCTGATCTCTTACATGGACTTTAGGGCTGTTCCTGGATCGCGAAGGCTGCATGGAGTCTTACACTACTCTTAGACTCCATGCAAGCCTTTTTGAATCCTGCCCAATGTCTGTTCATGCATGTCACGAAAGGAGATACTGCCAGCCCAGCAATCTGGAATTTTGTAAATAATTATATGTCATTTGTGAATATTAATATGATTTATATAGAAGTATAACAAAGAGAGATACTGCCAGCACAGCCATCTGGAATTTTGTAAATGGTTATGTGTTATTTGTGAGTGTCAAAATGCTTCACATAAGATGCTTGTGTTAAAACACTATTAGAACTATATGTTATGTGTATATCTAACTAGGTTTGTACAGATGTGTGTGTTGAAAAGCATCTGTAGAGTACTGAGCTTGGAGATGTATCCACAGTGTACCTTACTGGAAAAAGAACAGAAATGTATATACTTTATTGCAACTGTTTAAATGCATGTGTTTTAACTGGAGAAACTGGTACACAAGAGGTTAACTTCAGAAGGATAGCAGAAGTTCAATTACTTTATGACAGCAAGGAGACATAATGTCAAACTACGAAACTTTCTGCATTGTCTTGCAAGTGTTTTTTTTTTTATGACTTCCAGCAAGTACCAAGATTTGAGGACACACCTTGTCTATGTATTTTCACAGATGCTTGATAAATGCTACCAGTTACATCAATGAGGGTTTTACCTGGGATAGAGTCAGATGACAAGAATTGATGCCATCCTGCAAGCTATCCCAGCTGTAATATTTGAGATATTAATGTAAGAACTCTGTGAAAGACCAAAACAAAGTGGTGCAAAAGGTGCTTAGAAAACACTCATAAACCAAAAAATAATCACCTAGTTTGTCAAACTCCAGTAATTTATTGATAAATCAATAAATCAACAAATTACTGGAGTTTAACAAACTAGGTACTTATTTTTTTAGTTTAACTCTGTGAGAGATACTGAGTATTCTGTATTTTTTATTTGACCTGACATCAGCTGGAAGACCCATTCACCACATCTGCCTTGCTTGCTCTGTAAGTTAACTAGGATATAGTAATTCTCTAGATATGGTCAGAAATATAGCAAAGCTTAATTTAGATGATTTTCTTTATTTATTTGAGACTGTCCTGCAATGTTGTTTTAAATATTTCCTGTGATTTTGAACTCTGATATTACCGTGATTATATACTGAGTATGTTCTTGTTATTTTATTATTTATTATTAAATATATTTAAATTGTTCATTGTGACTGATATTTGTGAAACATATTTAAGTTCTGAGACTACTTGCATATTATTTGGTGACACTGTGGGCCACTCCTAGTACCCTTGATCTTGATCAAACTACCATTTGTATTAAACAGTAACATTACACAGTAAGATTGGACACCCTTTGTTAAGGGCCTTAAAGTAACTGATAAGGACGTGGTTGGTAGCAGTGATAACTACCTTATAGTCTAGGCAAAAGAGGGCATAGCTAATAAACCTGTGACAGCCTTTCCCAGGTGAGTGTGTGTGTGTGTGTGTGTGTGTGTGTGTGTGTGTGTGTGTGTGTGTGTGTGTGTGCATGTAAAACAAACCTCAAAGAGTGTGTGTGTGTGTGTGTGTGTGTGTGTGTGTGTGTGTGTGTGTGTGTGCGTGTGAGCTAACTGGGCAGGGACATGAAGCACTGGTTGAACAGAAAGAGTGTTGGAGGTCTTGGCTTGGCCACTCAAATGAGATTTCAACTCTATATCTGTGCCAGTGGGAGTCTTTTTGGGGATCTTGAGAAAGAGGGAGAAACCATCCCCAGACTGACTGTGGTCTCTGTGGGTTCTTAAGGGAAATTGCACGTGATGCACTGAGCTGCATCTGGAAATATTGTGTGTGTACCTGTCATCATTCCAATGTACATCTCTCACTGGTACTAGTGTTGAGGATTGAGGCTCCTTGATTACTGAGCCAGAGATGGGGTGTCATAATGTGTATTACTGAATGTCTGCTTAAAACACTTGTAATATGTTGTACTTTTTCTCCATGGGCCTCTGCTGAAAAAGGATTTTTGGCTAAATAAACAAAGCTAAAATAAAATAAAACAATAATAAAATAAATGCGGCAAGAGAGACACACACAAGGCAAATAAAAAATGCAAGATAACTAGGGAAAAGAAGAGCTAAAGCATCATATCTAGGTGATGCTGAAAAATTCCATAACAGCTATCATGATCTGAACATCAAGCTGAGCTTATTTCTTGATGGCACTAAAAATGCAGTGGCAGTTATAGAGTAGATGGCAGAATTAACCATCAAATAGATTTCCATAGTTTTCAAGTGAGCAAAGAAGTATTAACTGTGGCTTATGGAGAAAAAGTATACTTTTTAAAATGAACATAATTGCTTGGCCCTTGCATGACAAAAATATATATTTCTCTCTCTCTCTCTCTCTCTCTATATATATATATATATATACATATATATACATATTCATATATATATATATATATATATATATATATATATATATATGTATATATATATTTAAATATGTGTGCGTGTTTTTATATATATATATATATTTATATATGGGTCTACTTCAAATGAGCGAAACCTCACAATATCAGATCTCAAATCATCAAGACGAGTTTGTCAAAACTCGAAATTGCCAAACATTGGAATATCAAAACCAATTCTCTGGTTATCCCTAACCAATCTAACAATTAAAAATATAACAAAACATCAACATAAACTTCTGGTAATCAAAAATTAATAAATAATTCTCCCTACACCACATATCCAACATCTACTACTGACTCTGTCCTTAATGCCAAATCACCTTAAAGGAACAAAACTCCAATAAATAATTAAAACACAATAACAACTAAATAACACCATAGTACCCCTGTAAATTAAATATACCAACTCCAAGATCACACTTTCAAGCAGAAAAGAGCACATTTACAGGTGAGTTAACACTGTTGCTACTGACTACACATCAGTAACCTCTGTTCGATGTTTTGTGGTTCAATGTGTACTTTCGACATTTTGCAGTTTTGTCAAACTTGTCTTGATGATTTGATATTCAATATTGTGAGTTTTCACTCATTTGAAATAGACCCCATATATATTGTGGGACATTATAAGCATCGCAGTGTTGTATCAGGTATAACACTATACAAATTAGTTACTAAATCCAATAGGACTGTGGGCTGCATGGTAACAGGAATAGAAGCAAGGTTCTGTAGTTGCTGTTGTGTTGTACCCAGAATTAGTCTGGTTACATGTGGAGCACACTAGTTCTAGTTGCCATACAGATAGAAGGGAGGAAAGCTTAAGAGAGTGGACATGAGAGCTGACAGAGTGCTTAGGTAGATCAAATGCTTGAGCTGTGAGAAAAGATCATTATTTGCTTAATACGAAGGTACTAACAGATTGAAGAGAGAGGGTCATACCACACTGTCAGGCAGAAATTAAGGAAGAAGGACAGCAGATACAGGTGGGTAAATGGGGGGAAATGTAGTAACTGGTGGAGCAATGTGCAAGACTAATATAAGAAAAAGCTGTTTTATGGATAAGGTGTGCTATCTTAGAATGCATCTCCCATGTGAACTGTGGGGTGTAGGTTGGGAGATAGATTAAAAGATGCCTTGGAAATGTAGCAGAAGATAGGGGCAGGATAATTTGAGGCACAGTTGCAAAGTGGCTAACTGCAACAACTGCTTAGAAACAAGAGGCTATTTGATTTCTTCTGTTAGCTTCTTTTTGTGGCAATATATTGCCCATTTCATTCTTTCATTATTATTCCAGAATATTGCATCAGGTGGCTGCTGCTACAAGCCTTGTGTAGCTTTTGGGATCAGTGCTAAACAGTTTCAGTAATAAAGTCTCTTCAAGAATGGCCTGAGATTTGCATGTAGTATCTATAATGTCTCCTTTCGAACTGCTGGCAGATTGACCAGTGATATCCTTTTTTCAGCTATGTCCTGGGTCCCAGCCATTCGAGCTGCTGGTACAATGCAGCAAAGGCTGGAGTAAGCTACTGTTGTAAGTGCATATGCAATATGCATCAAACATGTATAATGGCGTCACATTATCTTTATGCATAATTTGCATGGATATGCTCATAGCACATTCATGCTTAATATAAGTAAACATTGCTTAACATTTTCAGTTACCCAAAATAGTCATACTCTTGCTACTGTTAAGATCGGTAAGTAAGTAAGAATTCATTTTATGTATTTTAAATGTGATAATTTTTGTAGACTTAAGTATTTCCACCTTCCCAATTTCCTGTGACACTTCTACCTTTTGTGCTGAAAGACTGACAGTAGCACTTATACTAAATTTGTAAGCAGTAGCCTTGGTAATTTAATTTTGTAAATGTTGTTTTTCTTGTTAGCCTGCTGCTCTGAATAAAAGTTACATATGATATATTTTCATAATGGTGCAGAATGGTATTGTAGGCTAGATAAAATAAAGCACATATAATCTTTAATTATTTTATGGCATATTACGTGACTTTATACTTCTGCTGATTTCTCCACACTCCTACAATGCCATTCTGAATGTAGTTCATTGCGAAGAAACAATGCAGGAGAAAGCAGTAATTTATTTAAATGAATGAGAGATGATGTTCACCGTGGCTGTAAACATTGGTATGCTTGACAAGACCAAAACATCAGACCAAATTTTTCATTTCCATTACATAAACTTAGTTGACTAAAACCTGAAAAACCTGAACAACAAAAGCAAAGACTTCAATGATAAACAGGCAAAAGCTCATATTGCAAATATTTTTTTATAAGGGCAAGCCCCATATACCACCATGTACCACCAAAATGGTAGGCAAGCTACCCACACTCCCCAAACTTATACATACCATCTTCAAAGTTAAATGCAAAGAAAGGAGTAAAATCACCAAAAAGAAAATGAATACCTGACAGTGCTCACACAGAACTAAACTGTCATGATTTTCTAATAAAAACAGTAATTGTTGTTTTGGTCCTTGGGGTTTACTGACTCAGGCATTTGATTTTAGGGAACAGAAACTCAGTAATCTGTAGAGAAACTGAATATGTTATGTAAGATGAGCTAGAATGGGATAATGAAACACAGCAGATCCTGGTGCAGTGCTAGTGGTACCACAGGCAGGACCGGCCTTTGGTCAACTGGTGCCCTAGGCAAAAGGACTCCACAGTGCCCCCCCCATGCCACTTGGAGTCCCCAACCTGGCATACCTACATCATCCAGATTACTGAACAAGTACCCCTGCTAGAGCAGCATCCTAGGCAGCTGCCTAGTTGGCCTATGCCTAAGGCCGGCTATGATAGCAGGTCCAGGCAGAGTGCTAGTGGTATAGCAGGTCCTGGCAGAGTGCTAGTGGTACAGCAGGTCCTGGTACAGTGCTAGTGGTACAGCAGATCTTGGTAGAGTACTAGTGTTACAGCAGATCCCGGTACAGTGCTAGTGTTACAGCAGATCCTGGTACAGTGCTAGTGGTACAGCAGATCCTGGTACAGTGCTAGTGGTACAGCAGATCCTGGTACAGTGCTAGTGGTACAGCAAGTCCTGGCAGAGTGCTAGTGGTACAGCAGATATTGGTACAGTACTAGTGTTACAGCAGATCCTGGTACAGTGCTAGTGGTACAGCAGATCCTGGTACAGTGCTAGTGGTACAGCAGATATTGGTACAGTACTAGTGGTACAGCAGATCCTGGTACAGTGCTAGTGGTACAGCAGATATTGGTACAGTACTAGTGGTACAGCAGATCCTGGTACAGTGCTAGTGGTACAGCAGATATTGGTACAGTACTAGTGTTACAGCAGATCCTGGTACAGTGCTAGTGGTACAGCAGATATTGGTACAGTACTAGTGTTACAGCAGATCCTGGTACAGTGCTAGTGGTACAGCAGATATTGGTACAGTACTAGTGTTACAGCAGATCCTGGTACAGTGCTAGTGGTACAGCAGATCTTGGTACAGTGCTAGTGGTACAGCAGGTCCTGGCAGAGTGCTAGTGGTACAGCAGGTCCTGGTACAGTCCTAGTGGTACAGCAGGTCCTGGCAGAGTGCTAGTGGTACAGCAGATCTTGGTAGAGTACTAGTGTTACAGCAGATCTTGGTACAGTGCTAGTGGTACAGCAGGTCCTGGCAGAGTGCTAGTGGTACAGCAGGTCCTGGTACAGTGCTAGTGGTACAGCAGGTCCTGGCAGAGTGCTAGTGGTACAGCAGATATTGGTACAGTACTAGTGTTACAGCAGATCCTGGTACAGTGCTAGTGGTACAGCAGATCCTGGTACAGTACTAGTGTTACAGCAGATCCTGGTACAGTACTAGTGTTACAGCAGATCCTGGTACAGTGCTAGTGGTACAGCAGATCCTGGTACAGTACTAGTGTTACAGCAGATCCTGGTACAGTGCTAGTGGTACAGCAGATCCTGGTACAGTGCTAGTGGTACAGCAGATCCTGGTACAGTACTAGTGTTACAGCAGATCCTGGTACAGTGCTAGTGGTACAGCAGATATTGGTACAGTACTAGTGTTACAGCAGATCTTGGTACAGTGCTAGTGGTACAGCAGGTCCTGGCAGAGTGCTAGTGATACAGCAGATCTTGGTACAGTACTAGTGTTACAGCAGATCCTGGTACAGTGCTAGTGGTACAGCAGATATTGGTACAGTACTAGTGTTACAGCAGATCCTGGTACAGTGCTAGTGGTACAGCAGATATTGGTACAGTACTAGTGTTACAGCAGATCCTGGTACAGTGCTAGTGGTACAGCAGATATTGGTACAGTACTAGTGTTACAGCAGATCCTGGTACAGTGCTAGTGGTACAGCAGATATTGGTACAGTACTAGTGTTACAGCAGATCTTGGTACAGTACTAGTGTTACAGCAGATCCTGGTACAGTGCTAGTGGTACAGCAGGTCCTGGCAGAGTGCTAGTGGTACAGCAGGTCCTGGTACAGTGCTAGTGGTACAGCAGGTCCTGGCAGAGTACTAGTGTTACAGCAGATCTTGGTACAGTGCTAGTGGTACAGCAGGTCCTGGCAGAGTGCTAGTGGTACAGCAGGTCCTGGTACAGTGCTAGTGGTACAGCAGATCCTGGTACAGTACTAGTGTTACAGCAGATCCTGGTACAGTGCTAGTGGTACAGCAGATCCTGGTACAGTGCTAGTGTTACAGCAGATCTTGGTACAGTGCTAGTGGTACAGCAAGTCCTGGCAGAGTGCTAGTGGTACAGTAGATATTGGTACAGTGCTAGTGGTACAGCAGATCCTGGTATAGTGCTAATGGCACAACAGATACTGGCAAAGTGTGAGTGGTAGAGCAGATCATGGTACAGTGCTAGTGGTACAGCAGATCCCAATGCAGTGCTAGTGGTACAGCAGATCCCAATACAGAGGTAGTGGTACAGCAGATCCTGGTACAATGCTAGAAGTACAGCAGATCCTGGTGCAGTGCTAGTGGTACAGCAGGTCCTGGCAGAGTGCTAGTGGTACAGCAGATCCTGGTACAGTGCTAGTAGTATAGAAGGTCCTGGTACACTGTTAGTGGCACAGCAGATCATGGTACAGTGCCAGTTGTACAGCAGATCCCAATGCAGAGCTAGTGGTACAGCAGATCCTGGTACAGTGCTATAGTACAGCACATCCTGGTACAGTGCTAGTGGTATTTCTTACCTCAGAAATGATGCATGTACTGCGAAAGTCATATTTTATTGTAATATAAATCCTGTAATGATCAGAAGTGTTTTTTGATTAACAATTTCTTAGACCGACAATGAAATATCTTCTGCTGTATCAGATTGTGATTATTATGTGACAGCTACCTTTTGAAATATTACTTATCACACTACTTTTACACTATGTGTCATGTTCATAATTCCCTTTGAAATGAATGCTCCTACAAACACTTCATGGCTCCTTTAAAATAAGTTCTAAAAAAAAGTTTAAGCCAAATATGTTTTTCCATTCTTGTAGCTCTTTAGTAATGCGAGTACTGCACCTGCTTACCAAGCTTAAACCATTTTGTTTTCCTTTGACATGTTCCATCATTTAAACTACCTGCCACCTTCTAAACAGATTTTCCATTTAAGAATTCAAAGATTAGAAATGCAAAGTGCAATACTCAAACATTGGGTACAGTATGCCTGGAGATTATAAATCCATCCCAAATACTATCAGCAGAAGCAGACTGCAACTGGATGGATCTTAGTGTTACTAAGTGATTGATCTGCTTCCTATCCTTTTCTGAATGGCAGTCAATAAACACAGTACAGCATGATTTTACACAAACTAGGTGTTATTCGGGTAAACCTCTAACCCACTGAGATAAGGAAGGCATATAAAACAACATCCTGTAAGCTATACTGTCAAAAATGTTCCCCTGGGAACTGATCACCACAGCAGCAAAGCAGCTATTCTGAAACTATTCTGATAATGTATTAAGAAGCCATTGTGTGAAAAGCCGATAGCAAGCTGGGAATTAAATTATGTGGAATAAAAAAAGGTGAAAATTAAATAGTGCTGAGTAGCAGTGGGAGATAAAATGCACTATCTTGGCAAATGCAAAAATATTTGATAAATCCAAACTCAGACAAATGGGAATTTTAGTTCACTGATATATTGCATCATAAAAATGAACTTGTTTTTCATTGATTTTGAAAGCAACACTTGCAAGTATGAAGGTAATAGCTTTTTGATTGATTCAGTCAGGATGAGTTAGGCTTTGTGAATAAAAAGGAAATTAATCAGCCAGGTCTGATTTAGGACCTGTTTCACAATATGGATTTCCATTTCACATGTCATTGTTCTGTTGTTAAGTCAGTGATAGGTTATTTGCACTAAGGTAAAATGATTAAAGAATTGAAACATATTGCACTTCCTGACATCTGACAAGTAGTCTTGCTTTCCTGGATCACAGGCAAAATGTACCTTGTCAACAGGAAGATCAGCTTTTTAATGCTTCACTTGGCAATGCCACTCATTTGATTAATGCATATTTAAAAGCAAAGCAATTAGCAAGAAGTTCAGATACAATTTTGTGTCTCATAACTAGAGGCAATAATTGCCACATGTCTGTAAATAAAATCTGATTTCATTTGCATAATAATTAAAAAGCCAGGGTAGGTGGCCCATCAGATGTATGCATGTTTATATTTTATAGTGTAATATCCAATATTCAGAAGAGCTACTGCATGACAAGTTATGCAATAAACAGATTAAAGTGTTTTTATAAGAGTTATCTTTCAATGTATTCCTGCATATGGTTTACTGCCTTTATGCATACTCTAGAACTCTATAATATACTGACTTGCAGAAGCTACCTCACACCTGCTGAAAGTATTACTAGGTTGTACAATTCTTTTCTTTGTATATATCTTTTTTAGAAACCTCACAATCCGTAATTGTTTTAAAGTAAGGATTATTTTCTGCTTTTCCTAATACTTCATCAAGCCCATTCTGTTTTTTTCTGAGAATAAAGCTAAGCTTTATATTCACATCCCTGATAAGGAGCAAATCCTTACCTGTGAAAATGCTTGTAGCACTTAGATAACTAGTGGCATATCCCACTTGCTATGACAAAGCAAGAGCTCTTCATTTTTCTAGTTTCACTCAAAACAAATTCTCTCATAGGGGATGAGCTAATCTAGATGGCTCGGAGTCAAGCAATCAAGGCTGTATAAGATAAGCCCACTAGAAATAATAGCATCACTAAGTTGCAAAGTAGGTAGTGATGTCAGCAGTTAAGCTGTGTCTTTCATAAAAGTTGTCCAGAACATTATTTCTTTCTTCTTCTTCTTTCGGCTTTTCCCAGTTACGGGTTGCCACAGCGGATCACCTGTCCGCTCATGATTGGCAGTGGAATTTGGATATGGGGAAAAACAGAATCCATTGTGTCTACCTGGAATATGTCCATATAACACTAATTTCCATAAAAGCTCTCTATAACTTTCCTTAGAATGTTCTACATGTTTATGTTCTTTGATATACTGAGGTAATCATTTCTAGTATTAAGCTAATCTCTCCACATCCCTGTTGGTAACCCTAAAATTTTATTTAGTATTCTAGTTAGAGATGCTTCATCATGACTCAGGTTTCTTCTTAGTCCCAGACATTTAAAATGATATTCCTGCTTAAGTGCTTTATACATAAGAATAAGGTGACCACTGATGCTTATGTATGAAAAATGAATATAATCCAGTTTGCACAGCTCACTGCTATGTGTCAAGCTTTCAGTTCTCCTCATCCTTCTTGTTTAAAATTTCTGTGTTCTAATGTTTGATAAGGTTTTGATAACATGCTCTCGATGAAACAATAGATCTCACTAAACTGCAGAACAAACTGGATATCCTAACTTAGTTAACCTTAGTATTCAACTCATTGTTTGAAATCTCTCCCTTTGTAAACATTATCAATAATGTTCTGTGAAAAAAGCCTAGACTTGCCTTTAAAATGTTTCATCTATATGAAGGGATGCCCCAGTACAAAGATAAATGCTTTTACCCTCATCAATTGTAAACTGATAAACTAGAGTCTGTTTAAGACTTATCAACCACTTGGTATTATAATAATAATAATAATAATTATTATTATTATTATTATTATTATTATTGCATGCAGAGATCCGTTGCAGATAAGTGCATGGCAATCCATGTGGTTTTGAATATTCCCACTCATTCCTTGAGTAACAAAACTGCACTGGACAAATTTTAAGCTATGTTTGTAAATTATTTAGTTATCTAGATAATGTTATCACTGCTGTTGAAATGCATGCACAAATGTTACAAACTGTAAAGGACTTGGTACTGAATGTCCAGTACTGATGCTGTAGATGTGCCCTGAATGAAAGGTTGATTATAATCTGCAAGACTATAGCCATTATGTTTTACTGCAAAACATTCCTACTGCCCGAGGCAGAATATATTGTTTGTACAATCTATTCTATTATTGCCATTATTATTCTAGCTGGAATAGTTAATGACAAATCTTACTTGTATTCTTATTGGAAGTACATATCCTGTTTGTGCAAGTCCACACACTTTGATCTACAAATTGCAATTCCATCAAAAGCAGTGCATTCGGAAGTCTGTTGTTACAACAATAAAGCTCACAAAATCAAAAAAGGACACAGTTTGCTTATTGCATGGTGATAATGGCAGCAGGTAATTTGGCTATATTTAAACTTCTGTTGTCTTATGAACTCTGTGACATTTTTAGGTTAGGTTCTACAGCTATTGTCATCAAAAGTTATGCGAGAAGAATAAACTTGCTATATAAAGGGAACCGAGTATAACTTTTTGTAATTGTAGTATTTATTACAAAAAATATTGTAGTGAGAGAAGAAAATTAATAACTTTTTCATTTTTCTCACAGTATGTTGATTTTTTGTAATTATGATAGTTACTGCAAAAATGTTGTAGTGAGTGGAGAAATTTAACAATACATTTTTCATTTTCTTTACATTGCAATGGATCACTGAAAACTCTTTGAAGGCCTGAGTTTCCATCTGACGTAGCATATGATTCATTAAATCTCTGTCTAGCTCAGAGCCAAACCATAAGAGAGGCAGTTATAAAAAATTGAGTCTAGCAGTTTTATCAAGAGACTAGTAAATGCTGATGTTCTTGTTAAATAGAGTGTAAGCTAATTAGCCGAACCACATAAAGTATGCTGGTATAATGACATGACAGGGGAATGTCTTGCTGAGACAAGTAGTGTAGTAGATATTATATTTCTCAGTCATAGACTGTGGAAAATCCTTCTCAGCCAGAAAAAACATATTTTGTTGTTATCAGTTCTATTAAACACAACATTTTTTATTGCATGATCATTTCAAATTACTTCTCAGTCAATAAAAGCCCTAAAACAAGCCTTGGATTGTTTGCTTTTCAGCAAATGAAACTGCAAGAGAGCACTTTAAAACAATTATAGGATAGTTTGAATAGTACTGTAGTGTGTCGCCTTTCAGCCAGGCTATCTAACCAAGAAACTAGAACAAATGATTGATTCCATTCAGCAGATCTTTGATGGTAACAGACTGCATGCATCTGCTTATTTTTAAAAATGTATTTATCCTCATCTAATAGCAAAGTTAACCGAGAAGTCATTCACTGAGGATTGTTATGAATAAAATTGACTTGAGTTGAACACATCAAGGTATGGTGCACCACCCTGTGGTTGATTTTCTCAACTTTTGAAAGTAAGGTCTAAAAGGGATGAAAAAGACCACTGAAGGAGAGAGAGAGAGGGGCAGATAGACATACTATGACACAGAGAAGGACAGAGAGACAGCGTCCTGCTCCTAAAAGAAAGGTGAAGGGCAAAGGAGTTTCAAGCTATGTTTAAACATTGCCAGGATAAGTCAGTTATAATCATTATTTTGTTATATGGATTGTTTGCTGGATCTGTGCAGTAAGTTTTTCCACATTTTTTTAAAAATAATTAAAAGCATTAAGAAAAGTTATGCATTCATTAAATCTCACTGGACTTTTTTGGGTCTCTCAATTAGAA
This sequence comes from Protopterus annectens, assembly GCF_019279795.1. Taxonomy (NCBI): domain Eukaryota; kingdom Metazoa; phylum Chordata; order Ceratodontiformes; family Protopteridae; genus Protopterus; species Protopterus annectens. Next base: position 163,933,299 of record NC_056736.1, read on the forward strand.
CAGTGTTTCCTAACAAAAAAAATCAAGATATTGAAAAACTAAGAAGCAAAGATCACGTATAGCAACACCTGTAACCCTTACTATTAATAGTAGTCAGCAATAGTTGAATATTAGGACTAAAATACAAATGAATGAATAAATATTTACTGCAACAGAAGAAGTCAGAAGTCCTTAGGACTGACGCACCAATCTCGTTATATGAACTAGAATAAGCAGGTATCTCAGTAATGTCCCTTCTCGCACTCATTCATTAAACGTGTGAAATTTGGCACTAAAACTGAAGCAGTTCACAACAAAAATAATATTTACATACTATAGCTATATTTGTGCATATTTGTTTATGTAATCAAGACACGACTGAAAATGGACCCGTCACACAGCCCTCCAGCCAATAAAAAAAAATAAATACATTACAATGAAAAGGTAATCTAGTTAGTAACAGACAGTGGTCTTAATACCCAGTTTATTTGACAATGTTACTGAAGCCTAACAACCATAAAAAAATATTTAAACTGTTTATGCTGATTATAGTGCAAGGTGTATATACACACACACACACACACACACACACACACACACACACACACACACACACACACACACACACACACACACACACACACGCACACACACACACACACACACACACACACACACACACACACACACACACACACACACACACACACACACACACACACATACATTGACGCAGCATTAAAAAGATGCATATTGCTGTTCGCTCTTTCACAAACCTTTCTTCGTAAAGCAGTACACTTTTGTTATATACACTGGATACACAAACCTAGCATCAAAGATGCCAGCCTTTTTCTCAGAGCTGCTCTGAGACAATTACAAGGTAGCTTTCTTTCAGTTGATTTAAAAGAAATGTTTCTTTGTTAAAGAAGAATAGAAATGAAACTGCTCAAGATAACAAGGAACAAATTGTGCTGGTGCTGTAGTTGGTGATTATGCTAGAAACATTTTAAATGAATCTGTTTTCAAATAAACTCCATCTCTGCTTTCACTGTAGATGAGCTATTGTCTCCCATATTAACAAATCTACTCAGATTTAAAATCAGAATAAACACATCAAAAATTTAGCTATCATTAACCTTTGAATGTATGACATTATGAATGGCAAACAAAGGATGTAATCTGAATGCTTTATAATACATCTACAGTGTTTCTTAAGTGGTCCCTTTAACTGCCATGGCATAATTTTCATTATTTTGATGTAGCTACTATTCTCCTGCTGCAGAAAAACAATTAGTGTATTCATTGCTTTTCACTCTTGCCACATATTCCACCAATGCTTACCAATAACTAGTACATCTTTGTAAAACATATTAACAGTCTAATGAAAATTTGTTTTTTATATTTATTTGATAATTTGCTTGCCTGGAAAGTCCAACTGTGGTAATATTCCATTTTCAGTGGAGGCCTAGGGAGAAAAGCTCTACATTGTCAAAATATGGTTACAGTTAAATAAAGTTATAACAAACCTTAATACAGAAGAATGACATATTCAGCCAGATTCAATAAAGCCTAAATGGTCGGACTTGCACACAGTAGTGCACTTCTCTGGATTCAGTAAGTGGATCTCCATGGCGTGTAGAGCCACACACAGCACACAGCGGCCCAAACGAAGTAAACACAATGGCATGCAAATTACAGCATAAACAGCTGAATTGTATGCTAATCAACCAATCCAAGATGGAGCAGCTATACAACAAGCTTCAAAACAATGGTGTAGACTCAGTGCTGGTTTTTCCCACAAATTCCAAAATCTATTGGAATACAGCCATGGAAAGGAGTCTGCACAGAAACATGTTAGGGTGTTAGGGGCTGATGTTGAATTAATTCATGTGTATGTACAACAGACTGAAGTCTATGATGCTGCTGCTGCCAATATACCAAGGCCAAGAAGGAGAAGAGTTTTCAGACCCTGGGTAACTTATCACAATATGCATGCGGTGGAAATTGTAGAGCACTACAGGATGGATAGAGACACACTACAGGAACTCTGCAATCTCTGTTGTCCTAAACTCAGAATCAGGGCAAATCAAGAAGAACGCATCCGAATGGAGAAAAAGTATGTGTAGCACTTAGAATCTTAGCTACAGGTATCTTTCAAAGATTAACAGGGGACATGCTGGGGGTGTCACAGGCATGAGCATCCAGGATCCTCCATCAATTCTTGAATGCTATGCTCCAATGTGTTAGTGACCACATATATTTTCCCTGTACTCCTGAGGACAGGGCCAGAAATATGTAAGAGTAGCACACTACCCTGAAGAAGTGGGTGTCATTGTTAGTGACCACATATATTTTCCCTGTACTCCTGAGGACAGGGCCAGAAATATGTAAGAGTAGCACACTACCCTGAAGAAGTGGGTGTCATAAATTGCACACATGTGGAAACAGGGAGGGCTCTACATTGTAGAAACAGGGAGGGCTCTACATTAATAGAAAGGACTTTCACTGTATTAACTGCCAAGTCGTTTGTAATGACAAGGGAATCATCTTGAATGTGTGTGCTGGCAAGCCTGGCAGTTACCACACACCTCCCAACTGTATCAGATGTTCACTAAGGAGGATATCCCATAGGATCATTTAGAGGGAGATGCAGGTTATGCACTGGAAACATGGCTGAAGACACCCATCAGAAATGTACACACAGACCCACTGAAGAATGCCATAATGAGGCACACACTCAAACCAGAAATATCATAGAGCATGTGTTTGTGCTGCTGAAGTCACAGTTCCAATGCCTAGATGCAGCTGGGACAGCCTTGCATACAATCCATGGACATGTACAGAAATATTCACAGTATGTGCTACAAAACATCATCCTGAGAAAACAGCTTCAGGAGGATAAACAAGGGGAAGGAGCACACATTCCACCACCAGTGGCAAGGTCATCAGAGCACACACAGATGAAGAGTCAGAAGGGGAACCGGCAGCTGCTGTGGGTGTAGACAGATGTAGCTATGCTTAATATGCCATCACATTAGCTAAAAGGCAATGCATAGCACACTCACTCACCACCTAGGAGCCTAAACCTTCCTCCTATGCCCATACATATAGTAACATTCATGCCAGGAAACTCTCACAATCTTTACCACCCCATGTATTGGCTGTGTAATGATTGCATTAGACAGATTCATCCCTGAACTAAAACTGTTCCAGCTGCTGGATTTACAAGGTAAGTGTTGAACTTGGAGTGTATTGTGTAATAATATGAATGAATGGTGTATCCTTGCATTTTGCTATCTGGTAGTGTAAGCAAGTAAAAGGTGGGAGATTTGTACAGAAATGAACTTAACATGTGACAGCGAGACTTATTTGACTTATATGTGTCCATTTTTAAGTAGCAGGCCTCAGGCATCAAAGATTCACACAGTCATACCTCTCAAAAGTAGTGATGTTCACTGCATGCCCTCAGTTTAGCACTATATGTTTGAACTGGAAAATCATTAAAGAGAAAAGTTACAAAGTAATGATAAATATTGCAGTTTCATACTTCACAACCCTCACAAGATCACTCACAATAAAGTTAGAAAATTTTGATCAACTGTCTAATTTTCTAAGACCAATATAAGTCAAAGGTACAATTACCAGGTCAACATCACAAATGCAGCTATGCTAAGCACTAAGTAAGTTATATTCTCTGATCATCAGACATAAAACTTATGTATCCCTGAATCAAAAGATATAAAACAAAAATATGACACATTTATCAACACTTGCATAGGGTGTTGTGGGTGCAGGAAGCCTAGGCTGACACAAAAGGTCTGCGAGTATGTGTGAATAAGAAAGAGAAGCAGCCAGACATTTGGATAAACTAACAAATGGCCAGCGAAATAAAGTGAGTTTTAAGCTGCACAGCTGATCCTGGTGACTGTTGTGTGTGTGTCTGTAGGGGTCCTCTGGATGAAACTGGTGTGTGAGTGTCTGCATGAGCACAGCCAAGCTCTGAGCTAGCTCTCTGTCTTGGTATATCGGACAGGTGTGAACCACGCATGTTATATGTAGCAGTTCATCATTGTCATCCCCGATCATGAGAGTTGGCTTTGTCAGGAGTTGCACTGGCATGTCCACACCCACTGCAAGAGGCACTGCTGCTACCTGAATGTGACTGATATCTGCTGGATGAGCTTTCCTCATGAGTACTACACCCAGGACCACAACCCCATGGCCTGCCATGTCTGGGTTTAGACAGCTCACCCACTGATGGAGCAGTGGCAGTACTGCCACTAAGGGAGCATGATTGGACATGGCTGCATTAGCTAACTGCAGATGATGTGGCTGACCTACACCCATGAGGATACCGCCCTCCCTCTCAGCAGAAGTTCCATCACAAACTCCCACTCATTCCAACATGTCATTCATCTGATCCATTGAATCGGCAACACAGTGGAAGTAGTCACGCATGTCACCCTGTGCCACATCTACAACTCTAAGCATTTCTCTGGAATACTTATGGGAATGTGCCTGTTCCTCCATGATAGCTTTAGACATACATTGAGTGGCATGGGAAGAGTCACCTTGTTCAGGTGTAGGATAGAAATCAGGCGTCATCCAAGCACCCCTAACAACCCTTCTGCATTGCACCTTGCCCACACTTTGGCTATAGCCAGAGTCAACAGGCACTAAAGCCACATTAACCAAACTTCTTTGATCAATTGTTTCAGCCTTCACCTATCCAATATCTGTTGGCTCACTGGAATGGGTAGGCGCAGGCCTAATAGCTGTGTCCGATGTAATTCCATGGGATGGCTGTATGTCAATCTCAGTATCAGATTCAACCTCTGCACCTCCTGACTGTGCTTCGTTTTGGCCACCATCATCATCAGAGTCTGCTGATACTTTGACATCAGGTGGTAGTTGTCTCAAACATCCACATCACCTGTGATAATAAGCAATAAATACAGGAAAAATGAATGCCTAAACTACTATACTCCAATATATGCTAACAAAATAACAGTGCTGCTACTATTAGATAGTACAGCAATATACACAACAGTCCCGACATCAACATCAGACACTAAAATATTTCTTTGAATCGTTCATCAGTACTGACACAAACATTTTTGGCTTACCATATGCAGACTATGGCATCCTCTGCATGCCAGACGGTCCTGGGAGAAATTAAGCAAAAGGTACAGACAATATCATCACAATTAACAGTAACACAGGGAGTAACATATTTTCCCCTTTACATGTCCATTAACTATACTTTCAACAATAACTTGGACAACAACTCCAACCTAAGCTAATCATCAGAATGCATTGTTAACTGTAGCAATCTTCAATCTCCCCCACCCCCAAAAAAGTGTTTTTGGAAACAGAAGTAATGTATTGATTTAAATTGTTTTACTTACAACAGTATTCAACAACTGAGATACAAAAGCCTACCTGGAAGTTCTTAGTGGGGAATGCTTGCTGTCCCTGATATAGTGGCACCAATGTCAAGCACGTGCTGTTCTGGACTTGCCAGGGAGCTGCCTGGATCCCTGACATTGGTCAGGAACTCTACATTTGGTGTTAGTGGTGTGTCTGTGACAGACCCCCCCCCCAATACCTATCTAACCATTGCCCACTGCAGCTGCTCTCCTCCATGCAGATGAGATCATATCAGTGGCTCTATGGTGCACCATTCATATGTCCTGTTGTGGCCACCCATTGCATTAACATCTGCGAAAATCTGCTGTCAAATCTACATTCTGCATGACATAGCTCCATGTCCCCTCTCAAGCAGGAAGGCACCATGTTGCCTAAAAGCATCAACAATTACCTGATTTTCAGGGTCAGTGAAGGGTGTTTTTTGAGGACTGAGACACCTGGGTGGCATAGTCCTAGGTGTTCTAAAAGAGTACAGAAGGGTAATACACATAAGTATCACATAACTACAAAATAACTCCTCCCAGCTAGAACAGAAAAGGTTGCATTTCAGTATTACCTACTGGAGAAACATAAAATAGTCCAGAGATTTGAAATACCAACAACAGGCTAGATGCAAAAGGGGAGAATGACAATAGCAACATTTCCTTTTTTGTGCCATAACAGGATTTCAGCTTTGCCACCCCCCCCCCCACCACACACAAAAAAAAGAACAGCAAATGACACATTTTGCTAACAAACCTTCTTTGGAATGTTAAAGTACTATCAAATGAACTGTCCCTGAAAAATGTCTACAGATTTAGCACAGAAAATTCCATTTTAAGGAATTGCCAATCATGTATACCCGTGAAATGCCCTGGCAAACATCCCCATGCCATAAGTACACTTCTAACTAATGCCATAAGTACACTTCTAACTAATGTATACAGATAAAATTATAAAAGCCTTTGCTAATCAATATATAATATATATATATATATATATATATATATATATATATATATATATATATTTTATTTATTTATTTTATTTATTTTACATTTGTTTACCGGGCTAGTCCAACTGGATACAAATCCTTTTTCAGCAGAGGCCCGGGGAGAAAAGCTCCACAGTGATCAACATACATTTAGAATTCATAGTAAATTACAATTTTGTAGGAGGACAAAAAACATGTGAGGCCAAAGTATACATACAATTGAATTGGCTAATTAGAAAAGAAAGCAAATAATAGAAAAGATAGTTAATTATGACAGAGTCAGTAGTATATAGGAAAGGGAATAGGTTAGTGGTCAGCAAGAAGGAAGGCAGTGATCAAAAGACTTAGTCTGGTTTAGTGCATGGACATAACCAATGAGAGCTAAGGAAAAGTTTAAGGTTAGTTTTGAATTGGTTGAGAGGTAGCTAGTCTTAGGTTATTAGGGAGGGAATTCCATTGTTTTCCTATGGAATTGGCATAGAGAGCATCACCCCCTGAATTATTAGATTTAGTTGTTTGTACCATGAGACTATTAGAGGAATGAAGACTAGTTAGATTGGAATAAGGGGTTAAAAGTTTGGCCAATGAGGGGGTTTTTTCTGGTTCATTGATAATTTTAAATGCTTCATTAAGTTGGTTAAACTTAAGAAGATTTGGGAGTTCTAACCAGCCTAGTTTTCTTAGGTTAAGGCAATGGTGAGTACGGTATGGTTCACCAGTTACGAATCTGGCAATGTGGTTGTAAGCAACAGAGAGTTTGTTAAGCTCAGTTTTTTTGAGGAAGGAAAATACTGGAGAGGAATAAAGTAGGGTGGAGAGAAGGTGAGTACGCGATAGTTAGTTTAGTATGGGGCATAAGAAAGTTCTTAATTCTGTACAAGGAACCAAGTTTCTTGTTAACTGTTTTTATAGTTTGGCTGATGTGGGTATCAAATTTGAGTTTATGGTCGATTGTGACACCTAGTAATTTGGTGTTGGTGACAGGCTCAATGATGGTCCCATTAGTGGACTGAACATGGAAGGTCATATTGTTAGGGAGTGGAGGGTATAGCCCTAAAGAAGAGGCTAAAGTGGGGAGAATTAGTAGTAGGTTAGTTTTTTTCGGGTTTAGGATAAGTTTCCGTTTAGTAAACCATTTTTCCACTTCAGTAAAGCAGTGTTGGGTGGTTTTCTGGAGGTTATTGAGAGGGGTCAGAGCAAATCAACGTGGAGTCATCTGCATATTGAATGCAGGTGGCTTTAGGAATGACTGTGTGGAGGTCGTTGATGAATACAGAGAAAAGAAGGGGGCCAAGTATGGAACCTTGGGGAACTCCTATTTTATTAGGTAGTAAGTGGGATAGTTTACTTTGCCACTGGACAGCCTGTTGTCTACCAGAGAGGTAAGCATTAAACCAGTTTAGGGCTGGTTTATCAAGGTGAAGGTTATCAAGGGTTTGTAGTAAGAGTTGATGATTGACCATGTCAAAGGCTTTTGACAGGTCAAGAATTAGACAGAAGTAATTTGTTTGTTGTTACGGTTGCTGTTGATTGTGTCAACAAAGGATAGGAGAGCTGTGGTAGTACTATGATGAGGGCGGAAACCATGCTGGGTTTTGGACAAAAGATTATTTAGCATGAGATAATGTAGGAGTTGTTTGTGAGCACATCTTTCCATTAATTTTGCAATAGGTGACAGTATTGCTATCGGACGATAGTTAGAGGTTTCTGTGGATGAACCCCCCTTGTGAAGAGGGATGACATGGGAAATTTTCCAAAGAGAGGGGATTGTGCCTTCAGTAATAGTCCTGTTAATTAAGATAGAAATGGGGTAGGCTATAACATCTGATGCTATTTGTAGGTATTCAGCTGGGAGACGATCAGCCGATAGAGTGGATGGTTTGAGTTTTTTCAATAGGGTTCTGATATAGGAGGTGGGTATAGGTTGGAGGTTAAAGGAAAGTGGGTCTTTGGCAGTAGAAGTAGTAATGGAGGGGGAAGAAGAAGGTAGCTGACTGGCTAGTGACTGGACGGTCTCAGTGAAAAAAGTGTTGAAAGTGTTGGCTATTTCTACAGGATCTTTACCAATAAGTTTCTCTGGGGTCGGGGTAGAGGACTTACCAGAATAAAGGAGTTTATTGAAACCTGCCCAGAACTTCTTTGGGTTGTTCTGGTGTCTGTCCTGGAGGTGACAGAAGTAGTTCTTTTTATCCCGAGTTATGTCTGATTTAGTTGAATTTCTGAGCTCATGAAATTTAATGCGGTCTAGGGGTGCTTTTGTGGTTCTCCACTTGTCCCAAGCTTGGTTTCTAAGCTTAATTTTTAATTTAGTTTCTTTGGTAAGCCAAGGTGCAATTCGGACCTTTGATCTGATGAGTCGGTTAGGAGCATGAGACTCAAGTATGTTTAGAAATGTGTCATTAAAGAGTGACACACTCTCATCGAGGGGAAGTGTTTTTAACATGGACCAGTTGCAGGATTTAAGTTCAGCCAAGAATACTCTTGGAAGAAATTTTTTCTTATTTCTAACATGTCTATATATGGGAGGATTAGTACAGGTAATTTTTTGTTTCATGATGAAAGTGACAAGGTGGTCACTGAGGTCGTTTGGGAGGGTCCCACTGGTATAGTTTGGTGTATCTTTATTGGTAAGAATCCAGTCTATGGTGCTATCTTTTGATTAGAGTTTCCAAGTCTTGTAGGAGAAGTGATAGTTTGGGAGAAGCCATGTAAGTTAATGGGCTGAGGATTCTTCTGGTCAGAGAACTTGGCCCAGTCTATGTTAAAGTCACCCAGTATAATTGTTTCTTGTGGGTAGTTCATAGTTAGCCAAGATAAGGTTATTTCAGGGTATCTTGGTTATTACCAGGTGGGATGTAAACTACAATGAGGTTGATGCTTTTATGATTGTTTATGCATATTTTCAGGGAAATTAGTTCACTATTGGAGAATTTAGGGGGTTGTAAGGAATTCAGTATGATATTCAATGGACTTCTAAACATAACAGCTATTCCCCCTCCCTTTTTATTCATTCGGTCTACCCTAAGCATATTATATCCAGGTGGGAGAATCTCTTCATCCTTAGTGGAAGGTTTGAGCCAGGTTTCAGTTAGACACATAATGTCTGGGAGATGAGTGGCTAGTAAAGCATGTAGATTGTGAACTTTGTTATTAATGCTTCTAACATTTAGATGGAAGATGAGAAGAGAGCTAGATGTTCTTGGAGATAGGTTAGGGGTAATATAGTCTGGGTTTGTGGTTGGGCCTTGGTTAGGGTGAATATCACCGTCCTTGGCAATGCATTTTTTCAGATGATCAATCAATTTTAGTAGTTTGCATATCATCTTTAGGCTATATTTTGTAGTTGTAATTTTTGGGTGACGTAGCGTTAGATATACACCTTTAAAACAGAATGTTGTAGTGGTGAAGTTAGAAGGAGAGATCAGATTAGTGGGAGGATTTGAGTAATAGGAGGTGAGACCATTGGGAACGTGAATACCATGGAGAGTTAGGGTTTCATATCTGGTTGAGAAATAGAGGATAAGTAAAAGTAGGGGTATTGTTGGGATAACAGAGTTTTTTAGTTTGCCCATTGTTCTGAAATATTAAATAGGTTAAGGAGTGGGAGGGATAAAGTGGACCTGCTGAGATGTTGGTGGATATATGGGATGGTGGGAGGGGAGGTGTAAATTGGAGGGTGCCTATGATTGGTTCAAGATTGAGTGGGATGGGTTTCTAACTAGAATAAATGTAGAGATAGCAGGGGCGGGTGGGATTAGGGGGCAGGGTGGGGAGCGGAGCAAGCCCGAGCGAAGCGAGGGCGAAGCAGAGTGGGGATACACCAGTCAGGAGTTTGCAGGGTCTTAAGACCTGCTTCGTGTGAGTATAGAGGCTACTTTTTTAAGGTTGAAGTGTTTCCTTTTATAAGACCTAGTGGTTGGTGAATAGTTGGGAAGTTTGCAAAAAGGCTTTGCTCTACTGTAAATTTTAAACTTAAGGCTGATCTTAGTACTACTAGAGGGCTTGTAATATTCAAGTTGTTAGGGATAAGTAGAGAAGGGCTGCCAGGTTAAGAAAGACGATACTGTTTTGTTGCCTGCCTGCTATACACTTTCTATACAGATAAATGTAACAAGGGTATTTTATTACCCTAGTTCCTTGGGGATAACAATAGTGTAGTTGATAGTAGGACCAGCTGTATGCGTTCGCACCGTGGTAGTAGATCTTCATATATATATGGGTCTACTTTCTATCACCGAACTTCCGAATCACCGACACACAAGTTACCGACCCCAAACAACCGAAAACACACAACACCGACAAACACCAACAACTCAAAAAACTGAACACCACTACACCGACACAAAAAACGTCAACTACACATTGCACACAATAACATATCCACTAACCTTAATCTAAACCCTAACCCTAACGTCCGACACTACCGCACACTTACCCAACCCGCACCCTAACCCTAACTCACTTAACCCACCCCTAAACCTCAACACCGTCACTATCGCACACTTACCCTACCTGCACCCTAACCCTAACTCGCTTAACCCACCCCTAAGCCTCAACACCGTCACTATCGCACACTCACTCCACCCGCATACTAACCCTAACACACTTAACCCTTCCCTACACTACACTACATCACTATCACACACTTACCTTACCGGAACCCTAAGTCTGACACTACCGCACACTCACCTTTCCCACACCCTAACCTAAAATCCCTCACTATTGTACACTTACCTGTCCGCTCCCCAATCCTAAATCTTTCACTTTCGCACACTTACCGGATCGCGCTCACACACTGCTGTTGTCGGTCTTTCAGCTGTCGGGATATCGCGTTTTCGATAACCTACCTGTTCGGTCGTTCCGTCTTGGTCTTCCGGGTGTCGGTGACGTGGTGCTTCGGTTATTCGAAGTAGACCCATATGTAGATATATATATATATATATATATATATATATATATATATATATATATATATATATATTAAACTATTAATGAGATTTTTCTTTACATTTCAGCATATGCAGTATGTAGCTGATAAAATGCAAGCATACTTTCTCAAGATCAATAATCCTCTGTGCAGTTATATCCAAAAGTAATAGACTCTTTTCTGTGTTCTCCACATAAACAAGTCTCCTCACCATCCATTTCCCTAGCCACACAGCTGCCTTTTTATAGTGTAAATTCAGGATTGTTAGCACTGTGAAGATGCAAATTAGGTGTGAACTCATTAGAACTGCTGAATCCCAAATATATAGCTCTGTGTATCAGACGTAAATAAAGTAAAAGCCTTGGTGTTTGTTTTTCATAGATTGCAACTGTGAATGTTTACTGGTTGGGAGAAGGAAGACACAACAGCACTGCAGGCTGTCCTACATCCAGTGGGTGTGTCAGGTTAGACTTACAAAGTGTTAGATTTAAATTGTTCAAGGTTGGAAATTTAAGTAAGCAGCACACAATTCACAGGTTCTGTTCATTAACATCTAACCTCGCCTTCATTTGTTGGCAACTGCATATGATATTATTGTCATTTAATATCCTCACATATTTTAAGGGCAATGACATAGAGTGGTTTACAGACTGCATGTCTCAGAGTACTGGTCAGATAACAGAAGAAAGACCAACAAACACAGAGAGGTAAGACAGAGGTGTATATCTGCAAGCAATAGTCATAACTGGTTGTGTGATTACTTAGTGCACTACATTAAAAAAAAAACAATAAATGTACAAATAACAGTTGCATGGTTTCATATTACTTTAGATGATGTTGCAGTTGGTTGTATGCAGAATGATTTCAGTTTCTTGCTGCTAAGCGGTCTGTGTGACAAAGAGGTATAAAACACCCTTCCAGTGTTCTTAAGGTTCATTGGAGTGGGAGTTCAAATCCAGACCTATGCAGATATATTTTATGTGTACCAACATTTTCTAGTGTGTATGTCACAGATTGCTTCGCCTCATTTCAGCTACTTGTCCCTGTTATCTATTTTTTTTTTTTTTTTTTTGGGATCAGTGTTTGTGGGATGCATGGCTTAGTGCAAACATGGTAAATGGAGAAAAATGAATGTCAGGTTTGGCTGCGCTTATCTTGTTTGCACAAAGTGTGGCAGTGTGCTAACTGGATTAGTGGGCCACAGAGGAAGCAAAAAGAACACCTGCAAACAGGGTATCGGTAAAAGGGCAAAGATCAAAAACAATACATTGCTGCAATTTCTTTATTTCATCATGTATGTGTTCTTGGGAGTGTTGTGTAGTGTTATGTGGAGGTTAGCAGGGCTCCCCAGCAGCTGCAGCCATTGAACACCTGCAGACAGGACTCACAGACAGCCAACAACTGAAACTGGATACATTCTATGAATTCTCTTGAGCATCATGCAAACTTGCTAACCAGCATTGCATGGCAGTTAACACAGAGGTCTTAAGAATGATTGGGAAATTAGGACATTTTATGTATCTAGTGCTGTGGTAGAACGTGTAAGTGTAGGGGATGGAGTAAAGATGATCCTGGGTCCTAGAACTGGGTGTGCAACCTATTTTTACTATTGTGACAGTGCAGTTTATAGCAATAAACTAAAATAATAGACAAGTGTTATTTCAATTCTTGTGGCAACAGGTGTAAGTGTAGGACTGCCATGCACATGGTTCTGGATTCTAATACAGGATGTTTGTCTTTTTGGCTTTTCCTAGTTAGGGGTCGCCACAGCGGAACTCCGGTCTGCTAATGATTGGCAGTAGATTTTTATGGTGCCGAGATGCCAGCCCAACGCTCAACCTTCAGTGAAGGCATGCCCATTCAGACATTTGTACTGTCCTTCCACTTCGCATTATATTCACTTTCACTTATAACACTTTTGATAGTGGAGTTGATATGAATTATATGTATGAGGGATGACACACCATTATTGTGTTTTCAGATGTATGACTGAGGGTACTACACTGTCTACAATATGTCTGTAAGTATCATTCTGCTATCTGGACTTGCATAGCCTTCACAATTAATTAAGACACTTACACAACTGGATCTATATCCAAAAACCTTGTCAGGTCACACATATACATGTGTAACAACTCAAACTGTCACTTGTATTTATATATGATTCCTGACTATGTCTGAGCAGCACTTTTTCTGGGGCAAAGATGGAAAATTGATGCTGTGGAAGAAAATGTTTTGTCCCTTATATCTAGGTTTGAATCCCAAACTGCAAAAGTACATTTCCTCAGTGTAAAAAGAGAAAAAATATTTCGGCTCATTACATTTATCCCCCCAGTGCATGTTTGCAAACTTGACTCACCTAACAGTTACCTTCCAATTTCCAATATATTTCCGGGCTATATCAGTACACACACCCCTCATACTAAGGCCAAATGTCAGATTAACCTTCAAGTTTCAATTATTTAATTCCCACCTGCTTGGCATTGCTGCACTCCACTTAACATTGTGCATACATGGTTGTCATCATTACTCGGATTTGCGCATTACCAGTAAATGCAATAACTGAAACTGGTGGGAAAGCATCAGTTTCCATTGCTCTAATTCAGCTGTTAGACATGTCTGGCATCAGAGCTGAAGGTGCACACATTAGAATGTAGAGTTGGGGTGTCCAGGAGTCCAGGATATTTATTGGATTCCTGGTAAAGCACCACAGCCAAAGGCTTCTGCAGGGGGACTATTATGGCTTCTAGTACAAGTCTGAGGTGTGGAATAGTTTGGCCCAGGCTGTATCCAGTACCACTAGTATCAAACACACTGGAGAGCAATGTAGGCATCATTTTAATGACCTACCGAGGAGAAAAAGGGATACTTTCAACTGTTGATTGCAGGGATTTCAGGCTGCGGACATCCCACAGCTGTGTAAGTCAGTGGTGGCTGGTGACGTCAAATCAAAGGGGGGCTGCAAGAGACAACTGAATGGGTTGGGCCAACTAGAAAGAGACAGAGCTATGCTGAAAGCCACAACAACTGGAACTTTAATTAAATACACTGCCCTGGGTTCCAAACCGTCATTACGAGAGTCCAATCAAGACAAAATGAAGTGTAGAAGAAAAAAAATATTTCAATGCATTGGCTACATGACAGCTAACTTAATATCTAGATGGAAACAAAAAGGTTGCGAGGCATGAAAACATAAATTACTTTTTAAATACATTACTGGAATGCCAGTCAAAATCAAGTATAAAAAAACAAGCAGCAGTCAACTGAAGCTACTTCTCCTTGCACTGCAGTTCTAATTATAATTTATGTTCAGCTTTATAAAAGTACCAAGTAACCTGCTGAAAGTAGCAATCTCTGTGATACCCCCACTTGTAAATATGTTTCTTAGCCAAAAAAGACCTGCTGCCTGACAACTATCTACTTGTTTCATGGGGAAAACATGATGAAAATAAAAAATGAACAGCAAACAAGAAAAAACTCAAGATAAATTAGTTAAAGGTTTATTGCATAGGTTATGGACCACACATGATAGATTGGCATTTTATTTAGTTTACGGATATAGTTTTCCAGTTTAAGGATCCCATTGGTATTCTATCTCATTATTTTAGCTGGGTAAGCACTCTCCTCCCTTCTTCCCGTCACCCTTGGTGTACTTCAAGGCTCCAAATTAGATCCCCTTCTTTTCTTCCTCTTTATCACGCCTCTCCACACATCTCATGCATGCAAGTTTTTTTTCACTTTTATAGTTCATTTTTATCCAGCTAAAATGATGAGATAGAATACCAATAGGATCCATAAACTGGAAAGCTATAACAACTTTGGCTTTGATGATTAATGCAGATCTGTGGTATTTCTCTTATTTCTCCACATTGTGATAAATACTGGCAAGCAAAAAACAGTAACCCTAGTAAATTAAATAAGATTATTCCTCATTCACACATCTGGTCTAAAATAATGAATGAATGAATTAATACATGAATATGTGTAAGAAAAGACAGGCATATATATTTTTATACATTTATGCGTATATATAAAATTGTGTGTATGTGTGTGTTGACATGATAGTAGATCACCTAGCACAACAACATCAAAAAACAAAATACACACTGTACATGCTGAAAGACATAACCTTTTGCACGCCTCCCCACACAACCCATGCTACTTAAATATAGTAACTCTGACAGTTCACAATACTGAGGAAAGGCATGTTCCCTAATCCTAGTATTATAGTAACACTGTACAAAAAATAGCAGTGTTCTGTTGACCAAATGTACATATCTATATCATTTTTCAGTGTCCAGAATCCTTACAGTGTTTCCCAGACATGATGAAGTATCTAAACACCTGGCAAAGGTAACAACAGGATATATGAACAAGATGTATATACCAGGAAAGACAATACAGCACTATGTTGTATGACAGTTGCATGGCTACAACTGCAGTTATTCTTCCTACAGCTACTTCAGGCTAGGGAGATATGCAGTACTGCAAAGAAGTTTAGGGAATGAACGCCTTTTGCAGCACAGGCTGCAGGGAGAAGGCCATGCTCAAACAAAGAAGCAGCAACATTTTTTTGTTTGTTTGCTTATATGCGTACTAGGCATAAGGGTTACAGCCTATTTTGCTTGCTTATTTGTCTGCTAGTCCCTAGGGTCTGTTTTCAAGAATAGACTTGTAATGCCTTTTAAATGAATTGATTGAGCTGCTCAGGAATATCTACTGTGCAAAAGATGATGGAGGGAATCAAACCCAAGAATACAGGTGAACCTCATTAAAAGCTCAGAGTACTGATCCTCTAAGCTTACTAGCAGACCATCCCTTCTAGGTTTAATGAAGAAAAGTGAAAGTGCTGCTTTCTTTAAACACTTCTGTAGTACTTTCTGTAATGTCTCAAGTTAAGCAGAGCCTCAGCTGTGTGCACATCAAAACCTGAAGACAGCCAACAGAAACATAACAAAAGGAAAATGCAAGTAATCATGCAGCCATGAGTTTCATCACATAGCTTTCCATTTTATTTAAATAATAGATGACATTCAAAATGCTAAATTGCACCAGATATTTGACAATTCCCAAATGGTAAGGAGATTTTCTTCTTTAACCTATGACACCACCAGAAAACAGAATATAATATAGAAGTGCAAAACATGTATGCGAACATACACACACACACACACACACACACACACACACACACACACACACACACACACACACACACACACACACACACTCACACTACCTGAATCATCCGCTCCATGTATCTTCTGCTTCAGTTTCCACACATACAATTGTCTGCTCCACAGATACATCCTCTGTTTCGGTATCTAAATCATCTGTTCTACTTTGGTTTCTTGCTTCAGGCTTTTACCTGATCCTCTGACACAGTAAAAGAATGTTTCCGCTCCTCAATGTTGGTGCCGGAATGTGCGTCATGCACGCTTCCTATTTTCTAGTGCCTGCACACACAACCTGCAGACCTTGCAGTCCAATCCCCTTCCAGTCTATGCAGTTGTATCCGCATAGACTTCTGGAGTTTTTGTGGTCTGCTGCCTTCTTCCTGAATCTGGACTGGTTAAACAGCAGTCCGGATTCAAGTTACTAATCACACATGCGTGAGTTATGGATTAAGTATGATAATAAGAGAGTACTTGTAAGACTTAGAAAGCTAAATATAGGAAAGACTGATATGCATGATGCTCTTCTGTTATTTTCTGTCTTTCCCTTGCTCCTACCAAATGTGAGTTCAATCGACAGGCTCATTTTGCTCAACTAGAGAGACTGAGGGAAGCAAGTGGAATGTATGCAGCAGAAGAGAAGTGTTATTGTAGCATTAAAAGTCACAGATAGCTTTTTGGATGTTTTATAGAGTTGTATCAAATTGAGCATGCATATCCCAGCTGTAAAAGCAAGTATGCATGCAGTAGTTTGTTGCGCAAACCAATTGTAAGAGTCCAATATTAGACTGTATTCAGAGGTCGTGGGTTTAAATACCATGATTTCCAGCAAAACTGTTATTTCTTCAAAAATATTTACATTAAGTTAAAAACTCTATACCAGTGGCGCAAATGTCCTGCTGTAAACTGTAATCTGTATAATTGGAAAATGCATATGTGCAATATATCTACAGTTCAATGATTATTTTCAGCAATCTGTAGTGTAGTATATATCTCTTACGACATATACTTAAATGTAATACTTCAGATAAAAGAGCTGTATAATTGTATTAATGGATTGTATGTCATGTATAATGGTACAAATTTTATCTCCTTTTGTTTTCCTCTCACCCCAATCCTTATCTCTCTTTTTTATTTTCTATTATGTTTTGCCAAAATGTCTCAATGTCATCCATGTGTACCATGTCACTAAATGCTACACAGCACAGTGAGGCAGGCCAGCCCCGTAGATCAGCCTGCCCCATTCCATTAACTTCAGCACAGATGCCCACTGCATCTGGAAGCCAACCTGGCAGCACTGCCTCTGTTGCCCCTGCACTACTGTGCCATCAGGTAGTACTGCCCTGGAAGTTGCTGCAGAGGTACCCTCCAGGAGTAGTGGAGGAGGTGGTGATTTGGGTCTATATTATAGTATTGAAGTTTTTAAATGTCAAATGCTATAATATCCACCCATTTTTGTCAAAAACTGAAAATAGCAAAGCTATGGAACATTCGAAATCTTACCTAGGGTAAGATTTCAGTTGTCCGTTCCAAGGCTTCGCTATTTACTCTACTGTGGTAGGAAGGTTACGGACCGGGGTAAGGTAAGTATGCGAACGGAGGTTACGGACTGGGTTAAAGTGTGGGAACGGATCGGGGTAAGGTGAGTATCCGATAGTTAGAGACATTAGGGTTAGGGAGCAGGTAAGGTGATTTTGTGATAGTTAGGGACTTTAGAGTTAGGGAGCAGGTAAGGTGAGTGTACGGTAGTTAGGGACATTAGGGTTAGGGACCCGGTAAGGTGAATGTGCGGTGGTTAGGGACTTTAGGGTTAGGGAGCGGGTAAGTTGAGTGTGTGGTAGTTAGGGACTTTAGGGTTAGGGCTGGGTTAAGGTGAGTGGATAGGTATTAGTGTAGGGTTAGAATTATGGTTTTGTTAAGTGTATGTGTGTGGTTTATTTATTTTGGTGTGCTTGTGTTGTGTGTTTGTGTTTCGGAACAGCGATTTTTTTCCCTGGGAAAAAATTTGCTGTTCTGAATGTTCGATATTTTGTGGTTTTGATATTTTAGGTACAATGAAATAGCGTTTGCAATTTAAATCATATGAGAGGGTAATATAAAAGCAGCGATTTCATCACACACAGGGAGTTGCCAGAAATGGGGTGTATGGTCGTGCATCACACCATTGGTGTACTCCTACAACAGATGGAGAGGCTGATCTCCCTCATGGTCCAAAGGAGAAGGAGGGTGAAGCAGTCTAGCTGCCACTGGAGTAAGGGGACAGTGATGACAGTCCAGTTGGTGAGGACTCAATTCTCACTGTCTGCAAGCTTGATGTTAATGTGCTTACAGTGTCCTCTCCCTCACCCTCAGTCATGTTGTCCCCAAACTTTTATGTCCATCACCATCCCTTTCTCTTGTCTAGTTTGTCTTGCATGTTTGCATTTGCTTCCTCACCTTCCCATCTTACTTGATCCAGACATATCTACATTTCTTACCCAAGCAGTCCTCTCTTACTGAGTTTTAAAAAAATGGGCACCTTCCCAACAAAAAAAATAAAATTGTCCCATACATAGCTCTCAATATTGCACACTCATCTTCTTGACACATTTAATTCAGTCCAATTGGCTATACAACATGATTGCATTGTTGTCACCCCTCTTTGAGGAGGTGACCATCCAAACTCAGTTAATATTCTGGACATATTTTCAGTTTACACTGTTAATTAAATGGATAGCTATGGTTCATTCCTATCTCCCTCCTGCACATTCCTGCACTGCTTTCCCTTTATTCGTCCCCCTGCTTGATCTCCATTTCACCACTTTCCTATCTACCCCATTTTAATAGCCATAATCTGGTCAAAAATTAGAATCACACACAACACAGACAAGTAGCAGAAAAAGCAATGGATCACTTCACATTTGAGCCTCTATGTTTGCATAGAGTTTTGCATTGTACACCAATGTGCAGTGATGGTGAGCAGCAGTATAATGCTGCAGTTATCTACTCACAATGCTGCTTAACCCCACTGCACTATGCCAACACACAGCAACACATGTACTATAAAGAATTCATGTCATTCCATTATCACTGCTTATTTAAAAGTCTCTAAAAGTATTAGATACAAATGAATTTGAACCCAGTATCATCTGGGCTAAAAAAGAAATGTGTCAATGCATTTACACCAGCTGCCACAGTGTCAGTTAAGCAACAAGTGTATATCATAGAATCAGTAGTAACTTTCAAACTTTTCACAAAACAGCTTGTGTTTACACACTGCTTAACTACTCACAAATATGGAAAGTACTGAAAATGTGTATCTCAAATGCGCAAAGACTTTGCCAACTGTTGTCAAACCCACTGCTCACTGTGCTATGGAAAAGTAAATATTGTTATGTATTACTGCTGCTTACTGTCCATTTCCTGTCTATGACATGAAATTGCATGTGGAAACATGACAAACTTCTTATTATTCTTCTTTTCCCAATTAGGGGTCGCCACAGCAAATTGCCTGTCTGCTCATGATTGGTAGTGGAGTTTTTACAGTGTCGAGTTGCCAGCCTGACGCCCAACCTTCCACAGAAGGCACACACATGCACACACTCACACCTAGGGCCAATTTAGAGTGTCCAATCCACCTACAGCATGTCTTTGGGATGTGGGAGGAAACCGGAGCACCCGGAGGAAACCCACACGACCACTGGGAGGACATGCAGACTCTGCACAGAAGGCACCCCAGCAGAGGATTGAACCGGAGAGCCTCTTGCTGTGAGGTGGCAATGCTAACCGCTATACCACCGTGGCCGCCCTTTGGAAACATGACAAACTGAAGGGCTAAATCTAACAATATTTCACATATTTACAATACGGCCATGTGTTGCCTACCCCGAAGCACTCTAACCCTTGTGTCTCTGTGCTTTTTCCACAAATATATCACTTAAACTACAGTAATTAATATCAAATGCTGCATGATAAGTAGTGCACATCAATGTTGTAACATGCAGAACTAGAACTGTTGACCCCCAAGCCTAAAAAGCCTTATCCATAAGGCTAGGGAAGGGATCTACATGGACATAGGTGACCTTCAACACACTTGACCCAACCTGTTTTAGTTTTGTCAAGGGCAGATCCTACTTATTAAATATTGTAGACTTCTTTGATAATGATCCCTAAGTCCTGGATGAGGGATAAAAGGACATACTGCTATGTTAATTTATCCAAGGCGTTTAACTCCATCACCCATTCAGGTATCATTGAGAAAGTCTCCAATCTCAGGATTAACCCATAAATTACTAGATCGCTAGCCAACTGGCTCACTGACAGAATGCACACTGTCAAAGTCGGTGACTGCACCTCTACCACTAGACCACTTACCAGGGGAATACCACAAGGATCTGTGCTGGGCCTTCAACTGTTTGAAAACTATTTCTTTGAAGTCCAGACAATGGTAGATGGCCTGTGGCTTACCAAGTTTTAAGATGACTGTCAACTGGACACAATCATGTGGAGTCTACCAACTATGTTAACATATAACAGAAGACAAATGATTTGTTCCAAGCTCACAGACTGAACCTTAATGCAAACAAATGCCTCATTGCCCCCTTTGGCAATGAAGTACCACTGCTATCTTTGATATACATAGCATCCCTCTAAGCTCAAACACAGTGTTGTGAGACTTCAGAACACATTGAAAGCAATCCACAGTTTTTATTACTATGCATCCCTAGTAGTGAGACACACATTCTACATTGTGCACCTCATAAATAATGTCATCACATCCAAGACCAGGGACATTATACCTCTACAGTATTCTACCCTTAACAGACCACTTATTAAGTACAATGCTCCCCTCTGTCTGTACCTCACCAGACACCTGCAGCAACTGGAGAAAACACAGAGGTTTGTGACTGAGAGAATCCAGGGCCTCCAAAACATGACAAACATGGAAAGATTGAAATATCTGTCACTGTACTCAGTATCATGCAGGCTGCTAACAGGTGATCTATACCTGGCCTACAGAGTAGTCTTAGACCCTACCCTACTGGAAATGCTGGACATCTGCAAATCAAATGGGACAAGAATAACTTGCTCCAGGGATCTCAACCTAACCTGTGACATAAACAGAATGTGCTGGGATGACAGATATATCTCTCGGTGATTGCCACTCCTCTGTAATAGGCTCCATCTGCATGTGAAGAAGTGCTTTTCAATAACCCTATTCAAGCTCAACCTTGACAACTGGATGGGTGATTGTAAAGTTATCCCTGGGAAGGCACCCATGTTCCTTATGGACAGGGCCATTTGGTGCTGATCACAAAATCTCTCTGCCTACAATGACCATCTAACTATGCACAATAAGAGTATTTTTCACAACTAGGCTTGTTAACACCCTTGGGCCATTAGGCTAGTAACCTCCAATGAAACTATGAAGCTATGAACTATGCGGGCCTCTCGACATCTTCTCTCCAACAGGCCTTGCTGATGTCATCTGCTATAATTTGAACTGGAGTCTTGCAAAAGTGAGACTTGTGCCATGAGCCATGGTGCTTGCATAAAGTTCTGTATTGTAATCTATGTAATTAGACTGGTGTGCACTCTTGCTTGACATTACAGAGTGCCTTTTACACCAGCATGTGGGACACTGTTATTGCCATATTCTCCTCAACAGACACTGCTGATGTCATTTGATTTGTGGATATGCACTATTACCACCAGGGTAGGGTCAGAGACTTGCTTGGAGGAAAGGCTGAAGTTACCTCATCCTATACAATACAGATTACAGTGACAAGGCTTCCAGTCTAGCCACATACATCATGCATTTAAGGTAGAGGTGGGATTACATCAAGGATCAGCTCTGAGCTCTTTCTTATTTGCAATGGTGATGGACAGGTTGACAGACGAGATCAGACAGGAGTCCCTGTGGACTATGATGTTTGCAGATGACATTGTGATCTGTAGAGAGAGTAGAGAACAGGTGGAGGAGACCCTGAAGAGATGGAGATATGCTCTAGAAAGAAGAGGAATGAAGGTCAGCAGGACTAAGACAGAATATATGTGTGTGAATGAGAGGGAGGATAGAGGAATAGTGAGGATGCAAGGATTAGAGGTGGCAAAGGTGGATGAGTTTGAATACATGGGATCAATAGTTCAGAGTAATGGTGAGTGTGGAAGAGAGGTGAAGAAGAGAGTACAGGCAGGATGGAGTGGGTTGAGAAGATTGTCAGGAGTGATTTGTGACAGACGAGTACCAGTAAGAGTGAAAGGGAAGGTCTACAAGAGGGTAGTGAGACCAGCTATGTTATATGGGTTGGAGACAGTGGTATTGACAAAAAGGCAGGAGTTAGAGCTGGATGTGGCAGAGTTAAAGATGTTAAGATTTTTTCTGGGTGTGACGAGGGTGGACAGGATTAGGAATAAGCATATTAGAGGGTCAGCCCAGGTTAGAATGTTTGTAGACAAAGCCAGAGAGGCAAGATTACATTGGTTTGGACATGTGCTGAGGAGGGATGCTGAGTATATTGGGAAAAAGATGTTAAGGATGAAGCTACCAGGTAACAGGGCAAGAGGAAGGCCTAAGATAAGGTTTATGGATGTGGTGAGAGAGGACATGCAGGTGGTTGGTGTGACAGAGCAAGATGCAGAGGACAGGAAGAAATGGAAACAGATGATCCACTTTGGCGACCCCTAATGGGAACAGCTGAAAAAAAATGATGATTGGGTTTTGGAATAGGAATAATAAATGTATATTTCTAAGAATGGGGAATTATTGATTCATTCTGGGCTTTTGTATCTACATTGCGAAGTAGAGTGATAGCACTTTGGGGCATAATTTTATATAATTCTGGTATGATGCCATCATTTCCTGGAGCTTTTTTTTTTTAAGTTTACTAATCTGAGATTGGATTTTTGAAAATATTATTTATCTATAATTTATATTTGTTGTTTATTAAGTTTAGTATTAATATTTTTTATTAATATATTCTTTTATTTTATCTTTAGGCTCAATTTTAATTGTTTTCTGATTAATTTTACTAAAGTGGTCTTTGACTTCGTCTATTCTATCATGTAAATTGAATACTATCTTTTTTTCTTATCTGAATATAACTCTTTAATATGATTATGTGTATTCAATCTTGTTGTCTTGTTTTTAAGATTACTAAGATATCTAGGTTTCAATGAGAAGGCCAGGAATTTATATCTCTCTAAGCATATATTTGTTTTGTGATGTAAAATTTCACTATATTCATTATTCAGCTTGTTTATTTCATCCCTAATCCTTTTTTTGCTAAGATGGTCTTTGTTGTTAATTTGCAACTGATCTAGTTTATTTTGTACTTCTTTTAATTCTTTATCCCATGTTTTCCTTTTATTGAAATGCCATCTGTTAATTTGCCTGTATAGATATGCTTTTAAAGCATCCCACGTATATATATCTAGAATGTTGGGAGACATGCTTCTGGTTATGAAATTTTGTGTTTCTTAATTTAAGAATTTTTTAAATTCTTTTAATTCTGTTATGTAAGTTGGGATTCTTCTGATTTGGACATTACAGTTGTATTAAAACAAAATTCAAAGAGAACTGAATTGTGGTCAGTTAAGGGGCACAAAATAATCTTAGATTTTATTAAGTCATTAATTATTTAGCTAGAAAGCAAAATTCTATCTATCCTGGATTATGACTTGTGTCTATTGGAAAAAAATATATATTGTAATTATTGAGGGTCTGCATGTTCATAAATGTCTTTTAATTGATATGAATCCATAAAATTGATTAAATGTTTGGCCTGAGAAGTTATTTTCCTTTTCCCTGAGGTACTCAATTAATTTCCTTTTAAAATACATTTGAAATCCCCAGCAATAATAATATTTCCCTTTGACTGAATAACAACCTGATTTAAATGTTGCTCAATTGTATTAGTAGCTATACCGGGTATCCAATATATATTAATCACAGTACATTTTTTTTGTTTATTTGAATTACAGCCAGACAGAACATCCTCTTATCATCTTGATATGTCTTAATTATTCTAGGTGGAGGTACAGATTTATTCCAAAGGATTGCTACTCCTCCTTTTTTTTCTTGAATGCTCTGAACTAAGACTGTATACCTATTATTGTTTAGCGTGTTTATGTTTTCCTTCAATAAGTGAGTTTCTTGTAAGAATATCAGATTAGATTTATACAAATTTAAATATCTGAATAAACTTCCTCTCTTATTAGGGTTAATCCATTAATATTAATTGAAATATCTTTCAAAGTTACCATTATAGACTCCTAAGAGTTTTAGTTTTATATGTATCATATCAACTCCATATGCATTTTTAGAGTTTTCCTCCTTGTGCATGATATATTGAGTTTATGTTCCATGTCTTATAATTTATTGTAGGTATGGTATTTTCTAAAGCTCTTATAAGTTGTTACCTTGTATGGTTTAAATATGATGGATGTCAACAATGAATGTTCAGTGAAATTAAAAACACATAGGGCAGGATTCACGAAGGCTTGCACGGAGTGTAAGAGACGTGCAACACTCCATGCAAGCCTCGCGATCCAGGAACAGCCCTAAGCTCCGTGTAAGAGACCAGCTAAAACGTCTCTTACATGGACTGGGCGTGGACATGCTAAATACCTCACTTGCATCCAAAAAGTATGCAAATGAGGTATATTAGCGATCCACAAAGCAAAAACCAGTCCGTGTAGGAGACGTTTTAGCTGCAGAAATGTACTCAGTTGACAACTGAGTACATTTCTGCAAATTCCACAATGGAGCCATGTCAGCTCCAAAAAAGGTTGCATATGACTCAGGCAGCATGCCAATGGCCAAATATGTGGCCATTGGCAATACAACCCGATGCCAAAATAATAAAATTATAATTTTTTTTTTCGGCCGATGTTTAAACCCAGCGCAGCCCCGCGCAAACGGGCTGCACTGTATAAAAACATAAAAAAGAAGGTTATAAACCCACAAATGTGGGTTTCATGCAATATATGGAATGACAATGCAGGGACCAGCAGACCAAAAACAACATGGCCACCGTGTAGTGGTTGCTAAGGTGGAAGCTGAGTCTAAGACATGTAACTAAGCATTAGTAGGCAATCTCATGTAAATGAGGGTTCGGATACTGAATCTCACAGTCACATAGCAAATGAGCACAGTCTGAGTAGTGTAAGAGATACATAAGGGGGAGGAATAGAGTAGGAGATAGGTGACATCACAGGGGGGAATGGTAGAAAGAAATGCAGTTCACTGGAGGCCAGTGTAACATGACAGATGACAGGCACAGATCATGGAAAGAGGTGTGCCACTAGATAAGTCATGGAAAGTCAAGAAATGGAAGGTGTACACTGTTACTTACTCCAAAGTTTCTTGCTGGGCGTGCATGCGCACGTGTGCGCACCATGAAGCGCGAGTAGGACAGTGTGTGCGCGTGTAAGGCAGTCTGAGCATGTGGGAGCATGTTGGGAGATGTTTAACACTGTTTGGTTGGGTGTGCGCGCGTGTAGGGCAGGCTGAGTATGTTGGAGGCTGTTGGCAGACGTGTAACAGTGTTTGCACGGGTGTACACACGTTTTAACCCGAATAAGTAGATTCTGAACCGTATAAGCACATGTGCGCGCGTGTAAGCCACTGTGAGCATGTTTTTGATAGTATGCACGTTGCTCTCCCCAGAGGAAACAGAGAGGAAAAAGGAAGCAACAGAATTAATAGGAAGCTAGCAGGGATAACTGCTGAAGCTAGCAGCTGAAAACAATTAGAAGCAGGCAATTACACAGGCAGAATAGTAGCCCAGCCCAGCACTTAAAACTCTGCAAACAGTAGTGCAGGATGTTACCCTTAAGAGACACTGCAAGACAGGAGTAAGCTAATAGAAGTGAAAACTGAAAAAGCTGAACTCAGAGCAAAAATGTTAGGGGCTGCCATAGCTGTCATAATGAGACATAGGCGACTTGCTGAGGGTGGTGACAATGCAGATGGTGCCAGACAAACCACAGTGAGGAGACAGAGAAGAGTGTACAGGCCCAGGGTCACCTACCATGGGTTACATGAGCTGGAGATAGTAGAGCGCTATAGAGTGGACAGAGAGCTCCTGCAGCAAACTCTTGAGCTGTGCAGGCCACGCCTCACACACAGAACCAACAGAGGGGAACCCATTCCAGTGGAAACCAAGGTATGTGTTGGCCTAAGAATACTAGCAACAGGTACCTTCCAGAGACCAACTGATGATATGATGGGGATATCACAGGCATCAGCCTCCAGAGTACTGCACCAGTTCCTGGATGCCATGTCAGCACTTGTCGGTGATCATGTATATTTCCCCAATGCCCGTGAGGTATTGGCCAGCAATATGCATCTCTTCCAGCAAATAGCGGAATACCCTGAGGTAGTGGGTGCAATAGACTGCACGTACATACGCATCAAAGCACCAGCCGGTGAGAGGGGAAGGGCCTACATTAACCGCAAGGGCTTCCCCTCCATCAACTACCAGGTCATGTGTGATGCCCAGGGCATAATAATGAATGTGTGTGCTGGCTGCCCTGGGAGTTACCACGATTCCCACATCTGGCATGTGACGCAGCTGTACCAGACATTTGCCAATGCGGACATCCCACACGGACACATAGTGGGGGATGCAGGTTATGCACTGGAGCCGTGGCTGATGACACCCATCAGAAATGCACACACACACCTGAACAGGAACGCCATAATGAGGCACACGCACAAACACGTAATGTAATAGAGCATGTGTTTGGGCTGCTCAAGTCATGATTCCGGTGTCTGGACACATCTGGTAAAGCCTTGCAGTACACACCAACTACATGTACCCAAATTGTCATGGTATGTGCTATGCTACATAATATGATCTTGCGAAAACAGCTGCAGCAGGACCAGCATAGGGCCAGGCCAAGCAGCCCCCCACCATTGCCAAGGCCATCACAGGCAGAGCGTGACCCGGAGGAGGAACAACCTGAGCCTGCCCCAGTAGGAAGAAGGAGGCGTGCCCAGTATGCCCTGGCCTTGGCAAAGAGGCAACGCATAGCACATACACTGGCTTAGTAGGAACCCAGGGAATGATACCCCCTCTGACTCACTCAAATAATAACATGGATGCCTAAAATGACATGACCTGCTCACAAACATGTACAGGGAAGTGTAATATGCGCATCCGACAGAGGCAGGCCTGCAGCACCACCTGAGGCATGAATGCTATGTATTAAGTGATGTAACACCATGTACTATATGCACACCTAAGCATCCTGACTAACATCCACCCTCACCAAGCATGAAGCCACAAAATGATGATGGGATGATCAAGTGCAATAACTGGCTGAAGTAATGCAGTCAGTCAAAGGGGAGCCAATGTGTTTCAAGCTGGGAAGATATGCGGAGCTTGACATGATGCACCACCTGCTAGGGGTGGCGTGCACCTATCATGCCATGCCCCATGGATACCAGCAAAGGCTGTCAGTATCCACAGCATGCCCTGAATAGGTAAGTCTCAAAACACAAACCCACCTTCATAGGTTCTACAAGGGATAGGAACCTAGATATAATGCTACCCAATGACAGATGTATAAACAGCAAGATGTGTGCAGTGTAAACGCACACAGTATGGAGAATGTAGATACCAGTACAGTAATAGAGAACTGGGCAAGGCTCATATCAGCACCCTAACACTACCAGGTCACACCTCATACTGTGCTGTACAGCCACAAAACATGGAACAAGCTACAAAAGGAGGGTGACTAGCAAGAAATGGCAAGGATATCCACACCCCCATGTTGGTACCACAACAAGAAGCAGCATGGAATAGCCATGGTCAAATACCAATGGCTAAAACTGCCTCACAGTATATAGCCTGCTGCAGACTACTGTCCTAATACCAGGAACAGCACCTGGCCTATGTCGGAATACATGAATATATCAAGCCCCCCAAACCACATTATATTGCTTGACTAAAAATACCCAGACATAAACCAGTAGCATTGTACTAGCACCAACACAGTAGGAGAAAATTACCCAGATTCCATTATCCAAAATGCCCAGGAACAATGTACTACTCCCACAAGAGGGGTAAGCATACTGGATGTGATAATCAGCAACATGTGTACTGGATGGCAAGATGAGAAGTGTACTCCTCACTGGTAAGACCAGACCATAGAGTAATCACACTGGATATACGCATCCTGACCCCAGTCCCTGGCCAGAATACCACAGTGAAAAACATGTGTAAAGTATAGGTTGCAGCCCTCAAAACCGATGTTGAATCCACAAAAGGCCCTGTGCAAGTGCAGAATATGGGACACACCACAGAACATGTTATACAGGCATTCCATGAACACAGCCAGGAATGCTTGGAGTATGTAATCACAAATAACAACAACACACAATGCCATACACGCAGGCATCTGGCATGCTGGCCTCCAGCCATTACCAAACCATGCAAGAGAATGAGGAAGCTACCACATGATAGAGCAAACATAAAAAAGGGAAGTAATCACTGACCAGTAGTATGGCAACAACATATGTCCACACATACAAAACACTAAGTCCAGCCACAACAAGTAGAATCTGTGAATCCAGAGGCAATGTGACACCAGTACCAAGTACACAGACAACCACAACACCCCCTAATAAATACAAATATATGTGATAGATGCATCCATGTATCCAAACCAGAGGTTGAGCTCCAACAGCTCAGTACTGTCAAAACTAGTCAGGAGGAGAAGGTAACCACATACACCACAAACCCAGTCCCACATAGACCTACCACAACTGTAAACCAAACACATAAACACAGACAAATATTCCCGGAGGCCTTAATTACAAACACACCACACCAACAGAAGACTCCAAAGTAGATCACAAGCAACCACAACCTTCAAACATAGCACATGCAACGAATAGTACGCAAAGCTGGTGTGCCAAACAGTCACAGGCCAGAAGGAGAAACAACATGCCTGATACAGTCGTAACAGGTGTCTGTATAAGCAGACACACAGCTGTCCCACTCACCAGACTGAACAAGGGAAAGGGTAGAGTAAGCTGCTTGTAGGCTGCCACAAAATGCCACATAACACAAGTACGCAAGTCACCCCAAAGCAAGCAGAAATATGATGCACTCAATGTCCATGCTGGTGTGAATTACCTGAGATGTACCTCCCTGGTCAACATCAAAAGAGACATGGATGGTCCCTCTGAGTATGTACCCCAGGGCAGGATGACACTGGCTGTGTGCAGCATCCAACCCTCACCAAGAATGATGCCACAGTACAAACACAGAATGCTCATGTTTAATAGCTGGCACAGTTAGAGCTGTCAGTCCAAGAGGGTCTAATGTGTGTCTGCTTGAGATGTCAAGCATGACAAGCCATGCTGCTGTTCCAGGGATGGCTGTCAGCTGTTACCCATGTGCGTCTGGATACTGGATAAGGCCTTTGCCGCCTCCATAGAGCCGTATGTAGGCAAGACCAAGAAGACTACCCACCACCCTAGAAAACATAAGTGGTAGGAAACATAAGGGTAATGCTGACCAATGCCAGATGTGTAAACTGCAATATGCATGCCCCTGAGGCACTTCCCATTATGGAGAACATTGATGTCTGTCCAGTGACAGAAGCCTGCTGCAAGCCTAGTGATAGCACACCAGCACTACTAGGTTATACCACATATCATGTGTTATGGCCCCAACACCTGCACCAAAACATCAAAGGAGGGGGAGTATCCATATGCAGCACAGACACCCATATTGCCAGGTAACTGACAATGCACAAAGCAGTGGACACCACCCATGTACACATAACTGCAGTCAAAACTGTTGTACAGTCTGTAGCATGCAACAGACCACACTCTCACACACAAGAACTCCACCCAGACATCCAAAGACACTGGACAGTATGAATGTCCGACTAAATACCAGACAAGGTACACACAAAGTACCACATAGGTGTCAAACCATTATGTATGCAAGGAGTAATCAGGGACCTAGGGACACAGGTCGACATTAATCTGTCATGTGACACCCACAATGCCAATGTGGCTATGAAGACTGTTGATACTGGACACCGTATCATGAAAGGATTCACATCAACATCAACAGAGGTCACTGTGCTGCTGTACTGTTCCCTTATCAGACCCATAATCTAGTACAATGACTCATATGGGATGTACCGTATGTGACACCTGCAGCGGTTCGGAAGATCTCATAGTTACCCCACCAACAGGATAATGGGTGTGAAATATATGTCATATGCTGCCTGGCTGTAGACACCCCAGCTGACTGCAGTCACACACTGCCTACACAGAGGCATTGTATGTCTGTTGTACAAGGCCATGTCCAACACAGGAGTAATGGACATGCTACACCACAGGAAATCAAAGCCATTGGAGCTGTGAGAGTCACAGATGTCAACCTCAACACATAATGAAATAAGATGTGCTGGAGGGACAGATACATAACCCATAGGCTCCCCACACCCGGAAACAGGATACCAATCCATGGTAGGCAGAGCCCCTCACTGACACCCCTCAACAGGAATATTGCCAAGTGGATGGATGACTGTACATGTACACTGGGGGTCTCCAATGTGTCACGACCAGATAGAGGCACAGTGAAGAACCTCATAAATGGCCATAATTGGACATAGCAAGGTGTGGCGAAAGACACACACACTCTAGCTAGGCTTACTAATGGCCTAGGGTGTCTAGCCTACTATGAACCCATGAACCTATGAAGATACAAAATGTACAGGACACTAAGGATAATCACAAGGCTTACCCAACTGATGGTAGGAACCATGTTGGGCATCCACAGATATGCTCCGAATCACACAGATATTACAAACAACATACCAAACACACACACATATTGCTAACATACAACCTGTCAGGTGTAGTGCAAAACCCCCCCCCCCGAGTGCAAAATACCTATCCCAGCTGATGGTCCCCTGACATTGCAGATGCTGAGGTAACAGCCATCATCTGCAAAGCAGAACACACAGCAGCAAAGGGGTATGTGATGGTGTCCTGTGCTGAGGCCAACATGGATTCCAAGAATAATGGAATGCCAAATCACACTACTGCCCAATGTCAGCCTTACCACAGGATATGTACCCAAAGAGCAGTGTACAACAACAGTGGTCCATCACAACAAAGGTGTTGCCTGAATGGATACTGCAAACTACCACCCCAGGATCCTGACAAGCTTGTTCTGCACAGCTATGGAAAGGATCAGTATGTACCGCAGACAGATGGCTATTGTGGACCTACTGATACTGGACCCTACACACTGTGGCTGTTGTAACTGCAGAACCGGCCACTAAACATGTCTGACCCATTTGAAGCAGTCATTAAGGTCATTGATGAGGGCAATGTGGTCTACACAGCGTAGCTGGACCGTGCACATACTTCTAGACAATACTGTATGAGTTCAGTATGGATATGTTCACCAGCTTAAATATACACCCCTATGTCAGTAGAGGGGTTGCAAACCAGACCAAGGACAGAACTGACATGGTCAGACATGCCGCATCCATGTCAGACTACAAAGCAGATATGAGTGGCATCCCACAAGGCCTGGTCTTGGCCCCACCCTCCACCCCCGTTCTGTATACATGCCCCATAGGTATAGGCCAACATGGAAGGACTGTGACTGAGCATGTATGCAGAGGAGTACAAACAGCCCACCATATCCGACCCCCAGCTGACACAAGCAACCCACAAAAGGGCCACCTACAAACAGACAACTGTAGCCATAGCCATGTCAGCAAGCTAATTGCAGAACTGTGTATAGACAACCACCGTGGATATACAGTAAGTGCCCACAAATTACCACACAGGTGTTAACCCATGAGGTACCTAACATGTAATGTGAGACCTGGGTACAAAAGGTGATAAATATCCTGCACTGGACAAACATGTGGCTGTAGTGTTCCAAGAAACATGTACCATATACCAACCCAAACATGAAGGTTGGCAGATGTAGATAAGGGGAACTCACTGTGGCTCTGCAGCCATCCTCCATCAGCATCACAACTGACTACAATAGCCCCTGTGGGATATACCACAGCAGACACCTCCATCAACTGTAAAGTCCACAACAGTACCCCACCAGGGGTAGCAAAGAGCATGAACAGATGCCATGTGTTGCCTGAGTAAACAAACTGCAGCCCCACACACCGCCATCCTTCCCAGCTACAGGAAAGCTGTGCCTGATGTATGAAGCCATGTCCAACCTGGAATGAATGAACATGTTGCACCTTGTACAATCTGAATGGCAGTGAGCTATGCACATGAGAGACCTGAACCCCAGCACTGACATACATAGGACAAGCTGTACAGAATGATCCATAACACAGAAGGCACCCCCACACTTCAGTAAACTCCTGGTACAGGTCAGACAGAGAGCCACTTATTGACACCCCTCAAGAGGCATCCTGATGAGTGTATGGGAGATGGTAGGCTACCCTGGGTATCACTGTTATGTCAGAGGTAGACGGAGGCACAGTATACTAACCATGACATATGTCATGGCAAACTCCAGTTACAATCTGTGTCGAAGGACAAACACACCCTGTGACTAGCATCAGAAATGGCCTAGGGAACATCGCTAGTGTTTGCCAATGTCCACCCATGTTGTGGAATATACTAGCAATGTTGGACGACCCTGGTGTAGGTAGTCCATATCTGAACATATTGCAACATGGTCATATGTGCACAACTGGCCCCTACACAGTCTGTTGTGCTCACTATGAAGATGTCAAGCAGTCATAGGACTAAAGCCCAGGATACTGTCCACCACAGTGAAAGTACCGAACCAGTACACTATACAGTACTACAGTGTTAGGTCATTATGAAAGTATGTTGAGAACTGTCTGCAAAGTATCCCATGCAATCCCTGCAGGCACAGTATAATCCCTGTTGTGGCAGCCACGAAGCAGTTGGCCAGTTAGTACACAA
This sequence comes from Protopterus annectens, assembly GCF_019279795.1. NCBI lineage: Eukaryota > Metazoa > Chordata > Ceratodontiformes > Protopteridae > Protopterus > Protopterus annectens. Next base: position 163,966,718 of record NC_056736.1, read on the forward strand.
CATGACACCCAAAACACAATCATAAACGTGCGATATTGTCGAAGTTCACACACACCCAAATATGTGGTGGACTTCAGAGTGCAACATATGGAAAGCTCACACTGGCATGCTCGCACACTTTGATAAATGAGGCATATGTCAGACAACATGCCATGGAAAGGCTGAACTGGGCATGCTCACATACTTAGGCCATATCTCCGTTTAGCAGTTGGCCACACATATCTGGTATTTGTACGTGTCAGTCCAGGAACCAACCACAACACAGCAATCAGCCCAGTGCACACAGTAAATGACCACAGAGACATAACTGATATAGTGGATCACCGTCATATGCAAACATCTTCCACAGATACACAAGTTGGTCATAGGAACAGGAAATGCTATGGCAATAAAGACCTGCAAACAGTAGAACAGCACAACAAATATTGTGCATCTGACAATTGAACATATGGGTGTAGAGGTCAATACTAGGCTTCTTGCCCCAGGGAATGACAGCTCAGCCAGAGTGTGCTTGGCATCTGCATCCCCAGGATAGTAGGCTACTGTGCCACTGTAAAGTAGATCACCGAAGGCAACATGTGAGGCTAGTGAGCTGTGCCTCTGTCAAGCAGGGGCACCGTGGAGGTCTCAGGGATTGAATGTGCTAAGCCACAGCCATGTTGTCGGTGTGTGCTGTGAGGGGGTTGCTGAGGATCTCTGACAGTAGGTGTCCGTCAATAACAGACTGAGGGGAGCCCTATCTGCATTCTCTGGACGATTCCACTGTCAACACTGTTTTGTAATGAGTATGTGTAAATGAAGTGCCATGCCGGAACTGTCCACAGATGTCCTCCCTCTGTGGGCTACAGCTCTGCAATGTATTAGGTCACTCTGTCTGTTGAACGGCGCATATATGGCTGGTGTACAGCTGACAGGTGTCTTGTTGTGGAGCAGTCATGGGTATATGTGGGATAGCATGACCAATGCAAACTGTACACATGCTCATAGAATGCAATTGTCAAGGATTATGCTGAGTGGCCAGTATAGTCCTCCAGCATGGGTCCTCTGAAGTCATCCACCCCAGTCTACACAAGTGTAGAGTCTGCTTGTGCTAAACACAGTTTGTGTGCAGTGACAACCTTGCCTGGGGGTGGAGATGAGATATGGATGTCCATGGAAAGGTGGGTATGGTCAGATATCAACAATGGTGGTCTACCTCTGGTGTGGAACAGTGAGTACCCACGTTGCAGATGGACAGGTGCAATATGTATTCACCCATGTGGCTGTGGTGTGTGGTTCTGCCATAGCACATGGAGCCACAAATTGTAGTGGCTGTAGGGTAAAGTGGTAGAGGCCTGAGTAGTTCTCACACACAATATGCCTGTACCTGATGTTAATAACTGGAATGGTGTATGTGAATACCTCCATATCCTGGCACTGTTCCCAGGGAAGCTAAGTGTGTGTCCTGGATGTGGGTGTGGTGTTCTGGACTGGTTGTGTTGTGTGTTACAGGCCCTGTGGTCCCAAAGCATGGTATAGAACATAACCTGCCAGTGCGATGTGCATATCTGACCCTGACGTAGGTGGCTGCAAATGCATATATATGCTATTCCCCACCTGACAGGTAGTACTACATCTACATACCTCTGTAGAAATAAAGATGTCAGCACCCTATAAATACTACAGGTGCAGAAGAGATGCCCAGTAGTTCGGATAGGGCGCTCTGCTAATGCGTCTCCCTCAAGTGTCATAATATAGTTAGGTAGGGGTTTGAATCCTGCAAATGATCAGTGCATGTGGGTGAGTGGGGTTTGTGTGTGTGAAAGGCTGTGAGAGGGAAATGTCCCTTTTGGCAACTAGGAAAACACACTACAGGATGCACATTCCCCTTTCTAAACACTGCTGATGTCAGCACCCTATAAGTACAGCAGGAGAAGGGAAGCCTCCCAGTAATGCGAATAGCGCGCTCTGCTAATGCGTCCGTCTCAAGTGTCATAACATAGCTAGGTAGTGGTTTGAATCCTGCAAATGGTAAGTGTGTGTGTTTGGATGAGGGGGTTTAGTGTGTGTGCAATTTTGTGTGAGGGAAATGTCCCTTTTGGCAACTGGGAGAACACACTACAGGATGCACACTCCCCTTTCTAAACACAGATGATGTCAGCACCCTATAAGTACAGCAGGAGAAGAGAAGCCTCCCAGTAATATGAATAGCGCACTCTGCTAATGCGTCTTTCCCGAGTATCGTAATGTAGTTAGGTAGGAGTTTAAAACCTGTAAATGGCACGTGTGTTTGGATGGGGGGCGTTTGTGTGTGTGCATTTCCGTATGAAAAACATGTTAGTTTTGGCAATCAGGAGATCACACTACCTGATGCACATTATCCTTTCAAAATACTGATGTTGTCAGCACCCTATAAGTGCAGCCAGAGAAAAGGAGCTATCTAGTAAACTGAATAGTGCACTTTGCTAATGCGTCTCTCTTATGTGTCATGACTTAGTTAGGTAGGGGAATGAATCCTGCAAATGGCAAGTGTGCGTGTGTGTGGGGGTAGTAAAGTGTGTGTAAATGCAAGTGTGAGAGAACAGATCCTTTTGGCAAATACTACAATACAACAGATGCTGCATACTCCCCCAGTAAACACAGGGGATGTCACCACACTATCAGCACAGCCAAACAGGGCTAGTTGGCTAGTAATGCCAATAGTGCACTCTGCTACTGTGTCTATTACCATTGTCAGAGTACAGATAGGTATGTTTTGGTAACCCACAGCTGCAACGTGTGGTTGTGTCACACAGTATGACCTTGTGTGGGTGTTTGTACATAGCAATGCATGCCATTGCCTAAACCAGCAATGGCATTGCACACATGATGTATGTGTGTGACACATACACATAAATACCTGTGACTTGCAGTAGTTACCATGTCTGACACATGTCTCGAGTGGATAAATGGTATTTGCAATGTATACCAATATGACTGTGTTTTACTGTGCAGGGTCCGCACGTGGTATGTCTCTATACATTGTGGGCGTATATGGTGAAATACCTACAGCAGGGGATACACATCTGGTCTGGGCCATATAGTGTATATGTAGTCGATGTACAGGTGCTGCATGTTCCCACTTGTTGTGGTAGTGGTAACATGTCATTCCACTGCAATTCAGTGACCACATGCTGTGAACCCTTCAACTAGTGTGTTGTAGCTACAGTAATGCTCACGCACAATGTTTGGCTGGATGCAGTCCAGCCATATAAACACAGTTCTTGAGACTGTCATATTGCCAGTGTTGTTATGGAGGATAGGTGGTCTTCCTGTGTATGGGAGGGTTGTGTGTGCCAGGCTATGAACCAGATGGCAGTCTGACACACTGTTAGCTGCACATGATTAGGCCCTGATGCTTTGTGCTGTGCCAACAACCTGGAGGTGTGTGTATCTGTGGTACCTTGGGATACCACCCCCCTATCCATGTGTGTTACATGTGTAGGGGACGACAGGCATGGTATGGGGCATAACCTGTCAGTGATGGGTAACACCTGTGAGCCATGAATCATGAATCTGGTACTGCACAGACATTGCAGTTCACCGTGCTGAGGACAGTGTCTGGTGCATGCATCTTCTGGTGTACACTGCTGTTGTTGTGTAGCAGCACTGTTAGTGTCCTAACCTGTGTGATACCCATGGAGGTGGCTATGTAAACCATGTCCTGCAGCATAAGGCAGTATGTGTGTACCAAGGAGCTTTGCCATTATACATCGGGCCATAGGTGTCACGTGCAAGATGACCCTTGCACATCATTGTGGCTTCCCTAGCATGTAAGCACACGTTGGCAGCCAGCGAATACCCTATGAATGACAGTGGAGACTGAGCATAATGTAGACATACAACACCCTTCCCACATATAGTGGTAGCATACCTGGTGAGGGTATGTTGGCAACCAACATCAGGCTCATACTGGCCTGTGCCACATGCTGAGAGATCCATTCTATGTTCCCTATCATGTAGTCCAGGGAGGTATGTCTCAGGCAGCCATACTGGCATGGTCAATGAGTGAGTCATATGTGTCCATGCCTCTGACTGACCTGTATGCATGTGTTCTGTGGTGGACCATAGTGCCCCTGAAGCATACCACTGTGACCTTCACCAGATACAGCCTGTTGAGCGGGACACCAGTGCAGCACACAAGACAGGTACCTGACACGTCTGTAGCAGGTGTGTTGTGTAGCCCTACAGGCTGTGAGTGTGTGGCACAGGGGATGTGTGTGCCATGTGTGGCATGTGCTCTGTTCTGACGGAACATATGCCTGTGTGCCAGCTGCGGAGGTGTGTGATGCTCAGGCAGGCTGCTATTCTGAGTCCCCACGTATGCCCCAGTGTGTTCAGCATGCTGTCAGTGCGTGTCAATGTCTGACTTGTATTGTAGTCACTGTAATATATTTTATTTATATATTTATTTATCCTACATTTGTTGACCGGGATAGTCTGACTGGATGCATGTCCATTTCCAGGGGAGGCCCGGGGAGACAAGCTACGAGGGTAGCAGCTACAGCAATACATAATACTAGCATTACATATTACAAACAGATTATTTACAGAGATTACATAAGTAAGCAAGTTAAACATGTTCCACAGGTTAATGTTAGTCCTGAGCACAAGTCAGGATTAAATTAAATTACACAGTAAAGTGGTTCACAGATTTTACACATTCGAGTTAGCCAGGCTTGATACATTGACATAGCCAGTTAAGTGACAAATGTTGTTTGAGTCTAGTGTTAAATTGACCTAAGGTGGAGAGTAGGGTAATATCAGCTGGAAGTGAGTTCCAGGATCTACTTACAGAGTTTGCAAAGAGAGAATCACTGGCTGTGTTATTAAATCTGCTAGTCTGAATTAGTAGTTTGTTAGAGGATCGAAGCAGTCTAGGATTGTTATAGGGGGTGACAATATTTGAAGTGCAGGAGTATTGTCTGGATTATAGTGGATTTTATAGGCCATAATCAGTTGGTTATACTGTATTAGGCTGGGTATTGCAAGCCAACCAAGCTGATTTAGATTGATGCAATGATGTGTCCTAAAAGGCAGCCCAGTGGCAAACCTGGCAGTGTGGTTGTAGCAAATTGAGTGTTTGTTAAGGACAGTCTTGTTCATATTCGTGAGTAGAGGGGATGCATACAGAAGGGTTGAAACAAGGTGTGAGCGAGCTATGGCACCTTTAGCTGGAGGGGCTAGGAAGGCTTTAATTCTGTAAAGTGACCCTAGTTTTCTATTGATGGCTTTGATAATTTGGTTAACATGTAGGTCACATTTGAGATAATTGTTTATGATGACACCTAATAGTTTAGTAGATGGGTCAGGGGAGATTATTGTGCCATCAGTTGATGTTATGGTAACGGTGAAAGTGGTAGACCTACGTGTTGGTGAAATAACAGCAGTTTAGTTTATTTGGAATTTAGGATCAGACGATGTTCAGAAAGCCAGTTTTCTATTGTATTAAAGGTGGTCTGGGTAGCTGACCATAACTCTACTGGAGATGTGGCTGAGCAGATCAGAGTAGAGTCTTCAGCATATTGGATACAGCTGACTTTTGGGATGACAGTATAAAGGTCGTTAATGAAGATTGAGAACAGCAAGGGCCCTAGTATAGAGCCTTGTGGTACTCTGAGGGTGTTAGGTAGAAGGTTAGAGAGTTAGTTCTGCCAGAGGCCAGCCTGCTGTCAACCATGCAGGTAGGATTGAAACCATTGGAAGGCTCCTGTATCTAGACAGAATGTTTGCAGGGTGTGGATTACAAGTTGGTGATCAACCATATCGTATGCCTTGGAAAGATCCAAAAAAGGGGCTGAGGATATATAATTAGTGTTGCAAGTATGGTTTATGGTGTTAGTAAAGGATAGGAGGCCTGAAGTAGTGCTGTGATGAGGACGGAAGCCATGCTGAGTGTCTGCCATAAGGCGATTTTGGATAAGGTGGTGCATGAATTGTCTATGACTAAAGTTTCCATAATCTTTGCAAGTGGAGAGAGTATAGCTATTGGCCTATAATTGGGGAATTCAGTAGAGCTGCCTCCTTTGTGAAGTGGGATTACATATGACATTTTCCAGATGGTGGGAAATTTAGATTCTACCATGGTTTGTTTGATTACCTTTGAGATGGGGTAAGCAATAGCATCATCTGATTTTGATAGGTACTCGACAGGGAGTTGATCAGCAGAAAGTGTAGTGGGTTTCACTGTTTCAATCAAGGTACGGAGAAGTGAAGTGGCATCTGTTTGGCAGCTAAACGCAAGTAGGTTTCTAGGGGTGCTACTTTCAGGACCAGGGGAGCTAGGAGGTAGATGGCTAGCTAGGGCCTGAAATGTCTCAGTAAAGAATTGGTCAAAACTATCAGGAACATCTTCAGGGGTATTATCAATAGTAGCAGCAGGGATTGGGGTTGACATTTTTCCAGGATGTAGTATATATGACATGCCACCTGACAGGGTATGGCATTACTGGGTTCAGAGAGCCCAGTCCCCAGATTGGCTGTGTGGTGGCATTCCATACATGTGTTGTACGTTCCTGGCCAAGGGTGATGGCTGACTGCATACATGTGGCAGCTGTGACATTGACACATGACTCACATAAACCACAACTGGACCATAGAGGCGATTCACAGGTTACCTTTGCACATGCTACCCTAGTAGTGTGATTGCCATGGTGAGTACCAACACATAGGGCCAATGGGGAACAACATACTGAAGGTGTGTATGTGTGGGTGTACCACTACTGTTTCATAGCACTGACATACATGACTGCACACGTGGGTAAATGCCAGGTAAGACATGTGCAATGTGTCACAGGCAACGTACATGCGTACAGGACAGACAGTGACATTCTGTCATGTGGAAAGTTGACATACGTATCGTGCGCTATGCAGATGTCACTAGAAGTCTACAGAAGCACTGTAACTCTGCATTGCAGGTGTAAGCAGTGTTCCAGGGAACCCCAAACAAACATGCATGCAAACAAAGCTACAGTAAACAGGGTTGGAAGTAGTGCATTGTACAACAAAGAAAGGGTAACAATAACAGTAAGTAACAATGCAAATATGTAGGCACTATCAACATGTACCCAGGAATACACAGCGCAGATGCCCATGGTAGAACTGATATTATGTCATAGTTATTTGTGATTTGGATTACATTGGTACTGCACACATGTCTACATGCGTGAACATCCACATGGCATAGTCGTTGTGGGCAACTTGACACCATTACTGTACATGTCCACCATTGCATATCACTACTTGCATAAGCTTTCCCCCTGTGCTACCCATGTATGCAGCTATCTGTTGACAACCTTACCACCGGCATGCAATTATGTGCAGCTGTTATACTTTGGTAAGTACTATGAGTGCAGATAACAATTCAGGACATTCATACAGTTACTGCAGCAGGCATGCTGGGATAAACACACAGTCATAGCAGCACACTGTACTGTTACCAACATAATACTACTAATACACTTCTATGTAGTCACCCTGTGCATCAGAAACGTGTTTACCTGTTCCTGCAATGATGTTGGAGATTGCAGGAGGTGGCACAGTGTCATCATATGCACAGGGTGTGGATTAGGTATGCCTGAGTCAGCCACTGATACCACCAATTGACATGTGTGTGTATGTGTGTTGGTGAGGGGCAGCAGTACAGGGTGGGGCAGTGTTGGTGCAGTGTGTGCATGTATGTGGTCGCCCTAGGTGTTAATATTTCGCATGTGTGTATGCACGCACACAGTTCCACCTCATGGCTGCCATATACAGGGGTTTGTGGACAGCCACAGACTGCACCTGGCAGGTCATACAGATCAGTGTCTGTGTGCACGGACACGGTACCTGTACCTGGCAGGGGTGCTACAGACCGTATCCAGTACTAAGCCAGACTGGGTACTGTCATCAGAAGTGGGAGTGTGTTGACTGGACACAAGTCCCTGTTGGGACTGTCCAGAGCCACGTGCACATGGTCTCCTGGGGCGTTCCGATGACAGCACAGACCCAGCATTGCTGGGGCTGCTGCTGGCACTATGGGGGCGTGCACAAGCCTGTTGTCATCCGCGCCGACTGCCAGCTGCTGCTGCTGCCGGCATACGGCCACATCGATGCTGCAAATGCCCACCATTGCCCTGGCTCATGGACATCTGGTTGTGGAACTGCTGTAATATGTCCCCACAATGTCTGTCTATGACATCGGTGAAGTTACGGATAGCATCCGCAATGTCACGCATACTGTCTGTCATGGCCGTGCGACATGCTCTCAGCTCCCTCAGACCCTGTCTGGTGTACCTTTCCATACGTGACTGTGCCTGCATGACAGTCCGAAACATAGCTGAGGTTGACAGACCTCTTTGGGCACATCAGCCAGAGGCAGTACACCCACGGATGCTCCCACGAGAACCCATGGGCAACTGTCTGTGTGGTACCATCGGAGGACCCTGCCCATGGCTGCTGTGTGGGGACGCATTTACCACAGGTGCCACATTACCCTGGTCTATGCCCACTGTATCCTGTCCATCCCCTAGGGACAATGATGACAAAGGATGTACTGGCAGGATGACTGTGCGCAATGATGGGGTTGACAGCTGTGTACTGTCAATTGGCTGACCAATGGCAGAACCTGACACACCTTCCTGTACTATTACACAAATATCATCATTACCAGTAGCCGTGGCACAGGATTCAGGTTCCCTGCTGCAGGTCACCAGAGCAGCCCCAGAACCTGTGGGAGGAAGACAGGAAACACAGTTTACAGTCTCCAGACATTGTTACCAGTGATGCACTTCTACACACATGCACACATGCACACATGTACACATGCACACATGCACACATGGACACAGGCACACATGCACACATGGACACAGGCACACATGCAGACATGCACACGTGGACACATGCACACAGGCACACATGCACACATGCACACATGCACACAGGCACACATGCACACATGCAGACATGCACACGTGGACACATGCACACGTGGACACATGCACACTTGCACACATGCACACATGGACACATGCACACATGGACACATGCACACATGCACACGTGGTCACATGCACACATGGGCACATGCACACATGCACACATGCACACATGGTCACGTGTACACATGCACACATGCACACATGGACACATGCACACATGCACATGTGGTCACATGCACACATGGGCACATGCACACATGCACACGTGGTCATGTGTACACATGCACACATGCACACGTGGACACAGGCACACATGCACACATGCACACGTGGACACAGGCACACCTGCACACATGGGCACAGGCACACCTGCACACATGCACACATGCACACCCCGCAGTATACACACAGAGCACTACTGAGTTACACTACTGTTACTAGCATTATCAGGACTATTATAGGTTATGTTAAACACACTCACCAGCATGGATGGCCTGCCTTGCTGTAACCCCAGAGGGACCTGCAGAAATGATGAGATTAATGTCAGTGGGCACAACTGTGCCATTGATATTGCATATGATACAGTGTGCAGAACAGTCAAGTGTACATATGGTATATTACCTGCATGCTCCATGTCGTGCTGCTGTGTGGAAGCAGCCTCCATCATAATGCAGGTGTACTGCTGTTGGCGTTCCGGTGCTGGAACCACAACACTTAGGAGTAGCCCCTCCAGTCTGGTGAGGGGGGGATGTGTGGCCACCCCACCTCCTGTGGCAACCTGTTGCCTGTGGATATCTGATGCACGCTGACGGACACTTCAGATTAAATTACTGCAGTGATGTCCTACCTTCTCATATGTCCTGTTATGCGTGCCAATATCATTTACCCTACGGACAAGGTCTTGCTACAGTGCAGCCCTCTCCTGCTGATTCTGACTGGTGTGGGAAAACAGGATGTCATACTCCCGCACCAGGCTCTGGTGGATCTCCTCGTCTTCCGCCACAGAGTAGGTGGGGTTACGCTGACGCGCCATCTCCCTGGAAGAGAACACAAACAGGATATCAGCAGACCATGTCAGCAATATATGGCACACATACTATACATGATACTCATGTGTAGTGATATACTACTACTCCCATATGTTGCATGTGTGTGTCGTGGTGGATACACAGGTACATGGCCAGATATCAGTGCTCAACCAGCACCTGTGCAACAATACCTGCCACATTCCACACAACATAGTAGCATGCCCCATCGGTCAGCACACACTGACAGGTGCAATGCACAACCTCACTCTGGGGGTTCATCCCGAGGTACTGTATGTGGGACGCCGTCCACTACTGTGATGTGGACAGAAGTTACTCTGCCTGGATATACATATCCCACCACCACCACCAGCACAGTAGACTACTTTGATATGTATGTGATTAGACAGTTATTCACTTGCTGGGACTGAGATGGTATCCATGCAGCACACTGGGCCAGTGGAAGCCACAAGCCACACTGCTGACCCCTTTGCAAATGCTTACCACGGACATGCCACAGATTGCATGGAACTTGCACACACATTTCTAACCCAGACCCTATGCACAAAGGTTAGGCATCCTGTCCGGTGGACCCCAGACAGAGGCAGATTGTATAACAATAGCAGGAGGCTACTGCAGGACAGAGCACATTCACATTAAGGGAAGGCATCTGTGGTCGGCACTGGTACTATGCTACGGTCCATCATAACAACGGCCACGGCCTACTCTGTGAGGGAAATGGCCACAAACACTATGGATGACCACAAGGCCTTCTTCAGTTAAGTTACACATATGGACCACATGCCTCAGATATGCTCTGTGTTAATACACACCTACTTAACATTCACCAAACACACGGATATTGGCAACAATCTTGCAGACATGTTCGGTGCACGTATCCCCCCTCCTTCTCCCCCACCAGTTGAAATATTTATCACAGCTGGATGTAACCTCCCTATCATCTCACATGTCCAGGTGAGGGCCGCCCTCAGCAGAGAAGTACACACAGCATCACTGTGACCTCATGGTATCCCTGGATGTGTGCTACCTGCACTCCGAGAGGACATACAACCGCATATAACACTGATAATTTATCTTGGCCGTACTACAGGATATGTACCTGGACAGTGGCATACAAAGACAGTGGTCCCACACCACTAAGGAGGCACCTTGACTGACCCTGGGAACTACCACATCATATGCATAACCGGCCTGGTCTGCTAATCTATGGAATTATGCAGTATAGGATGCATATGCAGTGATATCGGGTACCTGCAGACACTTGTTCCCAGCCAGTGTGCCTTTGTGATGGGCTGATCCTGCCTTTTGAACCTGGCTGACCTTTCAAAGCAGTCACTACAGCCATTGCTGGGGCAACGCACAGACAACTGCTACCAGGATCATGGCCTAAGACTGATTGACATGTAATGTATGGTCATCCCCTTTTGGTGGAACTACCTACACACAACATATCACATGGACATACCTATAGATACAGACCTATGACACATTTGGAGGGTTCACAGTATGCACACTATTAACCTGCTTCTTTGCATAACCTGTGTTTGTTGCAGCTGGTTGTGTTACCACTGCTTCTGCTTGCTGCTGCTACTGTCACTGCTGACAGCTTCGGGTGACAGTCACAGTGTATATATTTTTTTTTGTTCTCTCTCTCTCTCTCTCTCTCTCTCTCTCTCTCTCCCTCTGTCTGCTTCCAGACAGTGCAATGAATGTATTGCATGTGTGGAGTGTTAGTACTGGATGCTTTTGTAGGTATCTGCATAGGTCCATGTGATGGCCTCTGCACCAATTGTAAGCCAGCATTTGCTAATTGCATACAGCCAGTTGTGTACTGATTGCAGTTCTCACTGTGATTTCAGGTCAGTGCTATAAAAGGGTATGTGGGATAGGCGTTGCCCTTTCAGATTGTAAAGGCGGAGACCATGCTGGTATGCTGTGGACAGTGTTCTGTGAGTGTAAAGGTTAGTATCTCTCTGATGATTCAGGCTGTGTTGTATATTCACATTTCTCCATTCCTCTCTCATGTTCCCTGTAGCAAGTGTGTATGCACAATGCCTCCTACAACTATATATAGATATATATTTATACATATATATATATATATATATATATATATATATATATATATATATAAATATATACATATACATACATTTATATATGTACTTTAACTGACATTATTATCTACAAGCTACCAACTAGCATGGCTGTTTCTGTTCACACACTACTATTATGGAAATCCAGTAGTTTTGACAGTAATTCTAAATGACATGCTTTGTGTACTACACATCCTATATTCCCTTTACATTCATCCCTACTATTACATGTTATATTTATTTTAGCACAATGTTCTTGTATAAGAGTCATGGCTTAGTGGTAGGTCATACAGACTAGTGTTTCCAAGGTCCTGGGTTCGGGGCTGACAGTGGGATTTTATTTTGCTTTTGAACTGAGTACAGGACCTGTCAATCAAAGTGACTAAGGCACTTTTAAGCAGTTGTAACCGGGTTAGCGCTGGTTTGCTGAGCTCACGATGCGCACTGGCGGTTAGCTCTGCACACCTCGCACACCTGCTTACAACCGCTTAAACGTGCTTACTCTGGCGCACACCCGCACTATTTTCTTTGAAAGAAAAGAAAATGGGGAGATAGGAAAGTGGTGAAAAAAGGGGTCACAAAGAGGGTAAGACAGTAGGGAAACAAGCTTGGGATTTGCAGGAGGGATGTAGGTAAGACCCATAGCTGTCCATTTCTTCATCAGCAACAGCTGTGCATATGTATGTAATTTGGTGTGACATTTGAAACCTTCCACCCCTGAGAGAGGTGTCAGGACAACAATAATACTTTTTGTACAGCCAATTGTAATTGATAGATTCCATGTCCAGCAGACATGTGTGCGGAATGGGCAGCTATGTATGGGGTGTAATTTTTTTGTGGGTACAGAGTGCCCTTTTTTTTTTTTTTTTTTTTCAGGTGAGAGTGGTATGTCAGTTGAAGAAAGTTGGTACAGCTGGGGAGGTAGGTTGGCTAGGTAAACAGACAAGACAAACAAGCCACATACAGGGGCGGTGTATGACACATGTGGGGGGGTTACACAATTGACGGGGACGGAGGTTTGGATATCCAGAGCCCATGAGCCCACAGATGGCAACAGTGGAACTGATATCCCAACCCATAGGCAGTTGCCACTGTTCCTTCACTGCCCGGGACGGGGCTGTGCTGGGGGGCTGTGTAGGCCGTGTAACAGGCATGCCCGTTAGTTGCGCCACCCGTGCCTCAAGCTGGCGTAGGGGCTCGAGAACAGAGTCCCGAATCTCCCTACGCACCACAGTCCGGACGCTACAGAGGGTGAGTGGTGGTTCTCCTCCGGCCACACTTGCAGAGAGGGGGGGCGAGCCCCATCCCCTGCAGTGCTTCCACCCGCAGGTGGCACAGGGCCACCGGAGGAGGGTCCGGACTCGGCACTAGTGCCAGGTGCACTCGCCAGCTGAGGTGGGAGAGGTGGGTCCGCTGGAACCCGCCTTCCCTGTCGTCCTATGTTTTGCATTATGTCATGACAGTTTGGGTTAGTGACATATAATTACCATAGTTGTAACAGCATGCATTAGTATTCCCATTAACAAAACACCCAGATATTCACACCATTGAACAGCGTGCATAACACATGCATAATTTGAACAGAAATACACAGTCCAACAACATGCAGGGTTAATTGATGGCAACAGGCCATCAGGTTTGGATGTATGAACAGGGCAGATGCATCAACGGGCATGCAAATATATATGACCCAACAGGACAAACGTCCAGGGGTGTTAATTGTGATTGCACATACCATTTTCATGTGGAATGGGTTATATGTGGTTATAGGGTGGGGTGAAGAAAATATTAACACCTTCAAATACCAACACATATGCTGTACATTTCTAATAGCTACAGTTATATACACACTACTGTTCTAACTACAGTTTCCTATATGATAACTATTTCAACTTGGTGATCGGACTGTTACTGCAACATCAATATACATTTTATTGTTCTTCATACACATTCATATCTAGCTTTGTTCAGCTACATCATCCTGCTACATTTGCTTTATATAGCTGTAGACAAGTGTGGATGTTTGGTATATCAGACAATCATCATATCTGCATATTGCAGACTGAGAGCAACATATCCAGATTTTGGGATACATATTCCAGATGCAGCAACACTTTGAACAGATTTCACTGTTTGGTTTTGATTCCCACATGCATTTCATTCTGTCTTGACTGCAGTATACTTTATTCAGGGGTTATTACTACTGTATTGCTGGATTCATGACACTTTCGCACACTCTCTCACTTGCTTTCATTTTACTATTCAGGATGGTACTTACTTCTAGGCTTTATTGACATGTTTTACCTGTGGTTATTACAATCCTTTCCAGCAGTCTCACTTCTGTCATGTTTCAGTATTTCAACAGGGATATATTTCACACATGTGATTTCATCATCTTCTGCAGCTATACTTTTCAGCCTGCTGCAGGTTGTGTACTATTTTCTTACAGGTAGGGCATTTTTATTTCAGAATTTATGTCAGACAGTTTCATTTTTCGGTTTAACTTACAGGCTGAAACACACTTTTGTAATCAAGCAATACTTGCAGACACTTTCACACTGTTACTTGCACATTTTATTCCTTACTGACTACACTGCACTCTTTTGCTGACTGTCATACTTTTATATTTCTTTACAGTTACTGGTAGTGGATTACTGATCTGCCTGGTGGCGCAACTGCACCAGCCTATCACCATAGGCTCTGCGGTTCGCAGAACGGACACCTGCAGCTGTAATATAAATAAAGTAATATTGGAATACACATCTCCATAATATCAGCTAGTTTAATTTCATACATACATAATTAAATGTAACTTACTCAGTAGTGGGGCATTGGGTGTTTGCCGGGCCTCCTGGATCCAAAGGTTCAGTTGGTCCTGCTTGCCTCTCTTCAGGTCCACATGGTGGTGACGGACCTGCTCACCAGTCCTTGGAATCCCTGTGGCACTGGTGAGATCATGAGCCAACCGGTCCCACGCCTCGGCCCTGTATGCTCCCCAGAGGACCTGGCCCTGCATGAGTTGGGCCTCATGATTGTGGACTAGGAGCCAGACCATGTACCTGGACTCCTCAATGCCCCACCTCTGTGCTCGAAAGCAACTACCCTCTCCTACTCCTGTCATTCTGCCTGCAAGTCAGTTCTACAATCGTTTATGCTGTGTATTCCCACCTATGGGGCTTATATAGTCCGTTTTTCCCACACATATCTGTGATTGGCCATTTTGGAATTGTATCAACTTTGGTAAACCTGCATTGTCATGCTCCAGTTTGTATTAATTCCTATATATTAGCTATTATTGCATTTCTGGGTACTGCTGTCATGGCTTAGTGGTTTGGTACTTTGACTATGGTGTATAGTATCCTGGGTTTGAGCCTTGCCACTGCTTTTTATTTTTCATGACTGTCTAGACATGCTGAGGGGTGTGTCTGTGTAAAGGCAGTTTTGATACGGCTTGCTCAACGTTGCCCGTCAGTTAGCTTGTTTGCGCGGTGCGCAGCTCCTCGCAAATGGGGTACGCTGGTTTAAGCCTCATTTGGCTATCGGCACGCATATTACGCTCAGCTCAGTTAGGGGCACATAGATTTAGCATGTTAAACCACTGCTCAGCTACGGGCACTCATTTTGCACCAGTTAAACCACTGCTCATCTACGGGCAGATGCACTCACCCTGTTAAACTGTAGCTCAGCTATGGGCACATCTGGCATTTTTTATTCTTTTGTTACCTCACATTTCTTCAATATAAATGGGCTATTTCATTACATTTTACATAAAATGTGGTTTTATGTGTACATATTTGTCAGGGACTTGTTTCGTGCTTATTTTGCTAAAAATAAAAATTGGTGTTGTGGGGGCTCGAACCATGAATGCCTGCTCTTCAGCCAACATCTCTACCGCTACGCTATTGCTTCCTGGCTTATTTTGCATATTTAGTTCTTATATGCTTTCCCACTGCCTGCTAACTGTAGCTGCGCTATGGGCACGCCCGCGCAAACGAGCGCACTCACGGTTAAACATTTTTACAATTAAAAAAAAATATATAACATGTTTATTTATATGTTTTCTGTTCATGGTCTGTGGGGGCATGTGTTGTGTTCTGTTTATTCACATTTCTGTGGACTCTGTCGTGGGTGTTTACTTTGGGAACTTTTCCTCTTCTGGGGGTGTGTCCGCTTACAGGGCTCGGCCTACGGACACGCCCCCTACTGTCTTACACGGACCGTGTTAGCTTTAAGTGTGATTCAGCATGCTCTCATGAATATGCAAAGCATGCTGACATCACTCCATTTAACTGCAGCCTCCGTGTATGAGTTATAACTCTTACACGGAGGCTTCGTGAATCCTGCCCATAACCTATTTTTAATACTTAAAGCCATATCCAGCCTGGAGTTATAACCTCCCAACCTAAATAGCTCCTGTTACCTAAATTTGCACCCTGACTGTAGCAACAGAAATCAACAACCACTAAATGAATATTAAAAGTACTTACATTTAATCTAGTAATATAGAATAATGCTTTTTTGAGAGAGTCATCTATATGTAATACACCTCATCTATTAAGTTTCCTTGAAAACAATAGAAGACATTTCTGCTTGAAATCAAATCATATTATACTACTAAGAAACTAAAAAAGCACATAAATTACACCTCTAAGATTATAATAATATTTTATCAATACTAAAATTCCATTAAACTAAGTGTAGAAAGCATGTAATAGAAATATATTCAACTTTTAGTAAAGTGTGTTGTTATTGTCCTGTGTACTTACAATAAGGTAAACTGAACTTTTAGAGTATGCAAATAGCATCATTGTGATATTATTAGAAGTATTTCTTATGAGAATATGCATTCATGTTTAAACACTATTACTGTAACATAGCAAAATGTTTGTGAATTAATAAGAGAGTGAGAGAATTGAGGGAGAACGTGACAAAAATAGAAAGAACATTTGAGCTTTTAAATAACTATATACATTGAATGTAGCATTTCCGCATTCATAAAATATTAGTTACTTGATAATCAGTTAATGTTATTTTCAGGGTCATTAATATGCTATGAAGCTCAAATGATAAATATAAACTTCTCCAACTCTTCCTTCCCACGCATAAGCATAAATATGTAAAACAATTTCCATAATAAAGATACAAACAAAAACATTATTAGTTTAGCAGTTATTATATTATGGTGTCCACTTAATGTGTATGTTAAATGTATAGAGTAAATCACCACAGATCAAGCTATTCTTTTACTTTCATGCTGCATATGTTATTTATAACTTTCTAAATCTTTGTGTATTATATGCTCAAAATATGCTGCAAAAAATCATCAGGTTAATGTAGCTATCACTGTATGCTGCATCAGTTATTAGGTTGTTTGGGAGTTTTTTTAGAGATGTTGGTATAATTCAGCTGAAATTTGTTTTTATTCTGATGGCTTTCTGTCTCTCCTTTCTTTTGGTACTCCATATGCATACCTTACATGCTAATAATGCAGTAAAGGGTAAAAGTCAGAAGGTCATACATTTGCTAAGGTGACTTGTCTTTCCCTACCTGCATTTACAAGTTTTGAAACTACCTACCACCCTCTTCGTAGCAATTGCACTCCTGCTGTCTCTTCAGCATCCATATTAATGTCCAGATTCTACAACACAGGTAGTGTATTACAATGAGCTGAACTAATGATGCTCACCTCTCCTTACCTGCAATTTTTTAATTAAGTTCTTGTACTTAAGGCCCATTTATCCCAATGATACTTTCCATTCATTCTCCACATCCTTCTTCTCCATTCCTTCCATTACTTATCTTATTGTGGTTTATTATGTATAGCAGTAACATCATTTGCAATGAGGCATTTTCACAAAGAAATGTGTTTTAGCACTGTATTTGGTAAATAGCCAAAGAAGAGCAGCAACTGATCATTTAGAGTTGAAATTACTTTAATTTCTTTGAGCTTTCACAAATACCTGTGTGGAGCATAGATGGAGTTGTGAGGAGCTAATAACATTCACTAGAGCTTTCTCCAGGCTTCTCCTGGTATAGCTTCAGTCAAGACTCTACTTCTGGCTTTTACTTTATCATGGATGTTCCCTACAAACACAACTGACATTTGTGTTGATGTGCAATCTATGTCTCCTTTATAAGACTGCCTGCATTTATTTATTAATGTTATGACTACAATTTCTATAGTTGTGGTTATCATCTGACACCAATATCTGAGTTTCTTTTTATAACACTTGCAGACCCTATTATCTACATTTATTCTTAGTGATGTGTTACTGCCTTTTTGAAAATTTCTTGCACATTTTATTAGTATTTGCTCTATTGCTATTTTGCAGTGCTGGAACTTTCTCTACTTTGGCCCCACTGTTATGTGTTAGTTTGAGTTCCTTTCTCATGAGTGCTGTGGTCTTGTTTTGGATAAAGAAGAAATTTCTTTTTACTTCTAAACATATACAGTAAATGTCTGCTGTATATGACTGTATAATTAGAGACTGAAGCATATAATATAGTCATGCTGCACACATTTAATTTGTGCATGTTTGAATTACTCTTAGCTTGAATCTTTTAGGTAAATATTTGCATTTTTAATCAATTCATAAGTAAAGGGTAGTGTTTCACACTTAAAAATCATTAGAAGGAGTCATGTTCCTTTTTGACCATAATGCAAACATTTATAACACTAATCTAGGTGATTTCCTGGTTTCACGTCGCACAGAGGTGATGTAAGAGTTCAAAGGTCTTTATATAGCTGCAGTTTGGTTTGTTTTTATTAGAGACATAGGTGCCAAACCAGGGATAAATTTCTTTTTCCCCAACCAATTGTCCAAGTTACACTTGAACTGGATTAGGGAGAAACTCTGCTTCACATGGATGGTGAGTCTGTTCCAGAGATAGTGTAGTCTCTGGGATACATACCTGTCTTCCAGCAGGTCTTATTTATATTGCAGACAAGGTGTAAGTCTTTAGAATGGGTAATTGAGATGATCAATAGAGATATAGTAAACCTCCAGAGACTGGACCCAACCCAATTTAGTTTTGTCAAGGGCAGATCATGCCTACTCAAGCGCTGGTAGACTTCCTTGAGAAAGTCACTAAAGCAATGGATGAAGGCAAAATCATTCACACTACCTACCTTGACCTGGCCAAGGCATTTGACACAATAGCCCACTCTGGCATTGTTGACAAACTCAAGAGGTTAGGTACAAACCTGTATGGCACTCAGTGGATAGCCAATTGGCTCACAGGCAGGACCCAGGAAATTAGAATTGGGGATTCCACTTCTACAAAGAGGCCAGTCACAAGTGGAGTCCCTCAGGGATTAATCCTTGTACTGCTCCGTTTTGGCATTTACTTCACAGAAGTAAAGGCCAATATCAGTGGTCTCTGGCTGACTAAATTTGCAGATGATTGCAAATTAGGAGCTGTCATTGAATCTCACACTGATACAAATGTTCTCCAGGATGGGCTGACACAGACAAACTGCTGTCAGAGTCATAGACTAATACTAAATGCCAAGAAATGCATAATAGTATCCTTTGGGAAGTCATCCATCCCTGGTTACTATCATATTGACAACACACCCCTTAGAGTTGACCCAGTAGTCACAGACTTAGAGATACACATAGATAGCAATCTAGCCTTTGATCATCACGTGTCTACAGTGGTGAGGAAACATTCTATGTTGCACAACTTATAAGCAAAGGTATAACAACTAAATCCAAGGAAGTCATTGTTTCACTGTATCTGGCATTCATCAGACCTATCTTTGAGCACAATGCACCCTTTGGTATGTACCTAACCAGGCATATCCAACAACTGGAACATCCACAAAGGTTCCTCATTACAAGAATATAGGGTGCAAGTAATATGTCCTATGCAGACTGTGTCAAGGCCTTATCCCTGTATTCTGTCTCCTACAGACTTTTAGGGAAGATCTATGGCTGGCATACAGGGCATTGTCAGACCCCACTCTGATGGACCTCCTGCATATCCACAAAACAAACACTGCCAGAATTACCCATTCTAAAGGCTTAAACCTTGCCTGTGATATAATAGGACCTGCTGGAGAGATAGGTATGTATCCCAGAGACTACCCCATCTATGAAACAGGCTCCCCATACATGTGAAGCAGAGTTCCTCCCTATTCCAGTTCAAGTGCAACTTGGACAATTAGATGGGAAACCAGAAATTCATCCCTGGTTTGGCACCTGTGTCTCTGATGTAAACAAGTAACCTGTAAATGGTTCATCTCCCAGGTCCATGCTTACACTTATCAAGGGTATCAGAACTTGTCAGAGATTTGGGAATCATGGCTAGGCTTAAAAAGGCCCTTGTGATCGTTAGCCTAGTAAACACCTATGAACCTATAATTCTGGTACTGTTTGTTTTGTGGATATGCAGGAGTTTCATCAGAGTGGAGTCTGACAATGCCCTGTATGTCAGGCATAGAGCTCTCCTTCACGGCCTGTAGGAGACAGAATATAGGGGTAGGGCCATGAGGTGGTCTGCACAGGGCATTTTAATTACACTCTGTATTCTCTTAGTGAGGAACCTCTGTGAACATTCCAGTTATTGGATATGCCTGGTTAGGTATATGCCAAAGGGGGCATTGTACTCAATGACAAGTCTGATGAATGCAGAATACAGTGGAACAATGATTTCCTTGGACCAAGATGTCATACCTTTGTTTATAAGTTGCACAACATAGAATGATTTCTCCACTACAGTAGACATATGGTGGTCAAAGGCTAGTTTACTGTCTATGTGTGTCTCTAAGTCCATGACTACTGGGTCAACTCTAAGGGGTGTGTTGTCAATATGATAGTTACCAGGGGTGGATGACTTCCCAAAATATACCATTATACTTTTTTTTTGGCATTTAGTTTTAGTCCATGACTCTTCCACCAGTTGTTTGTCTGTGTCAGCCCTTCCTGGACAACATTTTTGTCTGTGTGGGATTCAATAACAGCTTCTAATTTATAATCATCTGCAAATTTAGTTAGCCAGAGATCATTGACATGGCTTTTACTTCATAGAAGTAAATGCCAAAAAGGTGCAGTCCAAGGACCAATCACTAAGGGACTCCACTTGTGACTGGCCTTTTTGTAGAGGTGGACTCCCCAATTCTAACTTCCTGGGTCCAGTCTGTAAGCCAGATGGCTATCCATTGAGTGACATATGAGTTTGTACCTAACATCTTGAGTTTGTCAAAAATGCCTGAGTGTGGTATTTTGTCAAATGCCTTCACCTGGTCAAGGTAGCTAATGTGAGCCATTTTGCCCTCAACTATTGCTTTGGTGACCTTCTCAAAGAAGTCCACCAGGTTGAGTAGGCATGACCTGCTCTTGAAGAGACCAAACTGTATTGGATCCAGTGTTAAAATGTGTACTATATCATTATTGATAATTTCCATGATAATTTTTCCATGGCTTTGCAGATAAGACTATTGGGACTTATGGGTCTGTAGTTTCCAGGGTATGTAGATGGCCCACCTTTATGCAGAGGGATGACTGTTGCTGTTCTCCACTCATAAAGCACAAAGCCTGTTTGGTGGCTACAGTTAAATAGCAATTCCAGAAGGCCTGATGCACCATGCTTCATGCTATTTAGAAGGCATCATAAGATATTGTGTGGGATATTATTGCAGTCTACTTAGCCTTAGAGGGAACATTAAGGACTTGTTCTGTAGTGATAGCAGGAGGAGTTATATTTGATGGTATTTACTGAGGGAAGGTTGATGGGGAGATAGCAGTAAAGTTGGAGCTGAATTTGTCAGCAGGTAAGTTTGCTATATCTTCTGGTTCAGCACAGGTGGCTCCATTTACAATGAGCTCTACGCACAACTGTGTATTGCCTTTGAGAGCTGAACAATGCTTTGAGGTTGTCCTTGGCCTGGGAAGCCAGATTTATCTCAAATTTGGCTTTGATAGACTTTATTTGTTCTCTGACTTGTTTGTTTAGTTGAATGAGATTGCTTTTATCCTGGTGGGTGCTTCCCAAAAGATACCATTATACATTTTTTTGGCATTTAGTTTTAGTCCATGACTCTTCCACCAGTTGTTTGTCTATGTCAGCCCTTCCTGGATAACATTTGTGTCTGTGTGGGATTCAATAACAGCTTCTAATTTATAATCATCTGCAAATTTAGTTAGCCAGAGATCATTGACATGGCTTTTACTTCATAGAAGTAAATGCCAAAAAGGTGCAGCCCAAGGACTAATCACTAAGGGACTCCACTTGTGACTGGCCTCTTTGTAGAGGTGGACTCCCCAATTCTAACTTCCTGGGTCCAGTCTGTAAGCCAGATGGCTATCCACTGCCACAATTTTCTTCCTTCTGTTATACATCCTATTGATTCTATCATTCCACCAGAGCAAGGTGGCTTGTTTTTTGAGCTTGTTCTGTACTTCCTCCTATAGTAGAAATGTTAAATTCCTTTTTGCCATAATACACTCATACTCACAAATGAGAATAGTAAGAAACTTTTTTATTCTGTTTTTGCTCATATAATCACAGCAGCAGAGGAGGTCCAGTATAGCTGTGAGCAGTACCAAAGGATAATGGCCTAGCACATGCAATGCACTCTTAATGACATTTATTTATTTATTAACGTTTGTTAACCAAGTTAGTCCAGCTCAGCCAGGGGCTCATTTTCAGTGGAGATCCGAGAAGAAAAGCTCCAAAAAATTAATTATTACAAAAATTACAAAGATATAATCTATAGATAACATAAGTCTGCTAGCAAGTAATAGCATGACATAACATAAGTCTATCAATAGGTAACAAATCTATAAATATTACATATTAAAAAAAACAGAGTATGAAATTCAGTGGAATACCATGCATGAGGTCGTTCCAATGTACATAGAGTCAATAGTAATACAATAAACTATTATTATTTATTTAGTTATGTAATATTTTGTGTGCATTTAAAAACAGGAAAAAGAGGGAAAATGTAACAGAAGGTGCAGGGCACATCAGGAAAAAGAAATGATGTAGATAAGGAGGGAGAATAAGTCAAGTGGGGGCTTGACAAGGGCAGGACCATGTCTTTTGTAGATAAAGTGTAAGATCTTGAACTTTCTGAAGATTTACAGGGCACTATTTTAGAGCATATAGAAAAAAGTAGCTACTATCATGTTAAAAGTAAACTTCTATACAAGGAAGCTTTACTTATTTTAAAGTTTGGCACTTTAAATCCAGATGGTATGAATATTTCTTGTGATTGGAAAGTTTTAATTTAATTGAATAATTAATTGTTTAATTGCATTAGTAAGGTGTATAAAATGGAGAGATTTGTATGTGTTTTTTGTTCCATTTAAGGCAGCATATACCGATGTGCTAGAACGCATTAAATTTATTTCCTGGACTGAATTGTTGTATTTGACTACTTCGTGTTTGCAGTTTTTGTGGTTCAAAAAAGTATAAAGTTCTTGTTTGAACAGATATTTTTAAGGAGTGCTTCTTATATTGAGAGGGAGTAAGTTCCAAGCATGGGCTATGGCGTATTTATAAAAGGACTTTCCAATGTTTTTATTGGGTTTGTATATGTTAAGGAGGTATGACAAATTTATTTTATTTTGAATTTATTAGCTGGGGTAGAGCACTGATCCCAATACACCCATTATAGTCTCAGCATGAGGAAAACATAATAGTTACACAATAAATAAATGACATTATATACAGTATGAATTGCAAATTGTAATATACACATATATTTTACACAAAGTGAATATCATAGTTTGTTAGAGGGAATACATTCTAAAGAATATTAATATAAAGGTTTATACCCTTTGGAAAAAAAATGTCACCATTTATTATTGTAATACCATCCTTTCTTTTCATTGATTATCACTATGAAATCATCATTTAATACTCAGAACATAAAAATGAAGATGCTGATGTAAATGTGTTATACTGAAGCAGTGAAGTGGAAGGAAATGTAATATATTAAAAATGATTGCTGTCATTAAAACTGTAGTTATCACCATTTTCTGTTGCAGTACTTCATTGTAAATTGTCTTGATATATCATTTCAAAAATTAAAGCAGTTATAAGTTCATGTGATACAAAAAGCAGTAATAGCAACTACTATTAAGAAATAGATATCAGCATTCAGACATTCCATTGCTACATGCAAAATATGTAACATCGCTTAATAGCAATTTGTCATTAAATGAATAAATGGTTTATATTCTCTTATTAGTTAAAAGGCAATGGCTTCAGAGCAATTGTGAGTTCATTTCTTGCCTTGATTTTTGTATCTTTCTCTCTCCTTTAATATTTTTTTCTCCCCCTTTTATACTATTTTTTCTACAAGTCCAGAAGTCCCCAAGGCAGATCAGCTACAGACCTCCCAAGTGTGAGAAGGATCTCCACCTCCCTCCACCCATCAGGGGACATCTTCACAGGGTAGGTGTGGTGGACTATAGCACAAGGCATCCTGATAAGCTCCCAACATCATAAGCTTCAGGTCCTGGTTGAGGCAGCATTTGAGAGTTGTGGAGAGGTGCCTGCACTTACTCTAAACTCTCTCCTCCAGCGGGTACAAAATTCCTTAGCCCAGTTGCTCTATCAAGCCATCAGAGGCCTCCACCACATCACCATTGGGCCCCCCCTTTCAGGTCCATCACAGAGGAGGTATAACTGAGGTCCTCTTAACTGGGGTGATAACTGCATTGTGGATCTCTGCATGCTCCCTTTATGTCGGTCCACCATCTGTATGTCTTGTCACCCTCCCCCATGTTAGCCGACCATGATGTTCCTGTTTGACTTGACTGTTATTTGTGTTTCTATGTTCCTAAACTCTTAACTCTCTCTCTTTCATTTGCAAACTTGTACCCTTCCTTCTTTCCCAACATCCCACTTTAAAAATTGGAAAATGGTAGGTCTGTCCACTACAAAAACATAGGACCCTACTCTCTGACCTCCAGCACAATCCTCTTAATGTGTTCCTTTTGTGTTTCCCTTATTTTCGTACTCCTTTATTTCCAACTTTTTTTATTTTCCCCCTTTCCAAAAAGTCCAAACATGATGGCCCTATAAGAACACACTGTGCTGTGAATAAAAGAAACTGTGAAACAGTTTGGTAAAGATGTGGGCCAATGGAGTTCATCTCATTGCAAGCTCTCAGAGAAAATTTCAAGAAATCCATGCAGACCCATTCAAACAGCCTCATGATAAAAATGCAAGGTACTGTTTGTGACTTTATGTTTGTATGTAAATTCTTCCATGAATAACTGCAGTGGTTTCTACTCATTTTGTACAACTTCAAATGTTTGAAAACACTGGGCTGAGAACTTTTGGAACCAGTGCTGCCTGTTTGGGCTTTGCTGATTTAAATACAGGTACATTGCCACAATTTGCAGATTGCCATTAATGCTGATGTAAGGCATCGGGCAATATATATTACCTTATACCTTTTTCTGTCATCTCTTATGTTTTTATAAACCCATTTTGAAAATCACAAATTGTGTAATAGTGTGGTATTGTGAATAAAATTTCTCATAATGTTCATTATAAATATCCTAGAAAAAAATATATCCCGAGCCTAAAATTTTCATTAAAGTGCTCATCCTAGCCTCAGCAAAAATTCTGCAATTAAATAAACATAAGCGATATTCTCCTTCACATACTCCAAGCACTCATTTGGTTATCTCCCATGTACCTTTTAGACAGAATCGTTTCAACAATTCAAATTTATATTTCAGATATAACTTTGGTTTTCTTATGACTAATAAAAGCAAACTAATCCAAATTATTCAAAAAAACTAGATCCCTGGCAAATATGTATGTGTGTGTATATATATATATATATATATATATATATATATATATATATATATATATATATATATATATATATATATGTATATATATATATATATATATATATATATATAAATATATATATATATATATATATATATATACATATATATACATATATATATATACTCCATATCTTAAAACAATAACGATTAAGGGGTCTATATTATATTAGCGAAAATCCTATTAAGTGAATACGAAAACACCGCCATGTATTGCGCGAACCGCGAATATGCCAAACGCACTAAACCGTGAAATTCAAAAAGTCGAATCCCCATAGTCGGCCAACTCCACCTTCCACTACATACTGCCTACCCAAATAAAATAAATAAACCGCATACATACACTAACCAAAACCCTACTTCTAACCCTAAAGTAAAGCACCAAAACACTACTTCTAACCCTACACTAAACCTTACATACATTACTATCTATGCACTTACCTTAACCTGCACCCTAACCCTAAGGTCCGTAACTATCGCACACTTACTTTATGGAGCTATACCACAGACGGGCCAACCATGACACTTCGACATTTCGAATTTCACGGTTTTTGGACATTCGGTGTTTCCATGGTTCGTGTAATACGTGTCGCTCTTTTCGTGTTCGCGTAAAAGGACTTTTGAGCATCTAAATGGAACCTGCGATTAAGGGATAAAGAGATAAGGCTAAAACAGCCCAACTCAGTACACCCATGCACTCACACATACACAGACGCAAATTTATATCTATATATATCTATATATATATATATATATATATATATATATATATATATATATATATATATGGGTTCTACCCCACTGGTTTAGTGCATGATTGGTTGATAGCTGTTTAATTAACCATTTATGACCAACTTAATAGATGGTTGATAATGAGTGTATTTGATGTATATAAATACATATATTTATACACACAAATGGATCTACTTTATAACATTGAAATACCAAAATTGTGAATTCCATAATACAGAGAAGAGAATGCTGAAAAACAATAACACTGAAAGTTAAAAATACCATCTTTTAAACCACCAAAAATAACTTAAGGTGTTTTTATGTTTTTGCAGAGGAGCAAGCCCTCCTAAACCCCCAACAGCCCCTGCAAATTAAATATTCCAACTCCAAGATCACACTACATTTAGGAAAATGTATGTAAAGGGTTGCACATTATTGTTCAGTAAATATTATCAATAGGGCCTGGAGAGTCATACATAATGTCTGCCATGTTGAATATGTACATATTACAAATCTTTAAAGTCATAGGCCTATACTTAGAATGAACTTCATAGTAATTCTTCACCTAGTTTTCCCATTACATTCATTTTGGTGTTCTAAAAGACAGTATTTTGAACTTTCAGTATTACCATTCTTCGGCATTCTCATCTCGGTTTTATGGAATTCATGACTTTGGTATTTTGATGTTATAAAGTAGATCCACACACACACACACACACACATACACACACACACACACACACACACACACACACACACACACACACACACACACACACACACACACACATATAAGCCAACTCTGAGATTGCTGTTCAGTAGGAAAATGGTAAATTCCTCAGTCTCCACTAATCACATTGCATGGGCTAAACTTTGGCAGAAGTGATCTGATGAGTTTCAATCAGTTCTACTCATGTAAAAATCATTCCAAATTATCTGAATATTTTCCATATATAAATATATATATTGACATTTGTTTATCGGGAAAGTTGAGCTGTGCACAGGTGCCCTCTTTTGTTGGAGGCCCAGAGAAAAAAGTCCCAACGTATTATATTTAATATAATTTATCATTAAAATAATACATTTTATATTGCAATTTAAGTGAATACATAGCATAATACTCAGTATAATAAAATTTGTATTGAGTTACAGAAACATTAATACACAAGCATTGTATTGAGAATTTACAGATAGAAGTGTGGTGTATAAGACAGGTAGGAGTAATTTATGAAATACATTAAAGTGAGATATTAGAGGGGATAAGCAAGTTTAACTGTTAACAGAGAAGTAACAATGGAATATTAATTTGGCTGTGATAATTAGAAGTAGGTATAGCAGTTTAAGAAGTACAATAGTGAGAAAGTAGGAGATAAGCTGTTTAAGGGATTTAGTGCTTTAAAGGGAGGTTTGAAATTTTGCCAAATGCCTTTAGATCAAAATTTGTGCCCTTTAAAAATACTTTGTGAAAAAGTTTGAGAAGAATTATAAGGACATAGGATAATAATTTTCTGAATTCTCAAAGTTCCTTTCATAAATATGATTTATTCAAGCACATTCAGTGTATGTAAGGACCCTGCAGTCATGTCATAAAGTTCTTATGGTCTTGGAATCCTGTCTCTACTACTGATGATACATGATGGATTAAATGATGGAAACATATATGAAACTCAACTGTAAATACATGGTTATTTCCCAGCTGCTAGGATAGAATAATTGCTGGCAGCATATAATAATATATAATGCCCATGTGTTCCACATAAGCTGCATTATTCTGAACAGATCCTAGTTTCTCTAGGCTTTCCTTGTATAGTACTCCCAGTTTGTCATTTTCGTATACTTGAGTTTGTGGACCACCTATCTAGAAAAGTCCTTTTCTGAAGTGGTGCACATTTTACAATTATTCATTGCGATATAAATATTTCAGACCTTGCTGACTATGAGATTCCAAGGTAATGACCTGGAAGCTATCTGGCAGTTTAAAGCACATGATTAAGGCCATGAGCTTCTGATGAGCTATACTATGTATTCCAGTGTTTCATTTCCTGTCATTTTCATTTGTCTCATGTGCAGCTGAGTAAGACACTTAATTAGACATCTGTTCCTGCATCACCAATGAAAAAAGGCATGATGATTCATGGCTTTGTTTGGTTAGAAACAGACTATGAAAAAGTTACAATAACCAATATAGCTGTAGCTACTAATTCAAGAATTCCTTAAATCCTTACAGTGGTGTCACTGCTGTGGATTGATATATGCATTCAGGAGTCGACAAAAGAGTATTATACACATTTAGTCACTTCTCGTCTTCTAGCTCTCCTGAAGTTGAATTAATCATTACTCTGATAAGAAGTCTGAAGCATAAATGTTTCTAATAAACAGCATTATTTTCTATGGTTACATCAGATTTATTTTTATGAATCTGTTGCCAAAGATGATGGAAGACAAGAGTGCTAGTGTTCCAAAGTTTTGCTCTCCGGTTCTGAATGAAAGTTCAGAAAGGGCAGATGAATGTGAAAATCAGGGCTTTGTCTTGAGATCCACGTGTATGTCTATCTAATTAGTCAATATTTTTGAGACCACTTTTGTCAAAGTGTTGTTATCTGGAAAGGCCATGAAAAGTAAAGATTATATATCCTACTACTGGAAAAAAATGAGAGTTCCTCATACTCCACTTATCTTCTTATTCTTGCTTTTGTGGATTGAACACCTTTTTTGTTTTCTAAATCTAATAAGTTATAGTTATATTAGTGAAAGAAGCCATTAAACACACAATTCTGGACCTTGAATAAAAACAGACAAAATATAGTTAACACGTGTCCCTCTTAATGCAAGACCAGCCCTATTTGCATAGTTGTGTCGTGGAAAAAAATGACAAATATCCTGTGATTTTAGAATGAAAATGAATCCTAAGTTTTTACTAAAAAGTGCACAAAAGATTTATTTTCTACCTGAAACATTTTAATATTATATGAAACAACAAAAATACTTAAATTCTAGTGGAATAAGCTTTAATTTTTAGCAAACAAGTGATGTCTAGTCTTTTGCACTGCTTGTGTGTATGGTTCGTCCAGAAGCATCTTATGTTTCTATTAAAAAATGTCCCACTTCGGGCATTGGAAAAGGTGACAACCCTAAGCCAAATATGTCCTGAAACCAGTCAGAAATAAGCATAACCTTACTGGGGGGGGGGTGCCAGAGACCCCAAGCATGCTAGTCACTTAATCCCAAAGCTGTGTTCAGGATCTTTGATAAAAGTTAAAAAAAAAAAAAAAAAAATTGAGAAAAGATGAAAAAACATCAGTGAAGAAGAACACAGGGTGAGGTGGGCCGTTGAAGCTACATCAAAAGATGAATAACTGCATTTTGTTCCAAAAGCTAATGAATATAGCAATGGTCATTGGAGCAATGACAGACAAATTAGGCCGGCAGCATGTACTACAGAAAAAATAGAAAAGCTGTCTAACTTGGTGGTAGACAAAGCTGCACTACAAATACAGCTGCTGGATAATGACACAAAAGAGAGAGAGAGAGATCTGAAGACAATTATAAAGAAACAGTGTAAGAAGTTGGATGATCAGAAAAATATATCCAGAAGATTTAATATAAGATTCATTGGAGTACAAGAAAGAATGTAAGAACTGGAAATGGAAAAGTTTCCGCATGTACTGTTACAGTAAGATATTTGAATTACTGGAGATTATTGCAGTCACAGAATGTGGAGAAGATATACATGCAGTGAAAGACACCCAAGATCACATACTCAGTTTCCTACAGTTCTTTACATCAAGGATGAGATCTCAAGGCAAAAGAGACTGCTACCAAAAATTCTCTTTTTAGACATGTTTATAACATGGTTGAAGACTTTTCTGTCCTATATAGGCAGAAATGTGAGCTAGTAAACACAATAGCTGAGTTTAAAATCATAGGGATGACCATGTGGATAGGCTCTCCTGCTATATTGGTGGGTTTGTGGAAAGGAGACCACATCAGGTTACATAACAAGGCAGACACACAAAGTTTCATGGAGAAATGTATACATGACAGAATACACAACATAAACAAAGAATTTACTAATTCATACTCACTGCCTGACAAACATTGGCAGAGGATCTGCATAAGAGCATAAGAACCAGAAGGATCAACACAAGACATCAGCATGTAGGCACAGAAGAAAATAAAAGAAGACAGGACTATAGTACATGTTAAATAGGCAGAGGGGATAACAAATGGAGCTGTAAACAGCAACACAATAACAAATATAGATGACTAGCAAGTCATGGAGCATGAACACAGAACAAGGAAGCCAAATGGGAGAGGAAGATAATAGGTTGGAGCTTATCCAAGGAATAAAGAAGTGTAAGGAGCATAAGCAGCCTAAGCAGATGAGGCAGAGGAAGGATGGTAAAACCTGTAAATGGAGGTACAGCCTTTCAGACATCTCTAACCTCTAAAACTAACTTACAAAAATGGGAAGGCCTAATACGGCTGGATAGAAGCATTGTGGTTGACACTAATGTGCACACCAGGAAAGTGGAAAGCAGATGATACCTAAGAAACAATGTAGAAAGATAAGAAGACAGAAAGTTATATAAAGAAAGGACAGACAGGGAAAGGTGAAGGATACAGGAGAAATATGTGGATCAACTTCTTGTTAAACTAGAAAGGGGTAAAATGGAGCACATAGACCTATCTGGAATGCAACAGTTAACCATAGGTGGAAAATAAAGGGTCAAACAAAAGGAAAATAAAAAACAGGCTAAGGTGTGGGCAAACTGAGAAAGTAAGTTTTTTTATTGTTTCATTTGCATCGGGCATAGTGAGAGTTGACTATAAATACAATGTACATGCAGGAGTAAAGTCAAAGTAAAGAAGGAATGAAATATGTTGCACACCAAAAAAGACTGTTAGAAATGAAATGGAATTAAATGGATGATACATACCAAGAGGAGAAAAGGGGCAACTGTGAATAATTTGAAGAAATTAAAAATATAAATACCATCTCTGGGATAGTCTGCCATGTAAAAAAGAATGTGACAGTAAATGGGAATTGGACGTGAACAATGAAGGACTATTCATCTGGAAAGACGGTGGGAGGATCCAGGCATAGGCTGTAGCCAACGAGTGGAATGTTCAACTGAGAACAGATACCCAGCAGAGATTGGTTACCCTACACCTGTGGTGGGGGAATAAACCAAGGGAGAGAGATACAGAGAAACATAAAAATTAGACAACTGTAGTCATATGGAACAGGGTAGAGAGGTTCTAACCCAGTCAGGAGGAAAAGGTTAAACACAAAGCTCAGCAGGCTATGCAGGGATATAGATTTAAGTCCAAGAAACTAAACAGAAAGTCAGGCAATGAGAGATTATTTTAAGATCAGAGCACAATAAAAAGGGAGTTTGACAACAAACCAGAGAAATAGCTGTGATATTCATGAAAGGGCTGCAACTGGAAACAGCAGAGGTGTTGAAAAGTGGAGATGGAAGATGGTTAATATGGTGTGAAAGGGTCATATATAACAGATGGGCCACTGGCAACATATATTCACCTAACAAGCATTAGAGACACTTCTTCAGCAATTTATTTTGAAAAATGGGTACAACTGAGGGGAGGAGGAAACAGAAATTATAGTCGGAGGCTTTAATATCACAATGGCAGCGGAGAAAAGCAGGCTGTTTTGGAAGAAGGGATACAATGTTAAGATAAGGCAGGACTTGAAAAGTCCATGAAAGCAGGCAGATGGGTAGATATATGGAGAACAAAACATCATCATATAAGGGAATACACTTTAAGGAGAACATAAAAACACAGGAAAGGCTTATACTGGACCAGGCAACCCCATTACCATCACTGCAGGAACTGTAAGCCAAGTAGGGATGTGATGGAGATGGACAAGGTATAAATGGAAGGAAACTGGAAATAAAAACTCGGGATAAAAATAGTGCAGGAGACACTAGAGGACAAACAACAAGACAAGAAAAAAGGTGAAGGAGCACTGTTTGGATTGAGTGAATGCAGCAGCCAGGAGAAAAAGAAGGATTAAGTAAATAGAAAGAGATGAGACAAGCATACTGGAAATTTGTTTAACATGGATCCTGAAAGAAATATTGCAGAGTGAAGCAGACAAAGAGGAAAGTGAGGCTAAAAGAAGCAAAGGCAAGATGGAAGCTAGAGAGTAAAATTACTTACAAGAATGGAAACTAAGCAGTGGTAGTAAAAGGATTACTAGTGGGTGGAGGCGGAATCTCAGGATAAACAACTAGCTAAAACAAAATTATAAACCCAAACAAAACAAAAATGATATAGGTAGAATAAGGGAGGAGAAGGAAGAGTCAGAGAACAGGATGCTAAAATCAGAAAACACTTCTGAGTGTATTCTACAGGCACTTATGCTGAGCCAGAAGTGGGACCACAAGAAAGCAGGACTGGGAAAACTTGGGAAGAGAACAGAAATGGATCATGTGTAGAAATAAATGTTAAATGCAGGAATTACTAAAGAGAAGATGACAGGTGCTACTCAAAAAGTGAAGGAAAGAAATACACAAGAAAGAATGGCAGATGTGGTAAGTGCTATGCAAAGAGTATAACAGGCTACAAGAATCAGTGCTAGTCTCTGATAGCATGAGATGGCTGAGGTTATTATTTGTAACAAAAAGAGATAGCGACTTGATGGAAGTACAAGTCTACAGTCTCATTCCCTTCATTAACACAGATATAAAGACTGGTGAAAGTATTAGCAAGAAGGCTAGAACAGATCATACCACTTGTCATAAAGCAAGGTCAGAATGATTTGATTAAATATTGTACGTCTGAGCAAAATTGGTGGAAGCTAGCAGAGTTCATATACAGGAAGAAAACAGAGGAGTAAGTAAAGGTTAATTGTACTTTCTAACTACCAAAAACATGGTGAGACTGAGTTTTTTATAGCACTTGCTGAGTGAAAGGATGAGAAAGAAGTTCTGTAGGTGGATGTAGGCAAAATACAACAACCAAGAGATAGAGACTACAGTTCATGTGTGTCAATAGTGGTAGAACTGGACAGGAAAATGAGACCGAGATGGCACCTTATCATCTAGACATTTCACATTTGTGATTAAAGAGTTAGCAGTGCGGGTAAAGCAAATTGAACAAGATGGGAAGACAAATGGATAGACTCCAAATGTCTGATATATTTGGATGACTGGATGTTGTCAGAGGATAGATAGACAGATCTAGAAGCAATAAGTCCAGATTTGGAAGCCTTCCAAAACATGCCAGGGCTGCACTGCAGTAAAAAAAAAGACAGTGTAATTAAAGGTTGGGGAAGGAAAGAGAAAAGAAAGAGTGAGGGATACAAAAGTGACAAAATTCCCCAAATACTTAGGGGTTTATATGAGGTCCACCCTA
Source organism: Protopterus annectens (assembly GCF_019279795.1). NCBI lineage: Eukaryota > Metazoa > Chordata > Ceratodontiformes > Protopteridae > Protopterus > Protopterus annectens. The sequence continues at coordinate 164,000,743 of NC_056736.1, forward strand.
GAATATACTATACAGAAAAATCAGAAGGAAATCATAGGAAAATGAAAACGATGTAGAGAGGAGGGAAGGAGACGTTCACAGCATTGGAAAAGGTGAATGTGGTCAGTGATGGTGTTTCTGGTAGTACTACATATGGTAAGAAACATTCCAGTAGTGCCAGTAACAGAAAACTCCAAAACCTGCATAGATAGGTGATGAGGGAAGAAGACAAAGAAAAAAAAACAGGACGGGCAGAAGAAAGGGGGGTACTTACTACCACACTTATCCACATATACCCCTATCTTCAATGTAATGTACTGGATAGAGGCATATAAACAGACAAAGGAATACACAAAAGGTGAGAGGGACAAAGAGTTGAGGGAAAACATCAGGAAAAGTGTGAGGGAGCAATGAAAGACTTAGTCAAGTTGACTTGACTGAAGATAAAGAACAAGAGCTATAGAAGAAAACGTGATTTGTTGGAGAAGCTAAATATAAAATCAGGAATAGAAATGCAAATGATACAGGATGCATATTCCTGTGTTCATTCTACTGATAGAAGACAAGGGCAACAGAAAGACTTTTAAAAGTCTAGATGAGCTAGTGCAACAATAGAGAATACCAAAAACAGAGAAGCAGAACTATTTAAGGCTGAAGGAAGAATGGAAAGAAGAGGGAGATGGAAGAAAGTAGTGATACGAAGAAGAAAGGACATAACGGAAGAAATTATAAGAAAATACAAAACAGCAATGTAAAATAACATACAGAGGTATAAGAAGAAAGGAAAAGAGGGCAGGGGCTAAGGAGTTGAGAAAAATGCAGAAAATAGAAGACGGTGGAAAATGAATCCATAGGAATGAAAAAAGTGCTGCAGATAAACTGTCACATGCAGGAGATACATGAGCTAGGAGAAATGACTCTGATGTTATTACACAGATGATGTCTAACACCTAAAATACTGATGAAAAAGAGGAGGAATGAAAGTAGTCACTGCTGGCCATGGCAGGAATGATGCGTATGTCCTGGGGATGCCAGTTTGCACAGGTGGTATGGAGAAAAGCATTAGGAGTATGGACATATGTCTGTCACTGGCAGCGAGAAAATTCACTGCAGTTCTGTATGTCAGGGAGTTACCAGGAGAGAAGGTGGTGTGAGGACAGGGAGACGAGTGCTTAGGCTGATGGCATAAGAGATCAAAACTATATCATGAACTAGAAAAAAGGACAAAATGTAGCAGAACAATAAATACACAAGAAATTCATATATATATATATATATATATATATATATATATATATATATATATATATATATATATATATATAGGTATAATATGGGAAAAATGATCAAGATGAGGAAGGGAGGTGGTAGGGATGAGAAAAGACTGGAAGGAGGTACTGCAGTGCTATCTCATCAACACTACCAACAGGTAAAAGGACAAGTGAAGGAGAACATTGCACTATCCATTGTTGCTAGGTAGAACAGAGTGAGGGCAGAATGAGGAATGCAGCTAACTGCTGAAGGAAGAAAGGTGCACTATGCATAAAGATTATTTGTGAATATATTTTTTCCTGATGGAAATTAAAAAAATGAAAGGAAAAAATATGATTTTGTTGTGATCCATGGTAGCTGAACTGACAGTCACACATATTGTTAAATTTATTCAAGGCTTTCACAATGCATAAAGAATGTTGTATGTTAAAAATATATTCATGTACCCAGAACAAAACCTGTCTTTCCAAATGTTGGTCTGTGGGACTATTAAAATGTTCATCAAATACTGAGAGTACTTTATCATATAAAAATACTGAAATATGCTTGTAAAATGGAAACAATGCAGACAATCATATTTCCAAAATGATTTGGTGCTGTAACTATCTCATTACCTCCTCTGCAGGTACCGAGAAAGCTTGATTAAATGCATAATGAAATAATGCACTTTGTTAGTGACTCCTTGGTATGCTCTCACCACTGAGCTGCATGAAAAAGCTACCGGATGGAGTTTTCCAACAGTCTGTCATTCATACAGCTTTTGCTTTTTCCTAAACTGACACTCAGACCACTCATTCCTGACCTTGAAGATCTGTTCTCCTGGCATGCATGTCAAGAACATTTAGGTTAGCATCCTTTAACACACTAAATATCCAAAGAATGTTCAATAAATTCAGATGCAGGGCAGTGAGGCAGTCTATTACCTGAAATATAATAGTCTATCTCCAAATATTCGCAACAATAGTCAGTTTTCCCAGTTTGAAATCTTTGCTGAAACAACATTATCTAGATCAGTAATTGCAAAGATACATAAGATCATGTTTCCCTAGTATTTTAGAGGTTGTTAACCTATACACCACCAACCTTTAATACAATCTTCATTCTAATGCGGTCTTTCTCTTCATACTTCATATTTTTGTACTCCTATCACACCAGTGTACCTGCACATTTCATTCAGTGTCAAACTAATGTCTTTCCATTCATCTAACTATACCTACCATGCTATCATGTGATTATTATTAACAGCACATCCTAAATGGTAAAGTTGGTGCAGAGCATAAGAAACTTGACTTTATTAATATGGATGTATTTGTCATGTTACAGTACAATCAGAAAATTATATATGTCAAAGACGTTTCTATTGTTACAGCAGTGGAATAGTAAATTGGACAACTTGTTCATGATGAAGTTCCTCCTTTGTGGGGGGAAGGAAAAGATTTATCAAAATTAATATATTAATATTATAATACTATTAAATTTAAGGATATGAATACTGCATTACAGAAACATTCTATCAACTATGAAAGTTGTAAGATTTTAGTTAAGAGTATAGATCAGTTTATTTCAGATCTAAGGGTTAATGATTTGTGGGCTTATTTGGAATATAAAGGACTGAAATGTCATGTTGAATTCAATGCAGGACATTTACCTGGACTTAATGGAGCCTCAAATAATAGATGCTTATTAAAAACTGAGACAACAAAATTTTAAATCATATGTATCTCATATTTGATCAGCTGGTATAGGTCATGTGATGTGGGATTTATATGAAAAGCATTATTTAGCTAATGGAGTTTGTTCTGGTGAAGTCTTTGAATAGTAAGAAGAAAGTGTTAAACTATAAATCATGTTTGTTCTGTAGTAGAGCAAATTTTTTTCTTTGCTTTTATTTTTTAAAGGACTTAATCACCTTACACATATTTTTATTCAGCATTTTGAAGATGTCTCCAAGGCTGGTACTGTTAGTTTATTGCTTTTATTACTAAATGCATAATTTCAAGAAGCATATGTTGCCATAAAAGCAATATCTGTTGCATGGGTTCCTATTAGATTGTCAAAACTCAGTTTACGCAAATACAAAATCATCGACAGATATTGCGCGAAATAAGTAATAGCCGAACATGCAAAACCGCAAAATTCAAAATTTTGAAGTGTTTTGGTTGGGCCGTCTGCGGTATAGCTCCGTAAGGTAAGTGTGCAATAGTTGCGGACCTTAGGGTTAGGGTGCAAGTTAAGGTAAGTGTATAGATAGGTAATGTGTGCAAGATTTAGTGTAGTGTTAGAAGTAGGGTTTTGTTAAATGTATTTATGTATATTATTTATTTTGTTTGGGTATATCTCCGTAAGGGGACGTGTGCAGTAGTTACGGACCTTATGGTTAGGGAGGGGTTAAGGATAGTGCATAGATAGTTGTGTATGTGGGGTTTAGCGTAGGGTTAGAAGTTGAGTTTGGGTGCTTTACTTTAGGGTTAGGAGTAGGGTTTGGTTAGTGTATGTATGTGGTTTATTTATTTTGTTTGGGTAGGTAGTATGTAGCGGGTGGTGGGGTTGGCCGACTATGAACGTTCGATATTTTAAATTTCGCGGTTTAGTGCATTCGGTATTGTCACGGTTCGAGTAATACGTGTCGCTGTTTCGGTATTCGATGTAATGGATTTTTGTTGATTTAATATAGACCCCTGTTGCACATGTGCACTGCACCGAATGTATTGCATCTGGCTTTGCTCGCATATTTCTGTGTTCTCAGGTGTGAGGCATTAATAATGAATGTTAGTTTGTAACCTGTTACTATGAGATAGCCTTAGTTATATGGTTTAACTGTTTATGTGCATGTGTTCAAAAAGATTGATACAGCTGTGTCTCACTTAAGTTGTGTAACAGCCTCTGTGTCTTATTAAACTTATTGCACAGCTTTTCTACCTTGGTTGTGTGACACACCAAGTTAGCAAAATGTAATGAAGAAGTAATAAAATAGGTATGAAAAATCAGAGAAATGTATGACATTGAACAAACTTGGTATGTACAAATTTTGGTGATAACAGCAGTAAACAACAAACATTTAGATAGTATTTTTGCAGTGACATCCCCATTAACTTTGAACTTCACATCCAACATATTTTCTCTATATCCATTTCAACAGAACAATATCTGTTTAAGTTGTGCCAATACAAAATATATTATTGTCTGACTTGGAGTAGCATCATAACATGCTATTCTTCTACATCAGTCACAATTTTCATTGCCTGTCTTCTGCTTTAAATTCCTATCATTTTCAGCTTGACGGGCACAATAGGGGAAAACTCATAATTATTGAATAACACTACTGGATATTCACGCAAGATGCACCTACCAATAACCAGAGACTCAGCACCATAATTTAGTCTCATATTGTCTTATACTTTAATAAGACATCCCTAGAATAATCTGCTCTTGCCAAAGTCATTTTATAATTTATTATTAACTTCTCTAGCAATGTACATTATAAAGATGCCATGTGCCACATAACACTGTTCTCTTATAACGAACATTTAAGCCAAGCAATTTGTCTGCACTCCTTTAATATTGTAGAGTCAAAGCAAACCATAGTCAAAAAGTGAGCAAACTGGTACATGATCACCAGCAAACACACACACACACACACACACACACACACACACACACACACACACACACACACACACACACACACACACACACACACACACACACACACAACTATTATGATACATCCAAACTCTATGAGGGTAACCATGCACACTGTCCTGGTACTGTAATGTCTGCAGGAGGTGTTAGGAGAGAAACTTTTATACCTGTATGTGGCAGTATGATCAATACAAGCTACTTGCCTTGTGTGCATGGCATATATCTATAGCACAATCCACATTGACAAAAATGATATACATGCCATTAATGTTGTCAGACACCTATGTATGCAGTGTGTACATAAGCTGAACAGGTAGCACACATGCATCTGGTGTAACAACTCTCTAAGTCCAAGAACACTGCATCAGTGGGCCCAGACAAATTCCCAGGAAGCCATATAAATAGTCATCCCTCTGCACAAAAGTGGCCCATCTACAAATCCTGGAAACTGCAGAGACCCATAAGTCTCACTAGTCTCATATGTAAAGCCATGGAAAGAATTATCCTGGGAATGAACAACAGTGATATAGTAAACATCCAGACATTGGACCCAACTCAGTTTGGCTTTGTCAAGGGCAGGACATGTCTACTCAACCTGTTGGACTTTTTTGAGAAGGCCACCAAAATGATGAATGCACTCCTCAAAACCGAGGTGGAATCCTTCAAAGCCCCCGGGCCTGTGGAAAATACGGTCCAGACCGCAGAATCCTTCATAAACGCATTCTATGAACATCTTCAGGAATGCATGGATCATGCAATCCCAAATAAAACCAAGACCCAATCCTCCAAAGGCAGACGTCCTGTCTGGTGGACCCCAGCCATAAACAATCTATACAATAGAAGGAGGAAGCTACTACATGATAGAGCAAATTCCCAAAAAGGGAAGGCATCTCTGATCAGTATTAGCAAAAAAACTACGGGCACTCATAAAATCGTCTAAGGCCAGCTTTGAGAGAAAAATTGCACAGGACACTAAGGATAATCACAAGGCTTTCTTTAGTTATGTTAGGAACCTTGGTGGGAATTCCCAGATATGCTCAGAATTAGTCCAAAATGACAAAAAATACACCGAACCCACAGACATTGCCAACATCCTAGCTGACAGGTTCAGCGCAAACTTCTCCCCCCCCTCCCCACCAAAAGGGCAAATATCTTTCCCAGCAGCGTGCTGCCCCCATGACATCTCAGATGCTCTGGTAAGAGCTGCCCTTTCCAAAGCAAAAAACACAGCATCAATGGGACCAGATGGTGTCCTGGGCTGCGTCCTACATGAACTCCAAGAAGAGCTAAACCCAAACATAAAACTACTGTTCATTCTCAGTCTTACTACAGGATATGTACCCAAAGAGTGGCGTACAGCAACAGTGGTCCCTCTCCACAAAGGTGGTGCCTCAACAGATCATGGAAACTATCGCCCCATAAGCCTGACTAGCTTGGCCTGCAAAGCTATGGAAAGGATCATCATGGACCTCATAAATAAAGATATTGGGGACCTACAGACACTGGATCCTACCCAGTTTGGCTTTGTTAAGGGCAGATCCTGCCTCTTAAACCTGGTTGATTTCTTTGAAACAGTCACCAAGGCCATTGACAAGGGGAAGGTGGTCCACACAGCCTACCTGGACCTCGCAAAAGCCTTCGATACAATACCCCACTCGGACATTATAGATAAGCTCACCAGCTTAAATATAAACCCCTATGTCACTAGATGGGTTGCAAACTGGCTCAAGGACAGAACCCACATGGTTAGAATTGCTGGAGCCATGTCAGACTCCAAACCAGTTACAAGTGGCATCCCACAAGGCTCAGTCCTGGGACCTCTCTTGTTCGGTATATATTTCTCGGAGGTACCGGCCAACACGAAAGGACTGTGGCTGACCAAGTTCGCAGATGACTGCAAACTGGGCACCATAATCGACTCTCCAGCCGACACAAGCATCCTCCAAAAGGGCCTCATAGAAACAGTCAACTGGTGCCAGAGCCATGGCCTCAAGCTAAATGCCAAAAAGTGTATTGTCATCCCCTTTGGCAAAAACAAAGTGCCCACAAATTACCACATAGGTGGTAATCCATTAAGTACAGAAGAAGTAATTAGGGACCTGGGGACCCAAGTTGATAGCAATCTCTCATTTGACAACCACGTGGCCAAAGTGGTTAGAAAAACATTTTATATAGCCCACCTAATCATGAAGGGATTCACATCTAGATCAGGGGAGGTTATCATGCCTCTTTACTCATCCCTCATCAGGCCCATAATTGAGTACAATGCCCCTTTTGGGATGTACCTTACCAGACACCTGCAGCAGCTGGAAAGACCCCAAAAGTACCTCACCAAGAGGCTCAAAGGGCTCAAACAGATGCCATATGCTGCCTGGTTAAAGAAACTCCAGCTCTACTCAGTGATATACCGCCTGCTCAGAGGCGATCTGTGCCTGACGTATAAAGCCATGTCCAACCCGGAATTAATGGACATGCTGCACCTCAGAAAATCCAAATCCCATCGAGCTACGCGCTCGAGAGACTTGAACCTCAGCACTGAAATAAATAGGACATGCTGGAGGGACAGATTCATAACCCAGGGGCTCCCTTCACTCTGGAATAAAATCCCAGTCCAGGTTAGGCAGAGTCCCTCATTGACTCTCTTCAAGAGGAATCTTGATGAGTGGATGGGAGATTGTAGGTTTACCCCGGGTATCACTTCTGTGTCACTGTTAGACAGAGGCACAGTATACTAACCTCGAAAAAGGGCATAGCAAAATTAATTTAAAATGGGTGGCGAAAGCTAAACACACTCTGGCTAGGCTTATAAATGCCCTAGGGCAGATAGCCTAGTATGAACCTATGAACCTATGAACCTATGAACAACGTAGTTCACACTGCCTACCTTCACCTGGCCAAGGCATTTGACACAGTACCCTACTTTGGCATTGCTGACAAATTCAGGAGGTTAGGTACAAACCCGTATATCATCCACTGGATAGCCAACTGCCTCACAGACAGGTCCCATGAAGTTACAACTGGGAAGTCTGCCTCTACAAAGAGGTCAGTCACAAGTGGAGTCCATCAGGGATCTGTCCTTGGACCACTCCTTTTTGGCACTGGGTGACTACATTTGCAGATAATTGCAAATTGGGAGCTGTCATTGAATCCCACACTGACATAAATGTTCTTCAGGAACGGCTGACACAGACAAACAACTGGTGTCAGTGTCATGGGCTAAAACTAAATGATAAGCAATGCATAATAGTATCCATCAGGAAATCATCCACCCCTGGTAACTATCATATTAAAAACACACCCCTTAGAGTTGACCCAGTAGTTATGGACACACATGTCATGCAACTTATAAACAGAGGTATGGCATCTAGGTCTAAGGAAGTCATTGTTCCACTGTATGTTGCATACATCAGGCCTATCATTGAGTACAATTCCCCCTTTGGTATGTACCTAACCAGGCATATCCAACAACTGTAATGTCCACAGAAGTTCCTCACTAAAAGAATACAGGGCATAAGTAAAATGTGGTATGCAGACCACCCCAAGGCTCTATCCCTGTATTCTGTCTCCTACAGGCTTTTGAGGGGAGATCTATGTCTGGCATACAGGACATTGTCAGACCCCACTCTGATGGACCTCCTGCATATTCACAAAACAAACATCACCAAAATAACCTGTTCTAAAGATTTAAACCTTGCCTGTGATATAAATCGGACCTGTTGGAGAGACAGGTATGTATCCTAGAGACTATCCCCTCTCTAGAACAGGCTCCTCATCCAAGTGAAGCAGAGTTCTTCCTTAACCCAATTTAAGTGCAACTTAGACAGTTGGATGGGGAACAGGAAATGTATCCCTGGTCTGGCACCTTTGTCTCTTATGGACACAGACAACCTGTAAATGGTTCCTTTCCCAGGCCCCTGCTTGTAAATGTTTCATCTCTCAAGCCCCTCCTTACACTTATCAAGGGTATCAGAACTTGTGAGAGATTTTGGATGCATGGCTAGGCTTAAAAACTGCTTTCTGGTCATTAGCCTAGTAAACACCTATGAACCTATTGTGGTTCTGCAACATAAGACAGTTATGTATATTCCCCAGAAAGAATGCGTAGGTATAGCCTAATAAGCTGTGTGACAGCTCACTGTGACAAAGGTGCTACACTTCAGTTACACATGACTGGAATATGTGTAGGGAGGTACATTAAGAAGGGTGCATTATACCCAGTAATTGGTGTGATGATGTCTGGAAACCATGACGTTATTATGGCCTCTGATTTGCATATCCTTCACATACTCAATACTTGTTTTAAATTCAAGAGGATACTCAACAATGTGACCACATGCTGGTGGATGTACCACTTACCATCTATCCCAAGACACAGGTCACATACCTATGGGTCTGATTATAGAGTGTGGTGTCCACATTATTCTTGGTTGTGTGTCTGTTTCCTGATTCAACAAATCCATCCATGTGTCTCATCAATGCAGGTGTTGTCATGGCTGTGGCAGCTGTTTCTGGTATGTGTTGATACTGTCTGTATTATACTAATATCACAGTTGAAGTCAATGATTGCACGCAAGCTGTAGTCCTTCAGATAGCTGTTTGGACACAGCATGTGTACTGTATGTCATCTGTGATGTCCATCACTGAACTAATGAGCAGGAAAGAGCCTAGCATACATCCCTGATGTACTGACCTGATCACTGGACCTGAGATTTATGCCACATTACACTTTTCAACATAGTGAGATGCCATGTATGTCAGACATTGGAATACCCAGTTGGTGTTATAGCTGCTTATGGATACATGACAGTGTTGACTGAATACCTCACTGTGGATTTTTGTCAAATGCCTTTACCTGTTCAAGTTCCACATGATGATACTGATGTCATCATGCATAACCTTGATATCCATCCAATGTAACAGACCTGATGTAGCAGTAACAACTCACACAGGTCTGTTGCATACACTTGAATATTACTAGTGTGCATTTAGAAGATGTCCATGATGACATGTTGGTCTACCTCACATTCAAAGAGAGTCAGGATATCTCTATACATGTATGCATCAGATGCTGTCCCCCATCTTAGGTGGATGCATGTTGATGTACACCCTTGTATGGGAACATAGGCCATGTGGAAGGTGTGTTGAACTGTGTATTCGACCCTATCAGAAAGGTGTATATGCTGGGTCTTACCATAGGTGATCTGTGATGTTACAGCACATTGATTCCATGTGCTGGACCTAGATGAAGGTAAGACAGTGCAGACTGCCTATTGTAATCTGGCCTAGGGTTCTGACACAATCACACATGAAGGTATTATTGAGAAAAAACTCAAGCTGGGGATTAAAACTTACGTCAGTTGATGGGTAAACAACTGACTCTCTGACAGAACACATAACATGAAAGTTGGTGAATCAATCTGTACCAGTAGAGCTGCCAGCATTGGCATACCCCAGGAATCTGTACTTGGCCCTTCACTGTTTGAATTGTATTTCTCAACAGTTCAGGCTAAAGTAAATGGCTTTGCCTTACAAAGTTTGCTGATTCTTGCATATTGTGTGCAATCATTGATTCCACCAATGGTGATAACACAGTACAGGAAGAGCAAACATACACAACTGAATGGTGACAAAGGCATATGATTTACAAATAAATGCAGAAATATGTGTTTGTAATGTTGTCAATCTGAAAAGTGGAGTTCCATGTTAATCAGAGCATTGACAACAGTCCTGCTATGCAGAAACCCAGTGATGTAAACACTTGAAACACATTTAGACAGCAATCTGAACTTTGACCATCAACTGCATGCACTGCTATTGAAGGTCTGTGTTGTGCACATCCTAAGTCATGCCATCATATTGATATATTAGGATTGTATGACAGTACTGTAGTCAAACCTCATGACAGCACTAATAGAGTATAATGCTCTTTTTTACATGTACCTCACCAGACACATGTAGCAGCTGGACAGACCACAGGGCTTTCTCAACAAGATAACACAGGGCTTACATGCCATGCCATGATGTATGTAGATAGATTGAAAGCCATGTCACTGTAAACTTTATTGTATAGGATGAAGTGACTCCTGCCTAACCCTGACCTGGTGGGAGTACTGCATATCCAAAAATGTGATATAGCTGATGACATCATCAGTGTCTGTTGAGGAGAAAATGACAGTGTCCTGTATGTTGATGTAAAATGCTGTCTGTAACATCAAGCAGCAGCTAACTGCAATGGGACTAGAACCCCTACCTATCTATGTACATGGACTACAAGACACAGTACTTAATGTAAGAACCACAGCTCAAGCTTAATTTATACAGGAGTGCAGGTAAACTTATAGTAGATGACATCAGCAGGCTATGTGGGAGACAAGAGGTTGGGAGGCCTGTATGATATGGAAGTGTAGGCATGAGCAATTACAAAATACTAGCAATCCATGTCATTACAGGACACTATGCAAGTGTCACAGCATAAGTCTGTTTTATACACGAGTGCAGGTGAACTTATAGTAGATGACATCAGCAAACCATATGGTTCACAACAGGTTGTGAGGCCTGCATAGGCACATAGCTTCAAAGGTTCATATGTGGCCACTAGCCTAATCGCACTATGATCTTTGGAAGTCTAGCTATGTAAAAAAAACAAGTACCATTATTGAACATAGTTGGATGGTCATCTTTAGCAGAGCATGTTTGTGAGCAGTCCCAACTAGCCCTGTCCATGATGGACATAGGTGCCAGCCCATAGGTGATTTACAATCACCCAATCAGTAATCAAAGTTGAATTTGAACAAAGTCATTGAGAACCACTGCTTCACATGCAGTGGGAGCCTATTACAGAGGAGTGTGAATCATTGTGGGATATATCTGTCTCCCAAGCATGCTCTGTTTATGTCACAAGCTAAGTTGAGAACCCTGGGGAAAATTATAGTTCTCCCATTTCAATTTCAGATGCCCATCATTTACAGAAGAGCAGGGTCTGAGACTGCTCTTTAGGGTAGCCACAGGTCACCTCTCAGCAGCCTGCATGATACCAAGTATAGTGACAGGTATGTCGTCTTTCCATGTATGTCATGTTTGGAGGACTGGGAATCTTCGAGGCACAACCCTGTGTTCTCTCCAATTGCTGCAGGTGTCCGGTGAGATACAGAGAGATGTGACCATTGTACTACATTACTGGTGTGATAAGGATAGAGTACAGCACAGGTATAACTACCCTGGTCTTGGATGTGATGTCCATATGTATGATATGTGCAATGCAGATTGTGTGTTTCACCACTATGGGCACATAGTGATGAAAGTGTAGATTGCTATCAACATGTGTTACAAAATCATCTCACAACACTGTGTTTGAACTTTGGGGGTGCTACATATATCATAAATGACAAAAGTGACAAAGAGTCAATGTATGCTTAAAGTTCAGTCCGTGAATTTTTCACCAATCATCAATCTGTGTTAGTCCCTATAGTAATATGTTGCCATCACTGGGGGACTCTGTATGAGTGTGACTAGCTAACAATCATATGCAGACTTGGTAAACCACAAGCCATCTATTGTTGTCTGAGCTTCAGAGAAGTATTTCCCAAACAGTTGAGGGCCCAGCACAGATCCTTGTGGTGTTCCACTAGTAAGTGGGCTAGTGGTGGATGTGCAGTCCTCAACTTTGAGACTGTGTGTTCTGTTGCTGAGCAGTTGGCTCTCCATCTAGTACTGTATGGCCTAATTCCAAGATGGGAGATCTTCACTATGAGACATGAATGGGGACTGTGTCAAAGGCCTTGGATAACTCAACATAGGTTATCTCTCATCCAGGTCTTTGGGTTCAGTATTCAAGAAGTCTACAAAGGTCAATAAGCAAAAATGGGTAGGGTCAAGGGTGTTGATGGTCACCTCTATTTCTGTGGATATGGTCCATGCTGATTCCTGCAGTAGCCATGCAGATAAGGCTTTTTAGGCATATGCCAGTAGTTGTAGTTCTGCATGTGACCAGACTGATGTGAATTGCATAGAACACAACATTTAGTATTACATTTTGTAGTGTGGTTGATATATATGTAGAAAAAGTACTGACATCCCAGGGCTGTAGTGCTTGAGGGGGTGACAACACATGGATGTATTTTACATATATGACATACAGTTAAACACAGTTCTCAGTTTGTAATGTTTCTACATGTACTTTCAAGTCATACAGAGGAAGTGGACAGTAAACAGCAGACGGTTAGCAAAGTGTATGTAAAGTATGAGTGCATTGACATGTGCTGCCACAGAGTCACTTAAGTAGCAGGTGTGTTCCATAGACTCAATAGTAACTGTCGGACTTTAGCAATGCAGCTCGTATTTGCACACTGCTAAGCCATGCGCAAACAGGTGTATCTTGCATGTGTATACACTTTGTTAATTGCTGTGCAATGGAAAACTACATATTGTGAACTATTACTGCTGCTTATTGTCCATTTCTTGTATATGACATGACATTACATGTGAAAAAATTTAAAAAAAAAATAAAGGCACTATCTCACAGTATGTCAAATATTTACAATACAGCCATGTCTTGGGCCCCCTAGCAATGCAAGCCTGGTGTCTCAGTACTTTTTCCACACATATATCACCTACACTACAGAAAGTAATATAAAATGTTGTGTCATATGCAATGCGCATCAATCTGGTAACGTAGAGCTACAACTGTTGACACATAAGCCTAACAAGTTTTATCTGCAAGGCTAGGGAAGGAATCAGCATGGACCTTATCCACAGGGACATAGCTGACCTTCAACACACTTAAGCTGACCCATGTTTTGTTTAAGGATAGATATTGCCTATTGAACCTAGTAGACTTCTTTGATGATGACCCTGAAGACCTAGATGACAGATAACAGGACATACTACCTATATATAGTTATCCAAGGCCTTCGACAATATCCCCCATTCGTGTCTCATATTGAAAATGTCCCATCTGGGAATTAAGACATACAGTACTAGCTGGATCAACAGAACACATACTTGAGACTGCACCTCCACCAATTGCCTACTCACCAGTGGAATACCACAAGGATCTGTACTGGGCCATCAACTGTGTGGAAACTACTTCCATGAAGTACAGCCAGTAGTAGGTGGCCTGTGGTTTACCATGTTGACTGTTAACTGGATGCACTCATATAGATTCCCCCAATGATGGTAACATATTACAGAATGGGCTGACAGAGACAAATGATTAGTGCTAGACTCACAGACTGAACTTTATAGCAAATAATGCCTCGTTGTCCTTTTGTGAATGAACTACCCATGCTAATTATGATATACATAGCACCACTGTCAGCTCAAACACAGTGTTGTGAGATTTGTGAACACATGTTCATAGCAACCTGTCCATAGTGGTGAGACACACATTCTGCATTGTGCACATCATACATATGAACATTATATCCAAGAGCAGGGAAGTCATAGCTCTGCTGAACTCCAGCCTTATCAGACCACTAATTAAATACAAGGATCTCTTCTGTCTGTACCTCACCAGACAGTTTCAGCAAATGGATTAAAAATAGAGGTTTGTGACTGGGATAATGCAGGTCTTCCAAACATCACATACATGGAAAGACTGCAAGACTTGTCACTATACTCAGTTTCCTGCAAGCTGCTGACAGGTGACCTATGCCTGACCTACAGAGAAGTCTCAGACCCTGGCCAACTGGAAATAGTGGACATCTGCAATCAAATGGGACAGTAATAACTTCGGTTCTCAACCTAGCCTGTGACATAAACAGAACATGCAGGGGAGACAGATATATCCACTAGCAACTCACACTGCTCTGTTATAGGCTCCCACTGCATGTGAAGCAGTGCTCCTCAATGACCCTGTGCAAGGATAACCTTCACTACTGGTTGGGTGATTGTAAAGTCACCTCTGGGCTGGCACCTATGTCGATCAGAGACAGGCCCAGTTGTTGCTGCTCACAAAATCACACTGCTAACAATGACCATCTAAATATGCCTAATAAGGGTACTTGTGTTTTCATAGTGCCAGGCTTCTATTGCCTCATGTATACTGACAACCATGTAGTCATAACAATTAAAAATACAATATGTGAGAGATGTAACTATACAATGAATCTAGAATGAATGCTCTCTCTCTCTCGGATATCAAACAGTTTGTCAACACATCCACTTCACCTTCTCAACAGACCAAGTGCACAACACATAACCACACATATGCAGAGGTAGTTATTAGAAGCTTACCAAAAGAGAAGAGACCTCACAAATGCAAACCTTCTGCAGATATTACAGTCCCAACAGAACCCACTACACATAAAAATAAATGTATCAGTGTGTCAGCCATTAAGCTCTTAAGACAAAACACCTGAAAACCAATGTCTTGGTCATAGGGGAATCCATAGAGAGACACACAGATGTCCCCCTCACCACATTCTACAAGGAGAAAGCCACAGTCAGCTGCCTGTCAAGTGCCATGATCTGCAAAGTCATGCATGCACTCAAGGCTCTCATCAACAAGCACAGTTACACCTCTGTCATACTCCATGTTGAAGTTAATGACTTGAAATGTACCTCACTGAACTATATGAAGAGAGATTTCACTGAGATTATCTGTCCCAGGCAGGTATGTCTGTAACCCTAAACAGCATTCTGCCTTCACCTAGGGTGATGCCTCAATACAAACAAAATAACTATCGACTTCAGCAATTGGCTTAGCTACTGGTGTCAATCCAGGGGGGTCCAACATTTGCCAGCCTGGGATGATATGGGCAACAGACCACACTGCTTTGACAGGGATGGTCTTCATCTGTCACCTCTTGCCTTTCGGTTACTGACCAAGGTACAGTACTTGCCTCCCCCATAGTAACTTTTTTAGGTAATGTCATAAGAACAAAATTATTGATGTAAAAATATCCTCAAAAGACAAACTTAAGGTTATGCTGCTTAAAGCTAGGAGTGTTTAGAAACTACACTGAATGGAGTAACTACTTATTTGGGAAGATGTCGATGTTTGTGCAGTCACAGAGCCATGGTTTAGGGCCACAGAGAGTACTCTGGCCATGAATGGGTATAATGCCTTCCACACATTCAGGCCACAAAATGAATGTGAAAGAAACAAAGGAGGGGTGTATCCATTTTCATGAAAGACAAATACACCTCAAGACTGGTGAAGCAGTATGACTCCCTAGAGTTACTTCATTTCCAAATAACTGTAGGAAAGACCTCTCCTCCATGTTATCATTAGGTCCACCAACATGAACTATGAAAACCACACAGTGCCTTCCTAGACCTACTTGAGTCACTCATAATACAGCCAAATACCCTAGGCATGGGAGACTTTTACTATCCTTCCATTGATTGGGATACATATATGAGCTCAAACATGCTTGCCCTAAGGTCCCTCCACTTTGTAAACACAAATGCTCTGGAACAGTTAGTCCACAGCCCCACAAGGGGATTGAATGTCCCTGACTTAGTACTCACCAACATGGGAGATCGCTGCACCACCCCATGTGTGAGACCCTCCCTGCTATGGTCTGACCATAAATTAGTCACATTCAATGTAACAATTGTACCTGACCCTCCAGGATCCAAAAGATTGAAAAGTTTCTCCAAAGCAAACTATAGCCTCCTAAGTGATGGCATATATAGTTTCAAACCTCCTGCCACCACAGACAGTAAAAACTTCTATACTGAGATGTACACAAATGCCCTTTATAAACAGCTTTACAGGTGTATAGACTTAGCAATACTAGAATGGATCAAAATTTGCTCATGAAAAAACAAGCTACCCTGGTGGATTATACAACATAAGAAAGAAACTGATGTCCAGGAATTAGATGCAACAGTCTTAGCAGAAGAACTCTCTCCATAGTATGAACAAGTAAATGAGACAGCATGGAAAGTCCTCTAAAGCTAATTACAAAATTAAATTAGCATCCAAAGCTAAGGATGATCACAAGGCATTCTTTAACTATGTCTGTAATGTAAAAGGGAAAGCCCAGCTTTGCACCAAATTCATAGTGAATATTACCAGTCATACTGAACCTGAGGACATTGCCAACCGGTTAGCAGAGAGGTTTGGCAAAAATTTCACACCCCTGTCTCCAGCAATCATTCTCCAAAACATACCTGTTACCAGTTCTCTACCTATAATCTCCAAAGAACAGGTCAGAACCGCACTGGCTAAGGCCAAAAAACACAGCTTCTATGATTGGATAACATCCCAGGCTGCTTACTAAATGGTGTAAAGCAAGATTTAGCGGAACCACCGGGTACTCCCTTCAACCACAATCTAAGTAATGGCTTTGTCCCAGCTGAGTGGAAAACATCAACTGTACTCCCGTTGCACAGAGAGGGTCCCTCAACTGACCCGGGGAACTAAAGACCCATAAGCCTGACCATCCTTGTCTGTAAGGCCATGGAGAGAATCATCTTGGACCTTATCAACAAGGACATTGGAGACCTTCACACTCTTGACCTGAACCAGTTTGGCTTTGTTATGGGCAGAGCATGCCTATAAAACCTATTAGAATTCTTCAAGAGTGTCAGAAAAGCTCTGGATGAAGGCAAATCAGTATATACTGCCTATCTTGATGTGGCCAAGGACTTTAACACAATCTCCCACTCAGGCATCTGTGATAAACTCACCCAGCTGGGGATTAACCCATACATCATTAGATGGGTGGCCAACTGGCTCACCGACAGAGTGCATACAGTCATACTTGGGGATTCCACCTCTACCAGCAGACCTGTTACAAGTGTTGCTCCACAAGAGTCTGTGCTGGGCTTCCTACCATTTGGAAACTATTTCTTAGAAATTCAGGTGATAACAGATAGCCTGTGACTCACCAACTTTGCTGATGACTGCAAACTGTGTGCAATCATTGAATCCCCAAATTATGTCAACATACTACAAAATGGGCTTGCATGCATAAATGATTGTTACCAAAGCCACAGACTTAAACCTAACCACAAAACAAGCACTATTATCCTTTCTGGCAAAGGAGAGTTACCTGCAAATTATACTATTAATAATACTCCCCTAAGTTCCAAGACAATGGTGATAGATTTGGGAATGCAGGTTGACAGCAATGTCAGCTTTGATCATCATGCTTCCACAGTGGTAAGGAAGGCCTTTTACATTGCACACCTCTTAAGTAAGGCCATAGCATCCAAGACTAAGGATGTTATCAATGCACTGTACTCGTCCCTCATCAGACCAGTATTAGAGTACAATGCTCCCTTTTGCATGTACCTCATCAGACACCTGCAGCAGCTGGAGAGACCTAAGAGTTTTCTCACCAAGAAAAGCCAGGGACTTCAACACATGACCTACATGGAGAGAGATTGAAGGCACTGTCAATGTACTCTGCATTGTACAAAATGCTAAAAGGCAACTTGTGCCTGGCCTCCAGAGCACTCTTGAACCCTGCCTTAATGGAAATATTGCACCTCTGCAAATCAAATGGGACAAAACGTACTCACTGTAGGGACCTTAACCTAGCCTGCAACATCAACAGGACATGCTGGAGAGACAGATATGTGTCCCAGAGATTGCCACTGTTATGGAACAAACTCCCAATTCATGTGAAACTGATCTTCTCAATGGCCCTATCTAAATGCAACTTGGACAATTGGATGAAAAATCATAAAATTACCCTGGAGGTTTCACCTATGTCAATCTTAGGCAGGGGCAACCAGTGCTGATCATGGATTTGCAAATATGGACTACATATCTTGTTCTATAAGGGAACAATGATAAAACCTTGCTAGGCTTGAAAAGGCCCTAGGGCCATTAGACTAGTAACCTCATATGAACTCAGGGACATTATGGAAGTAGCCTCGTATGAACCTATGAAGCTATGAACCTATACAGGCCTGCCAACATCTTGTCTCACACATGTCCTACTGATATCATGTACTATAGACTCAGCTGCTGTCTTGCAAAAGTTAGTCTTGTGTCTTGCTGCTTGTGTTAAGTACTGTGTTCTATAGTCTGTGTACTTAAATAGGTAGGGGTTCTCTTCTCACTGCAATCAACTGTGTGTGCGCATTCTTGTTTGACATTACAGAGAGCCGTTTTACCCCAGCATGTGAGACACTGTTATTACCATATTCTCAACAAACACTGCTGATGTCATCAGCTATATTAGATGTTTGGATATGCAGTCATCCCACCAGGGCATGGCCAGACACTGGCCTGGAGGCCAGGCAGATGTCACCTCATCCTATACAAAACAGATTACATGGCTTTTAATCTAGCCACATACATCATGGTATGGTTTTTAGGTCCTATGCTATCTTGCTTAGAAAGTCCTGTGGTCTCTCCAGCTGCTACATTTGTTTGTTGACAAAATGAGTAACTGTCGTGTGTGTGTGTCTGTAGGGGACCACCAGATCTAATTGGTTTGTGAGTGTCTGTATGAACACAGCCAAGCTTTGTGATAGCTCTACATCTTGGTCTGTCGGACAGGTATGAGCCATGCATGGTACAGGTGGAAGTTCATTGTTGTCATCTGTGATCATAAGAACTGGTTCGACCAGGAGGTGCACTGGCACCTCCATGCCCAAGATCAGATGCAGTACTGCTACCTGAATGCGACCGATGTCTGCTGGACAATCTCCCTTCATGGGGATGCCCAGGACCATGACCCCATAGCCTGCCACGTTTGGGTGTGGACAGTATACTCACTGACAGAGCAGTGGAAGTACTGCCACTATGGGAGTGCAATCGGGCACAGCAGAAGATGATGTGGCAGACCTTGTGCCCCAGCAGATGTTCCATCACAGGAAACCCTTGTTCCATCATAGACATCCCTCATTCCAATGTATCCAATGTGTCATTAATCCAATCCAGTGAATCAGCAACACTGTGGTGGCAGTCGTGCATGTCAGGCTGTGTCACATCCACAACCATGAACATTTGTCTGGAGTACCTATGGGAAAGTGCCTGTGCCTCCATGATGGCCCTAAGCATACATTGAGTGGCACAGGAAGTGACACCTCCACCAGGTGGAAGAGGGATAGCAGGCACCCTCCGGGCACCCCTATCAATTTGCCTGTGTGGCACCTTGCCCACACTTAGGCTACAGCCAGACTCAACAGGTACTGAAGCCACAGTAGCAACACTTCCCTGATCATTGTCTTTGCTCTCCACTTGTCCAATATCTGCAGATTCAGTGGACTGGGTAAGCATAGGCCTACTGGCTGTGTCTGATGGAAATGTAGGGGATGGCTGCATATCAGCCTGTCAGCTTCAACCTCTGCACCCCCATCCCCCGACTGTGCCTCAGTTTTGCCACCATCATCATCAGAGTTTGCTGATACATTGACATCAGGTGGCATTGGGGTCAAACTTCCACTATCATCATCACCTGTGATAAAAGGTAAGAAACATAGGAATACATTAATACTTGCAGTACTATAGTGCAATGTATGCTAACAAACTAACAGTGCTGCCACTATTACAGACAGTACAGCAAAGCACACAACAGGCCTGAGATCAAAATCACACACTACAATATTTCTTTAAATTGCTCAGCAGTATTGACATAAAAATATTTGGCTTACCATCTGCAGAAGATATACTGCCCTGTACTCCAGATAGTCCTAGAAGAAGTTAAACAAGAGGTAAGGGCAATATGATCACAATTAACAATAACACAGGGGCAATACATTTACCCCTTTATATGTGCATTAAGTCTAATATCAACAAGAATGTGTTTAACAACTCCAACCTAAGCTTATAACTGTAGGAATTTTCAGTCCCCCCCAAAAAACAAAAAAGACATGTGACACAGAATTAACTTATTCATTTCAATTGTTTTACTATACAATAGTATTCAACTATTCAGATAGCAAAGCCTACCCGGATGCTTCTCCTGTGACTTCCTTGCTGTCTCAGAAGGTGTTGCACCCAGATCCAGTACATGCTATCCTACACTCTCCTGGAAGCTGGCTGCATCTCTGATATTGGAAAGGAACCATTGGGGGTTAGTTAGGTTCCCTAGCAGGCCATCCCCCAATGACCATTTGGTCACGGCCCACTGCAACTGCTTACCTGCATGAACATATCAGTGGCCCTGTGGAGCACCTGTTCATATATTCTGAGCGGACACCCACGGTATTCACATTTTGGACAATTTGCTGCCATATTTGCAGTTGGAGTGCCATATCTCCCCATCCCCTTTCCAGGAGAGTAACACCATGTTGCTGAAACCTGTCCACAATTATTTGATTTTCCACATCGGTGAAGGGAGAGTCTATGTGGATTGACACGTCTGAGTGGCATACTTGTAGGTGACCTAAAAGACAATGGAAGTATAATACACATAAGCATCACATAACTACAATGCAACTATCTCCAGATAAAACAGAAAAGGTAGCCAATCAGTATTACTCACTGGAGAAAAATAAAACAGACGTGTGAAATACCTACAACAGGCAGGATGCAAAACTAGGTGAGTAACAAGAGCAACTTATCCTTTTTCCTTTTTTGTGCCATAACAGTAACTCACCTTTGCTGCCCCCCGAAAAGAACACTCAATTCTTGTTTTTGCCATAACAGTAACTCATCCTTGCTCCACCAGAAAAGAACAGGCAAATGACCCATTTTGCTAATAAAACATCTTTGAAATGCTAAAAGTGCTATCAAAGGACCTGTTCCTGAAACATTTGTACATATCTATCACACAGAATTCCATTTCATGTATTGTCAATCATGTGTACCTCTGAAATGTCTTGACAAACATGCCCATGCCATCAGTACACTTCAAACTAATGCATGCAGATAAATTGTAAAAGCCTTTGCTTCACAACATTCCACCATATGCAGTATGTAGGTGACAAAATGGTAGCATACCTGCTGAAGTTCAGAACTCCTCTGTACAGAAACATCCTTAAGAAAAATATTTTTTGCAGTCTTCCAAACATAAACAACTCTCCTCACCATCAGTTTGGCTAACTACACTTTGCCTTTTTATAATGGTGTAGAACATTAATAGATTGCATCTGTCTTTGTCTGTGTTTCGCAGATACTTATTACAGCATAAGCAGCTGAACTGCATGCTAATCAGCCAATCCAACATGTTGGAGCTATTCAACAAGCTATAAAGCATGGAGTTATTCAACAAGCTATAAAGCTTCCATGTAGGCTCCACACTGTTTTTTCCTGCAGATGTCAAAATATTTAGAGTACAGACATGGAAAGTCTACACAGACAGACTGTTAGGGGCTGCTGCTGCTTTAATCTAATTGCATGGTATATGCTAGAGGCTGAAGCCAGTGTTGCTGCTGCCAATAGGCCTAGGCCAAGAAGGGGAAGAGCTTTCAGGCCACATTTAAATTATCCCAACCTACAGGAACTCTGTGATCTCTACCACCCTCAGTTCAAAGCCAGAGCTAACTGAGAGGAACCCATCCTAGTGGAAACTAAAGTATATGTAGCCCTTAGAATCATAGCTACAGGTACCTCTACAGGATCCTGTACCAATTCCTGGATGCTATGCTCCAACATGCCAGTGAGCACATATATTTTCCCCATAGCACTGAGGAGAGGGACAAAAATATGCAACAGTTCTTCTGGGTAGCACACTACCCTGAAGTACTGGGTGCCATATATTGCACTCATGTAGAAATTAAAGCACTACCTGGGGAACAGGGTAGGTTCTATATTAACAGAAAGGACTACCACTGTATCATCTGCCAAGTTATGAGTAATGCAAAGGGACTCATCTTGAACATGTATGCTGGCAGCCCTGGCAGTTACAACTCACATACCTGGCACACCTCCAAAATGTACCAGATGTTTGTTTGGGGGGATATCCCACAGAGTCATTTACTGGAGGATGCAGGCTATGAATTGAAACCATGGCTCATGACACCCATCAGAATGCACACCCACAAAATAATGCCATAATGAGGCACATGCTCAAACCAGAAATGTCATAGAATGTGTGTTTGGGCTGCTGAAGTCACAGTTCTGGTGTCTAAATACATCTGGAGAGCCATGCAGTACAATCCATGGACATGTACAGAAATCCTCACAGTATGTGCACTGCTATGCAACATAATCCTAAGGAAACAGGATCAGCAAGGGAAAGGGGCACACATCCCACCACCAATTCCACAGACAGCTGAAGAGTCAGAGAGGGAAACATCAGCTGCTGTAGTTGTAGGCAGACATAGGCATACTCAGTATGTCCTAGCATTGACTAAGAGACAATACATAGCACACTCACTCACCAGCTAGGGGCCTAAAGCCTTCCTCCTACTCACATACGTATATTAACATTGATAAAATGAAGAAACAAACCAAACCAGGAAATAGAAAATCCAAATGAAGCATCTGGATTGGTCCCACTCACACATTCACTCACGTCGCAAAACCAAACTCGGATGATGTAAAGTAGTACACACTTTATTGAATCCAACAGATAGTAAGTAGTAAATTCCACAAAAGATAAGCTCTTTCGTCTAGAATATCAAGACTTTATCAGATAACACATTAAAAATGCATACTTCCTTTTATATCCATTCAACAGGAAGTGACAACATTAATTAGCACAATTAATTGGATAAAAATCAAGGCAAATTGATTGTAAACAGTAAGTAAATAAATATGTATATGTATATAAGTAAAACGCAAATAAATAACAAATAAACAGCACAAAGACCCCATTTTAATATCAAAGTAGTTCCAACGTGTGTGTGTGTGTGTGTGTGTGTGTGTGTGTGTGTGTGTGTGTGTGTGTGTGTGTGTGTGTGTATATATATATATATATATATATATATATATATATATATATATATATATATATAGCGGTTAACGTTGTCGCCTCACAGCAAGAGGTTCTCTGGTTCGATTCTCGGCCGGGGTGCCCTCTGTGTGGAGTTTGCATGTTCTCCCTGTGTTCGCGTGGGTTTCCTCCGGGTACTCCGGTTTCCTCCCACATTCCAAAGACATGCATCTGGAGCGTTTCTCCCGGGCCTCCGCTAAAAACAGGCTCTCTGGAACCTAGTCGGACATTCCCGGTCAACAAATGTTAAATAAAAAATATATATATATCTATATATATATATAGTGTAAAAAGTATATAGGACATGTATATCTATAGTAAAAATAATAAATATGTATTAAAAGTATATAAATATGTTAAAAATACTTGTGTTTTTCCATAAAAACTAGGAAAGGGGGGTTTATTACCTCTCTAATGCATTTAATTTCAGTAAGGGGCTAATGGAGATATTTTCATTTAGACCTGGTCAGTTACCTGCATTTAGTTGTAACTGCCAGTATAGTTCTCTTTTTCTAACAATAATGACCAAGCCCCTCCTCTTATATCTGTGTTGATACTGTTTATAATAAAAAATTAAAATTTGGGATTAATATTCTCCATAATGTGTTTGCTTAGGGCGTTGGTGTCTTTTTTGTTTTTAATATCATATAGGTGTTCATATATGCGGTTCCTTAGCTTACAGTCAATCTTACCAATATAGTAACAAGAGCAGATGGTACACATAGCACAATATATAACCTTCTCGGAACAACAGTTATATTTCTAATGAATCCTCATTTCCATATTATTAACCTAAAATGAGTTACCCTTTTTTATGTGTTTGCAATAGTTACATCTTCCACATTTATTCATGTGACCAACTTTACGATTAAGATGGACATTTTTATTTTCAAAAATATTTTTAAAATTTTTTCCTTTTCTGTAAACTATAATAAGTTGTAGACCTATCAAGGATCTAATGTTTTTCTCATGTCTAAGGATGGACCAATTTTTAACTAAAATATCTTTTAATATAAAACTATCTTGCATAAAAACAGTAATACAAGAAGTTTTAAAATTCCTACTTTCTTCAGTGATGTTAGTATCAGTGTTGTTGATGGATAAAACATTGTCAATTACATCACCAGATGGTAGAGGGCGGTAAAAACTTCTCTCCCTCTTATTAACTACCTCAGTCATAATTTCAGTAATAAATTTAAAAGGATAACCTCTTTTCAGGAACATATGTTTTAAATTGTCACATTCATTCAAAAATTCGTCCATAACAGAAACCATATGTGCCGCACGCACAAATTGGCCTTTTACAATTGCCTTCTTTTGTTTCACAGGGTGGGTACTGGAGAAATGCAAGAAAGAATTAGAATATGTATTCTTTCTGAAGATTTTTGATACAAACTTTTCATTGTAATAGTTCTTTAACAAAAGAATATCCAAAAAAGAAATCATATAAATATATGTATATACAAATAAGAATTTTTTCTCCCATTGCATAACCACAATGTTGGCATAAAGACCACCACATGCAGAGCCCATGGCTACACCTTCTTGTTGTAAATATATTTCTTGATTAAATAATATAAAATTGTTTTTAAGAACCATCTCCATAAGTTATGTGTAAATCAAAACATCAAAATGTGCAATACCTTTTTCATAAAGGAACTCTGTAAACCATTCTAACCCTGTAACATGGGGTATAACAGAATATAAGTCCTTGATATCAAGGGTTATAAAAATGTATGTGTCTTTAAAAGGTATCTCATCTATTGCTTCTAAGAAAAAGACAAGTTTGTTAGTGCAAGACATGTGCATTTTGTTTGTTCTACACAATGCTTCTAAGAAACTCCATGAATCTTTACAGATATGTGTTTTGTTGTACACAAATTCCTTTAACTTGTTATCTAAGTATTTAGCCAAAGGATGGGTAATGGAGCCCTTTGAATCTACTATCGAGCGCATGGGTGGTTGTATTAAATTCTTATACAACTTTGGTAGTCCAAACATAACAGATAACCAAGAATAGGGGACAGATAAATAATTAAGGACATCTATAGATATAGATCCAAAAAGATATTGGAGTTCATTTCTTTATTTTATTATATGAGACATTTAATTCATTTAGAGAGAATCAAACTGCAAGCCACTCGGGTAGTGCCACATTCTTAAACCTTTTGGTACAATATTTTCTTTTATGCACTCTATGAAATATGCATTATCACATTGAAGCCATTTAATTTTAAACAGTTTATAGTCAAATTGTTCAAATAGTGATGGTAAATCATTATTACCATTAATTGTCCTGCGCCCTTCAGTTTCTTGAAATGTGATCATTTCTGAAAGCCAGTCCTGTAAGGCTGGAACTGAAGCTGCCACTAAGGATGCCTCTGCTGGTTGAGAAATATGTTGCCCATAGGGTATAGAGGAATATTTTTGAGGTTAAAAATGTCCATCTTAATCATAAAGTTGGTCACATGAATAAATGTGGAAGATGTAACTATTGCAAACACATAAAAGAGGGTAACTCATTTTGTGTTAATAATATGGAAATTAGGATTCATCAGAAATATAACTGTTGTTCTGATAAGGTTATATATTGTGCTATGTGTACCATCTGTTCTTTTTACTACATTGGTAAGACCGACCATAAGCTAAGGAACCGCATATATGAACATGGGTTCACTACGCAATCCCAAACTTTTGAAATACCGAATTTCAAAAGCTCAAGACTATAAACCCGAAACCCCTAAATACCGAAACTACACAAGCGCGAAATTGAAAATCCCGAACATCTAACACACATACAGCACACATATACACATACACACAGCTTCCCCCCACAATCAAACATATCACATTACATTACAGATAAGCAGGGGGGCAAGCACCCCCGCACGCCCCCACCCCCCTACATAAATATTCTAACTCCGAGATGGCACAGACACACAAGGCAAACTCACACCCACATGTTATAGTCCCTCACACACACATCACAGTCACAACATTCACTTACACACACTAAATCTTCTCACAAACACACTTATACACACATACATACCTGAACCGCAACACTAGAAGCACTATTTCAATATCTCCGAACATCAGGATTTTGAATTTCGTACTTCTGGTTTTTCTGTATTGTATTGGATAATTAAGGGCATTATTTTAAATATATGGTGACTGAAGCATTGAATCAGAACAGTAGGAAAGGACCATGGATGCTTCATTTAGAAAAAAAAAATAGTTCATTTGGCAAATTGTACTTAATGCCTATAACTGGCCTGGCTTAAATGAATATTGTTAAGATTAAGAGCATTTTTAAATTTAAGGCACTAGCCAGATGAACATCAAATGTACTGTCCAAAAATGGTCCAAGGAATAACAGATTAATTTGGTATATATGTGGATATTCCTTTTTATTTTTAATATGTGTAATTTATGTAAAGTACTAATTGATTTTAGTTGAATGAGCTCTTTTTATTGTGTAGTAAAGATATATAGTATTAACCAGTATTCATTGACATTCATAATATAGAGAATCAACTATTTTTTCTTAGTTTTTTTTCTTTTTATTTTATATTTATTCATTGTTTATAATGTAGGATGTTATAGAAATGTATTTTAGTTGAGTTTATATCATGAAGTGAGTATGTTTTGGAGATTGAATTTTTGTTTAGTTTTTAGTGGGATGGGGAAAAAGTATGATATTGAAACACATGATGCAAACAGCGGGTTATTTAAGCTGAGTTAATGCCTAGTTTTAACTTTCTGAAGAAGTTCATTTACTGTATTCTGAATGAAAATGCTTACCACAATTTTATTGTATATAAGTTTTTTTAATTTTGTTTTTTGACTATGGAGTAAGGTATTGAAAATTACAAATTGTGCATTCTTCTTGGAGGTGTAACATTTATGGTGTCTCACAACTGAGTTGCCAATGACTAAGATGTTTGTTTTTGTGTTATACCTTAGTGGATTGACTGTTGAGACACTGGTGTGTGATATACTATGTGTACTATGTTCTTCAGTGGATGTATTATGTGAATCATGCTAGTGTTTGTGTTTGGGTGGTCTCTGATGTTTATATAGGCTTCTGGTAAGGATCTCCACATAAGTAAGCATATATGTTGTTGGTTTGGTAGGTGCAGGAGGTGAAGTGTGCTTGCCGCAACCTGCTTAGCATCAGATGAACTGACTAGTGAGTGAGAGGGCCTAGATTTTAAGTACTTGATGTAGACACATCTCTCACATAATGAATTTGTGTGGACTAGAAGAAGTGGGTTGTCAGTGTACATGAGGCAATTGTTACATTGCTTCCGTATGCTCATGTTGACCAGGCTGGCTGGAGAAACTATGGTTAATTGTATCTCTGTAATGCTAGGTAAGTTAATGTGGTCAGAAAACAGGGAGAAGGCAGGCAGGAGCAGGTAAAATAGAGGACAAGAGAAGTGGACAAAAATACAAAGGGCTAAATGGTAGAATCTGTATTGGTACCACAGGAGCTTCACTGAATGTATCACCTGTCAGTGGGGGACAATTGCGAGAACTCACCGATGGAGCACCAACAGAGTACTAAGGGAAAATTTGCAGGCAGAAGTGTTTGTGTCTATAACTGCAATGGTATTCACCACTGCTCAGCAGTGTGCGTTGCACACACAAGCACAAACCCAAGCAAATGTGGTGCTTATGTAGCAAATGAGAGTAAACAGATTTAAACAAATTAATCAATAAAAAAGGTCAAAACTGAGCCCAGTTCCAGCAACCTTCAATCAGATGAGTTCTAACTACATAGTCCTGCCACTAGAGTGCAGGGGAATCATCTGCAATAAAATATGGCCTGGTTTAGTGCTCAAGTAAAACAAACAGAACTAGATTCAGCAGGTCTGAATCTAGTCTATGCTACAGCAAAGTGCATCAATTTCTGAAAAAAAATAGTTCAAATAAGCAGACACAATAAGCCTTCAGCCAGCAACTCCCAGCTCAGAAGTGCAAAGGCTACCCTCTCCTCCCACAAGAATGTAGACCACAAACCTTCTTAATGCAAAATAACTGGCCTGAAGCTCAAGTGCTTTAACCAGAACTAAGACATTTTTGAATAACAGACACACTAAGCCTTTATCCAGCAATTCTCAGCTTAGAAGGATGTAAGCTACGTCTCCTGCTACAAGAGTATGGTCTACAAACCTTCTTAATGTAAAACAACTGGCTTGAAGCCCAAGTGCTTAAACCAAAACTGAGAGGCTTAGAATAATAGTTGCAATTTAATCAGACTGCTAACAAACACTAATAAATGCAGCAGAATAAATGCAATTGAACACTTCTAAGAACAAGCAGCAAAAGCAAAATAAAGTAATAAAGTAGGGAAAAACAATAATACAGTAAAAACAGCTGAATACAGTGCATTTTTTTCTTAGGCTAAGCAGGAAAGGAGGAAACAGAAGATAATCCAATGTTAAGAAACTAAGGGGATAGACCTTCCCAAATGATCTCTCTGTACTCAGTATAATGAGCTGATGAGATGGGACTTGGAAAAGTATCCAAAATCAGATGTATAGTAGGGGTAGACAACTCAAAAGCTACCAAGTTTAAGAATATAACCACAGTGGATCAGGTGGGTGGGAAAAATAAAATGCAGACAGAGATCAGCAGTATATTCAGGCAGAGTACAGCAAGCAAGCCAAACAAGCACTTCAGCTAAATAGAGATATTTCTAGCTAAAAGAGGAATGCTAGTTCACTGCTCTTCCCACTAATTAGCTGAGGTTATTCAGTGTTTGCAAAGGA
Organism: Protopterus annectens; assembly: GCF_019279795.1. Taxonomy (NCBI): domain Eukaryota; kingdom Metazoa; phylum Chordata; order Ceratodontiformes; family Protopteridae; genus Protopterus; species Protopterus annectens. The sequence goes on from NC_056736.1 coordinate 164,030,201, forward strand.
ATTCTTTGCTAACTTTTCCAACTGACCCTAGCCAAGACCTCTTAAAACTCCAACAGAACAAAACTTAAAGCAAAACAAATGTAATACAAGAATAAGATACAAAATAGAAATAACAAAACTTTAAATGAATAATTTAAATTCAAAATAAAATGCAGACAGAGATCAACAATATTCAGGCAGAGTAGAGCAAACATTAATCAGGGTCAGCCCAATCAGCATGCCCATTTTAAATCTGAGAATGTATCAACAGATAAAGGTCCACTTGCCTGGACATTTTTTCCATTAGTATATCTCGTAATTTTTTTTTTTATTTTTCTTTCATTTTTTTTTTTTTATAAAAAGAGAAAACAGAAGACCTAAAATGAATGAGGGAGATGGCACAGACAAAAATAAGAGGATAATCAGGTCCATTCTGCAAAACTAAAGAAACTTACCTCATTATCCATTTATTTTTTCTGTCCCAGCACTCCCGAACATTAAAAGTCTCCTGGTTTCTTTTTTTTCTTTTCAATAAAAAAAACAAAACAAAAAAAAAAAACAATGGAGATCTTCCTTTCTCAGTTGCTACCTTTACACAGCACCAATGTACTGCATAAGCATAGGAACACAAGTCCCATACGCATGCACAGTACATCAGAAAAAGCCCCAGGATATTGGAAAAACACAGAAGGGCACCACGGAGGCATTCTACAAAGACATTATTTAAGAAAAGTAAGTATTTTTTTCTTAAATAATGTGATTGTATAATAACAATAACCGACTCTGTGGTGTGGTATTAAAATTTACTCATGGTTGGCTTTATTTAATCACTCTGGCTTTAACCTCATGATTAAACCATGCCACCCATGAGAAAATCTTCAATATAGCACACCAATGTCATCAGTTATTGCTTAAATATACCACATCCATGTCATCGGCTATTGCTATATTAACTGTTGTTTTTATGATATTAATTTATATAGATATCATTTTCACATTTTTCTAAATATCTCAACAAGCAAGTAACACAGACATAACTCCATAGCCTCATATGAAAGCTCTCAGCTTGATGAATAAAATGCTGCTAACAGTATGTGTGTAATTTGAGTGGTTGTTGTTTATAAAATATTACAAATGGAATAGTTATTGCGTTTATTGTGACTTATAAAATTCAGTTTAAGACCCAGAATCTAAAGAATACTACCACAATAAAAATAGCTTGTGATGAAGAGTTTGCCATTTATACTTCCTTCATAACTCCTACGGTTCCAGAGATACGAACATTTGTTTGAGACATGAGGACATAATTTGATTCTGTCAAAAGTTTTAGGCTTCGCCCATTGGAAGTTACAATGTAAACTTCCTTAGCTTCATTGACATGAATGAGTTAATCTAAGCATATGCAAAATTTAAAAAAAAAAGCAACGAAACCCCCCTCATAGCCCCTGATAATTATATATTCTAAATCTAAGATCACACAATCCCCGGGGAAAAGGTTATATTCCTGTACCAGAAGATTGTCAGTCTCGCACACATGTTGACATTCTGCTTAGTCAGCCAAACTGTGTCGACTAAACAGATTTCGACGAAGTTTCAGCCTAATTCATCAATCCCATCTCAATCTCCATCTGTCTCTCTATATATATATATATATATATATATATATGTGTGTGTATGTGTGTGTATGTGTGTGTGTGTGTGTGTGTGAGTGTCTGTGTGTGTGCCTGTGTGTGTGTAGATATATATATATATGTACATAGATAATTTTATATGAGTCAAGCATACTTGGTCATTTGCTCACATGATTGAAAATCAATTTGTCATGTTTTTATGTCAAATTACTTATGACCAGGGGTGGCTCATGCTACTGGACTCCTGGGCTGCAACCCCCCCCCAAATTTCCTCACTAAAAAAAAGTTTGATTAGTATTTTTTACACACTAGTAGCAGTCTGAATGCCAAACTAGTGTATAAATCCAAAGAAACAGTGTGATGCAGAAGTAGTTGAAGCAGCACATGAGGGCTCGAGTTCCAACTCAAAAACACACACACATACACACACACACACACACACACACACACACACACACACATATATATATATATATATATATATGTATGTGTGTGTGTGTGTGTGTGTGTGTGTGTGTGTGTGTGTGTGTGTGTGTGTGTGTGTGTGTGTGTATGTATTTACAGTAGAGAGTTGATTATCTGAGCTAACTGGGACCTAGGGTAGTTCAGATAATCAAACTTTTCCGATAATCAAACATATAATTGAAGCAAAGAAAAAACTTCTAAAAATGTTTTTGATGAACATTAAACAAGAAAAATAAAACAAGTTTACTGTAAGGTGAAAATGGCACAGTATATTATTGTAGTACAAGCTCAAAAAACACGCAGAAGCAAATATGTATAACGTTTACATATTCAATAACATTTACATATTCAGACATTATGATTTTTTCCTACTGAAAACTTTGGAAGGCTTTGTTCAATAATTGACATTTGGATAATCGACTCTCTATTATATATATATATATATATATATATATATATATATATATATATATATCTTTTTGTCACTGGGCTATTTTTAAAATTGTCCAGATTGGGAAGAATGCAGGCATCAATAAAGATGCCCAAAAAGTATTACGGTTTAAACCATAGGAAAATGGAGGACAAAGGGACTATTAAGTAATCACATCACGTAATCTGAGTATGTGATGCAGCTGCTTAGCCCTGCATTTTAACTAGACATAATTAACTGCATGGGAGAGAGCAAGAGATGGAAGAAATTGTTTTAGAAACAGAAAATCCATTGATCAGATTTTTTTTTTTTTTCGATTCTGAGTAAGTTTTTTCCTGGCATGGCCAATCAAATACTCTCTGCATTTTTTTCCTGGCAGGAGTCAACTAGATGCTAGTGGTCTGTGTGATTTGGGGACTGTTGAAGAATCTCTTTTTTTTTTTTTTACTACAATATCCTAGCAGGGTTAACCAGATACTAGGGAGACAATGTGTATTGAGGACTGTTAATGCTTTTTTTTTAAATATAATACACTGGCAGAGTCAACCAGATACTAGGGGTCTGTATGTTTTGGGGGTTGTTGATGACTTTCTTTTTTTAATATAATATCGAGGCAGGGTTAACCAGATACTAGTGAGGCATTGTGTTTTGTGGACTGCTGAAGCTTTTCTATTTGTAATATAAAACACTGGCAGTGTCAACCGGATACTAGTCTATGTGTTTGAGGGGCTCTCGATGACTTTCTGTTTTTTAATATAATATCCAGGCAGGGTTAACCGGATACTAGGGAGGCAATGTGTTTTGTGGATTGTCGATTCTTTTCTTTTTTTATTGTAATACACTGGCATGGTCAACCAGATACTAAGGAAGCAATTTGCTTTAGAGGCTGTTGATGAATTTTTTTAAAATACAATATCCTGGCAAGGTTAACCAGCTGCTAGGAAAGCAATGGGTTTTGGGGCTGTTGAAGTATATTTTTTTAATATAATATCCTTACAGGGTTAACCAGATACTAAGAAGGCAGTGTGCTTTGGAGGCTGCTTGACTGTGGATGTCTTTTTTCTAATAAAATATCCTGGCAGGGGTGAAGCAGATACTAGGCATGCAGTGTGTTTTGGGGTTTGCTTGTGGATGAAATGTTTTTTTTTTTTAACCTAATATCTTTTTTTCAGGTCAATAAAAGTAGATTAGGATGGTGTGTGGATGTTTTGTTGTTGAAACTCTGGTCTTGCATGACTAAAGTGTGTATGGGTGAACTGAAGTAAGATCAAGTTCTTGACTATACGATGCAAAAGAAATACAGTAATGTAACCATTGTCTTCTCTCTCTTCATTATTTTAAACCTTATAGGCTCAAAGCAGATACTGTGGCTAGGCAATTGGGCTGGGGGCTATTCCTATCATGTATGAATGAAACGACTGGCCTTGCTGTTGTACTTCTGACTTGCTTTGAAGGAGTAATGTGCATTTGATTGAAGTAAGACTGACCACAAGCTCTGAACTCTGGCTATTGTTTATGTGAAAAAATACATATATTAGTAACAGTGTTGTCTTTTATCATTTTTTTGTTTTGTCTTTTAACATCACAACATCAAACCAGATACTGCAGGTGGGGTAGGCAGTAGGGATTGGAGCTATGTGTGAATAAAATAACTGGCCCTGCTGTTTCCTTTTGGTGGAATTCCAGATTTGCTAGACTGTAATAATTATCTGTACTTTCAGATACATGTAATCTAATTATGAAATGTATGAGTCATTCTTAATGTATGTTATTTTATATTAGTTTTTATATATATATATATATATATATATATATATATATATATATATATATATATATATATATATCGAATGTCTGTTTAAAAACATTTGTAGTATGTTACAGCTTTTCTCCCAGGAGATATGCTGAAACATTTTTTTTTGACCTAAGACAGTTGGACAAACCCAGGTAAAAAAGTAAAATAAAATATTTGTGTAAGGTGAGCTGGCTGGCACACTTGAGTAATGTTTCTGTCAGTTTATTTATTTGACAAGTACTTGACTTGTGACTAACACTGGGCGGAGCCTAAGCTTTTTGACAGAATCAAATTGTTTCCTCACATTTCAAACAAATGCTCATATATCTGAAACAATAGTGGTTATGAAAGAAGTATAAATGGCAAACTCTTCAGCACAAACTATTTTTATAGTGGTAGTATTCTTTAGGTTCTAGGTCTTAAACAGAATTTTATAAGACACAGTAAACACAGTAGCTATTATATTTGTAATATTTTGTAAATAACTTACAATATATTCACAACCACTCAAGTTACATGCATACTATCAGCATCATTTTATTGATCTAGCTGATAGCATTCATACAAGGCTAAGGAGTTCTGTCAGTGTTACTTGGTTCTTGAGATATTTAGTAAAATGTGAAAATTATATCTATATAAATTAATATCATAAAAACAACAATTAATATCTTTTGGCCTGCACTAGACTTGAGGTCAAATATTAATGCAGTTGAGTTTGCCATTGTGTAAGCTTTAAGAGAAATATTTTAAAATCTTATGCATAGCATGGTTTTGGAATTATTGATGCAAATATGATCAAGAAATATTTGACGCCTAGGGGGAGTCAGTAGGAGTTAACTGCTGATGCACCTGGAGGCGTCACTCTGATAAAATGAGTTAAGAGACTAGCAGTGCCCTGTATTGACACAAACACCTAGATAGCAAATTTTATCCATAAAACTACCCATATAACTGAAGCCTGTAACTTAGTGTGGCTAAACCAAAGCCATCGTGCAAAGACAAGCTTAGAGTATCAATTCTGCACATTTAACAGCTACTATCAAATCTTATCACAATCTTAACATAATCTAGTGCAAAACCCCAGAGACCACCTAGGGAGACTTCTGTACAACCTATTCAATAAGCTACAGCAGCCCACCCAAATTAAGATGCAGAAAACATGGATAAGCAATTTCCAGGTGTCTCCATAGTCAACTTGATAGATATAGACATACTGAGACAATGTAACAATTGTCTCCTGTTCACAGACAACTTTTTAATCCTTAAGGAAACAAACATATTATGCGAGAGATGCACATAAACAGTTTGACTAGTGGCAAAAATCTCACATGCAAATAAGGTTATCAAGGACACACACACTCTGCATGCACCACATATAGTGTCCATCATACATACAGACCAGCTTATACTGCATCACTAAAAATAATCTTCCCAATCCTCACAGCCTCCTAAGAATATAAAAAGCAATACCTATCCTCAGAAATCTCTAAAGTACTCACTAAAAGCAACAGCAAACAGCACACATATGCCTGCACCCAGTGAAGACTCAAGGGCAAAGTCCATAAGGCAAGCAAAGACACTACCCAGAACTATTGTCATAGGTGACCCCATTGTATGACTCTTAGATGCCCCACTCACTAGATGCAATAAAGAAAAGATAGTGGTTAGTTCATTATCTGGAGCCAGGATCCACCAGGTTATGCATGCCTTCAGTTCACTTCATCGCAGGTACCAGTATGGTTCTATCATTGCCCATGTGAGTATGAATGACCAGAGATGTACCTACCTGGACTATATGAAGAGAGACATTCTTTATCTTTCTGAGTATGTATCTCAGGCAGGTATATGGCTTGCAATGAGCATCGCTCTAAATTCACCAAGAATGATGCCACAGTATGAAGAAAATATGATTTACTTCAATAATTGGCTTAGTTTCTGGTGTCTTTTCAGGGGGGTTCAATACTTGTCAGCATGGCAGATCATGGTTAACAGATCACATTGCTTTACAAAGGATGGTCTGCATCTGTCTCCTCTAGGCTTTCAAATATCGGCCAAAACTTTATCCACCCCCTTTTTTAGGCAATACCAAATTGATAAACCTACTGTGCTATGGGCCTAAACAAGAAACTTCACACCCTACAAGCTCTCCTCATGCTTGGGAATAAAGTCATCTGTGCTAAATCTGCAGAAAATACACTGGCAATGCAAGGCTTTAGTGCCTTCCACACATTTACACCATCAGCCGCACAGACAGGAACAAAAGGAGACATAACCTGGATCTTAAACATTTGTGTGTTGTGCTGAAAAGGTTGAATGTACATCCTGTTAAAATAGCAACAAGTAAACCTCTAGGCTGGTTAAACAGGACAATGCCCTGGAGTTTAATTATGTGAAAATCACAACAGACAAAGCCCCATACCATAGCCTAGTAAGCTAGAGGTCATCATATATGTCCCAAGAATCATATAGTTTGTACCTAGACCTACTGGAGACACTCACCATTAACCCAAATATCCTATTCATGGAAAACTTTATCTACCCCTCTATAGACTGGAAACATGCCTCAAAAAGACAGATGCAATGATTCCTGGACTTATTAAAACAAATAATCTTGAACAGGTAGTACCACACCCACTAGGGGTTCAAACATATGGGACCTGTTAGTCACCAATATGAGAGAGCACTGCACACCCCCCCCCCCAGTGTCACATTCTTATTGGTGAGGTTGAACAAAAAAGCTGTCTCCTTTGAAATAAAAATCAACTTTATAACACCAACAAATGCTGTAACAGCTAGGAACTATTCCAAAGCAAACTACTTCCTTTTAAGTGATAGCCTGTCAAAAATCATGCCCTTCCAAACCCCAAGTTCACTGCAACCTATTTGGAAATGTTCACAGAGACCCTGTACAACCATGTAAATGGCTGTATAGAGGATGCTGTTCCTTCTAGAAGTAAGCCCCAAACAAACTCTAAGAACAAACCACACTGGTAAAATCATAAGGTATATAAGAAAAGGAAAAACGTCATGGTTAAAATCAAGAAAAACAACTTCCATAATGATAAGAACTCTCTAATTAAAATAAACAGGAAAATAAGAGGACTTATTAAATCCAACAAGGCCAGTTATGAAAGCAAAATAGCCTCACAGGCTGATAACAGCCACAAGACCTTCTATGACTCTGTCAATAACCTCAAAGACAGTACACTGTGCCACCTTCACTGAGCAGAACAAAACAAGGAATCTGCTGGCTGAGTAATTCAGCTTAAGCTTTACTTCCAGTCCCCCTTGCCTCTCCCCATGAAATACCTACTACCACAATCCCCCAACTAATATCAGAGAGCAGGTCCTACCGGCACTCAATAAAGCCAAAAACACAGCCTCACTGGGCCCCAGCAATATCCCAGAATGCCTCCTAAATAGCCTGAAACATGACCTATTATGACCACTTGAGTCACTTTTTCAACTATAGCTTCAAAACAAGCTTTATACCACAAGAATGGAGGACTGGAATGGTTATCCCACTTCATAAGGCCGGGCCTCTACTGAAAATGGACATGTATCCAGTTAGACTAGCCCGGTCAACAAATGTAAAATAAATAATAAATAAGGGTGGACCATCAACTGACCCTGGAAACTATAGACCATTTAGTCTGACTAGTCCAATATGCAATGCCAAAGAATGAATTATCATGGATAAGACCAACAAAGACACAGGTAACCTTCAGATACTGGGCCCAACCCAGTATAGCTTTGACAAGGGAACGTCATCCCCACTATACCTGGTGGACTTCCTAGAGAAGGTCACCAAGGCAATAGATGAGGGAAGGGGGAATGGTTAATACCACCTACCTGGACTTGGCTAAGGTTTTCAATAAAAAAAAAAAAAAAAAAAAACTAGGGTATAGTTGATAAACTCACCAAAGTAGGCATAAACCCCTACATAGCTCACTGGATTGCCAGCAGGTTCACAGACATGTCAGGATTAGTCAGAGCACTTCCATTAAGAGACCATTCACAATAAGGGTGCCTCAGGTCTTTGAGCTGGGACCACTCCTATTTGGCATCTACTTCTCTGAGGTAAAAGCTAATGACAAGGATCTTTAGCTGATCAGGTTCACAAATGACCGCAGGTTGGAAGCTATCATAGATTCCTCCCACAACACAAGCATCTTACAAGAGGGTCTAATGTAGAAAATTGACTGGGGCAAAAGTCAAAGATTAAAACTCTGCGCTGTGCCAAAAATGCATTATAGTGCCTTTTGGGAAAATGGCCATGCAGGCTAATTACTTCATCAATAAGACATCCCTAAACATTGACCTGCTAGTCAGGGATCTGGAAACATATGTAAACAGTAATCTGTCATTTGATCAACATGTGGCCACATAAGAAAATTATTCTATATCATTCAGAATATAAGTAGGAGCATGGCATCCAGGTCCAAGAAAGTCATAGTGCCACTTTATTCAGCTCTTATCAGACCTATCATTGAGTATAATGCCCCCCTCAGCATGTATCTGATCAGATAAGTGCAACTGTTGGAACATCCAGAAAGACTCCTTACCAGGAGGATCTGGGATATAAACACATTGTCCTACACGAATCACATTGAAGCCCTATCTCTATTCTCAGTCTACTGTAAGTAACTGAGAGGTGATATATGCCTGGCATACAAGGCATTCTTGGATCAAACTCTGATGCAACAAATGTTTTGCAAATCCACAAAATGAACAGCATCAGAACCATTAGATCCAAGAGTATAAAGTTTGATTGCAATATAAATAGGACATGTTGGCAAAAGAGATGTGTGTCTCTGAGAAATCACATGCTGTGTAACAGGCTCCACATCTACATGAAGCAGAATCCATCCCTAAACCTACTGAAGTGTTATTTTAACAAAAGGATGGGAAATCAGAAATTCACCCCGGGTGTGGCCCCCATATTTCCGATAGACAAAAGCAGACTGTAACTATTTGCAAACTAACATACTGCCTAACCACATAAGCTTTAGAAACTTTCTAACTAATATACCCGTTCTGATAAATGCCCATGATACACAGAAACACAGTTGAGTTGTGTTCATGGCTAGGTTTGAAAAGGCCCTGGTGGTAATTAGCTAGTAGATACCTATGAAGCAATGAGCCTATTCAAACCAGTATATAAACACAGCCATTATTATGTAGCACGAATAAAGGTTCAGAAATTCTTTGTAATTATAGTTGTAAAAGACAGCTTCAAAAATTCAACCTAAAAAAAATTGGTCATTTTGTAACAGAGTCCTCTCTATGCTCTAAAAGTCAACAAATGAAAAGTAAACCATTCTGATCGTGATGTGACTATAGTACTTTTATATTTCATTAGCTCTCTCATCTTGGGGAATGAAACTGTCAAAATCTGATCTGTTATGGTTAATTTGTGGTAAAATAAATTTCTTGCTTTAGTAAGTTAAACTGTTCTGTACTAATGAATAATATGGCTTAAAAGCATTATTATACAATGACCCCCCCCAATTAATATTCAAAAACATGCACGCTGATTGGCCAGTGTGCCTATTGTAAATCCCACAATATACCAACAGGAAAAAGGTCCGGTCGCCCGGACTTTTTTCTGTTGATATACAGTGTCCAAAAACTTTTTTGTTTTTTTTTTAATAAATAAAAAATAAATAAATAAAAAAACAGAGCAACAGAGACATTCTTTTCTCTGTTGCTTCTGTTTCAAAGCATTGATGTACTGGGTATGTGTAGAAACACAAGTCCTATATGCATGTGAAGTACATCAACACAAGGAAACAGTATACCACCACCAGCGGAAGAACAGTAATGCGCCGTTATACAAAGACATTGTTTAAGAAAAGTAAGTATTTTTTTCTTAAATAATGTCATTGCAAAATAGCAATAACCAACTCCGTGGTTGTGGTATATTGAAATTTACCCACAGGTGACTTTATTTAATCACTCGGGCTTCGCCTTCATGATTAAACCATGCCAACCATGGGTAAATCTTCACTATACCACACCACATTGTCGGTTATTGCTTAAAATGATGTTCATCATGGATCTTATACATAAAGACATTAGCAGTCTCCAAACTATGGACCCCACCCAATTTGGGTTTGTAAACGGCAGATCATGTCTCCTAAACCTGATATATTTCTTTGAAGCAGTCACCAAAGCCGTAGACGAGGGTAAGGTGGTTCACACAGCCTATCTAGATCTAGCCAAGGCTTTTAGCACCATCCCTCACGCTAGAATTATAGATAAACTCAGTAAACTAGGTATAAATCCCTATGTGACAAGATGGGTTGTCAACTGGATCACTGACAGAACCCACACTGTATAAGTAGCAGACTCCAAATCTGACTTCAGACCAGTGACAAGTGGAGTACCACAGGGTTCAGTCCTGGGTCCTCTCCTGTTTGGTATCTACTTTTCTGAAGTACAGGCTAACACAGAAGGTCTTTGGCGAATGAAGTTCACAGATGACTGCAAACTAGGAGCCATAATCGAAACTCCTAATGATGTGGACTTCCTACAAAAGGGCCTCACGGAGACAGATGCCTGGTATGAAAGCCATGGCCTCAATCTTAGTGTCAAAAAGTGTATTGTCATCCCCTTTGGTAAAAACCTGTGTACCCATGAGCTACCACATAGGTGGTAGTCTACTTAACACCAAAAGTGTGATAAGAGACATTGGGACACAGGTGGACAGAAGTCTCTCCATTGATAATCACATTGCCACAATAGTCAGGAAATCCTTCTACGTGGCACACCTCACCACAAAAGGTTTCTAATCCAGGAAAAAAGAGGTTATTGTTCCCCTCTACTCATCACTCATTAGACCCGTTATAGAGTACAACACCCCTTTTGGTATGTACCTCACAAGACATCTATAACAACTGGAAAGGCCACAGAAATACCTCACAAAGAGGATTACTGGCCTCAAACAGATGCCCTATGCAGAACTCCATCGCTTATCGCCTACTCAGAGATGATCTATACCTAACATACAAAGCTATGTCAAACCCAGAGCTGTTGGACATGCTCCACTTAAAGAAATCCCAATCCCTCTAAGCCACATGCTCTAGGGACCTAAACCTTATCACTACAATAAACAGAACATGCTGGAGGGATCGATTCCTGTCCCAGAGGCTTCCCATACTCTGGAACAAATTACCAATCTATATCAAACAAAGTTCCTCATTAGCGCTCTTCAAGAAAAATCTTGATGATTAGACGGGAAATAGGAAATTCACCCTAGGGATCACCTCTGTAGCTCTGCTCTACAGGGGCACATGAAAATAATTTTTTTGGGTGGCGAAAGCCAGGGTACCTTTTTGGCTAGGCTTATATAGGCCCTAGGGCCAATAGCCTAGTACCTACCTATGAACCTAAATAGAGCATAAATTACAGAGATGGAGCAAACAGTAGAATGTCATGACTTGGTTATTATTTGGGTTGTCTGCAGACCTGCAATAACCCTTTGTTCTAGATGATAAAACAACAAATTATCATACAGTATCAGTATGGTTCTGAACAATACAGTTGAACCAAAGTCCGCAATCACTCAAAATAGCAAAGATACCTAAACATCACTTACTAATATAGCCTTAATGCAAACCACCGCTACTCTTCTGGCCATAAGCTTACCAGAGAGACATGGTAAAGTAGTGGAAAATAATTTTGTGTTACTAAAGAAACCGAATTACCTCAAAAATTGGAAGCAGTGTAATAATTTGTAAATGGCAGGACTAGAAGAAAGCACCAAGACCTTGGACTTGATAACTTTCATATAGTAGCACTTGGTCATTATTCTCTTAACTTCCCAAATCATTGAATGTGGGCATTGTGTCCTCAGACATTCATACACTACTGATCAACCACCCAAACAAATAATCATTTGAGTGCTAAATTAAATGGACGAGAAGTATTTACTGGAGGTGGTTAAATGGGGACACAAATTCCAGCTGATGAGTCAATGAAATAGGCTGTATCAGGATTATTCAAAAGAGGTCATGGCCAAAAGCAGAGCATTTGCTAGTAAACATTAGTCTGTGTTCCAAAAAAAGGTATTTTTTGCAGCATTTGGATTCCTAGCAGTGCAAAAAAAATCAATTTATAGAAAATGGAAATCAAAGTCTAAACCAACTGCATTTGAAGGATTGAATATTATAAAACAGTTAAAAGAATTGGAAGAGGAATCTTTGGAAAAAAGAAGGAACAAATTACATAGAAAAAAATAAATATTGTGGGAACAATACATGTGGATATAGTGTTCAGGAGGAGGAGTGAAGTTTAAAGGGAGGGAGGAATTCAGCAATTTATGTAATTTTTGACTGATGATAATTACAAAGAAGGAAAAGATATGTGATGCATAATGTATGCAAATGGAAAAAATGTTAATATGGTTTGTTTTGTTTTCTGTTAATGCATCTTTGCCAATGTCTTTAGTAATAATTTAATAACAGTATTTACATCAAATAAGATACAGAACCAAAAGAAAAATATTCAAACTCTCTAGATGCTGCTTTGATGTACATGTGATTAAGGCTATTATCTGATTCTGTCACCAGAATAGCTGTAATAACTTTAAGGTCTAAGAACATTGCAATGGATAGCTGATCTGAACTGTCTACAGCTCTAGGCAAATTCATTGCTGTATCCAGTGTTGCTAGTCACCCTTCCCATTCAAATCCAACTACCACAGACACTGCCAACATTAGTCAGCAACCCAGAAAATCTCATGAGTAAGTGTTTCCTCTCTCAAGTGACAATGGGTTTAAGGTACTAACAGATGAAGAGCAACATGAGATGAACACCCAGATGAGTTAGGCTTGGTAGAATCAAATTATTACGGACTGTAGGTTGTTTGTTTGTCTTTTCGGCTTTTCCCGGTTAGGGGTCACCACAGCGGAACTCCCGTCCGCTAATGATTGGCAGTAGATTTTTTTTTTATGGTGCCAGCCCAATGCCCAACCTTCAGTGAAGGCATGCCCATTCACGCATGTCTTTCGGAGGCCACTCGACAGCAGGGAGGACATGCAGGCTCCACATAGAAGGCACTCCAGCCGTGCCTCGAACAGGAGAACCTCTTGCTGTGAGGCAACAATGCTACCGCTGTACCACCATAGTTATTCCTTATTATGGACTGTAGGTGATTATGGACTGTAGGTGATATAGCGAAAATAAACACAATGCAACTTCATCATGTCAAGACTAGAACAAGACCAAAGGTAACTGTAAAAGGATATAATCAGTGCAAAAGAAAGTACAGTCCTCCCTTGTTTGACTTTGGCATGAGCATATAAGCTTTCATTTTCCTTAGTTCATAATGACCTCTGCTTGCACATAGATTCTAATGTGTATACAGACCTTGAACACTGGTTTGATGCTTGTTTCCTGTTCTTAAACAAAAGCTTTCAGATACCAACATTTCTGCACCGATAAAGACACACACACACCCACACAACAACACACACACACACACACACACACACACACACACACACACACACACACACACACACACACACACACACACACGCACACACACACACACACACTTAATAAGAAGCAATAGTGTCACAAATCACATTCAGTAACTGCCCTAGAGGCTGTGTCAACTGTGTTTTCTTTTCCCTCATAAATCATTCTACTGTTTACTCCTCAAAATAGAACAATTGTTCTTCTTGTTGGCAAAATTGTTTTAAACTAACTGTGAGTAACAGTAACTTGTTTTAAATGCTTCCAATTGAAATTTTAGCAGTCAAAATGATGAGTGCCAAAAAGCCCAAAAAAGAAGACTGACAACTCTAGAGAAGAGCAAATCTCAAAAATACTCCTCCTTTAAATTTAATTTTTGCTGGGGGTCAAGCCCCCGTGCACCCCACTCATACCCCAAAACTTATACACACCAACTCTGAGATAGCCATACCTCAAAGAGAATAGACATAGAAATAACATTGTGGACATTCAGGACTCAGTCTAATGGGTTCCAACATTTCAAATGGTTCCATTTTGATATTGTCAGAAATTTACTCTCACTAAGCATTTGTAGAGAGTTCCACTTTTACTCACTAGCAGGTGCAATGTTTTATTTATCTGCAATATTACTGACATTAAAGTTGCCACAAGATTTGAAGTGTATGTTCAAGACCGTGGCATTAAATATAACAGGGTTAGGGACAAATGTCAAATGGAATGCAATTTTTGTATACCTTGAAAGTAGATGTTGCTGTCTTGCAGGAAGGTAAAACTGCAAAAATACATGGAGATGTTTGCAGAGCTTTTTGTGAGAGTCAATGGGTGCAGATTAACTGCTACTTCTGAGAAGAGACTTTCTATTTTTATAAACAGTTGATTAAATTGGACACAGCTAGAAAATATAGCAGATAATGTGTGGAGATGGGTTGACTCTTTTTAGGGTAAGGACTCTGCAGTGACTATTAATATTATGAAGAAGGTATAGTCCAAATGAGGACAGGCCTTCATTTTTTGCTGATGTATTAGTAGCACTAAACAGAATTAGAAGTGATACTTAACCTATCACACTGGGAGTAGACTTCAACACATTGACAGAGAGAAATCCACTCCAGTCTCAGGGAGGGACAAAAGAGCATAAGGTATTCTTAATGGCAACCACTGGAAATGCCAGGACCCACTATAGTGGGTCCCAAAACATGGAGATAGAATTGCCAAAAAAAAATAACAAATATACTAAGACTGAAATATCCAGCCCAAGCAATATTTCCTTTTCTCTGAGGAATGGCAATCTTGAGTTTGTATATATAAGTTTGGTGGTGTGGGGAGCTTGCCTACCCCAATCAAGGAGGTGCAGGTGCAGGGAGCTTTCCCACCCCTTCCAAAAAAGAAGTTTAAAGGAGAACGGTGATGTTTGAGATTTGCTCTTCTCGTGGGTTTTCAATCTTTTTTTTTTTTGGATTGTACACACTCAGCATTTCGAGTGCAGACATTTAAACAGAGAGCCATTATACCAAACTCAGCTTCATAGTATTTTGGCTGTGTGGTCCTTGGTCAATTCTAAATGTGGTGCCAATGGGTTAATACCTGCTTCCCAAAAGTAGCTTTCTAGAAGCATGAATGATTACTGTCTGGTTACCACTTCAGTGCTGCAGGCAGTATCATAATTAACAATGTGTGCTTGTCTTCTTTCTGACAAATAGGGAGTTATACTGACATTCTTCCCTCACCAAACTCCGAAATATTCAATGAAGCAATGAAGACTTGTCCAGATTATCTTAGAGGAAACATGTGCTTCTTCCTTGGTAAATGAAATTGGCAGTCAAAGATTAGAAGGAATGTTCAAATAATAAGAGCTTCTAAAATGTGCTTGTACTTGATTAAACCTTGCACAGACTTTGTTCAATATAGTATCTGATCATTCCTCAGGATTTCAAAAAATAATATGGAATACTTGTATGAGGCAATGACACTTGAAACTGCTTGTCAATATAAAACATATCCCTAAGTGTCTTTTGCACCAACTCAAATGTATATGTGAGGGATTCTAATGACTATACAGCAGTTAGTATAAAGGATACCTACAGGGATGCACATGTGAGAGTCTGGTGCAGTGATAAGGGATAATCAGAGTAAGTTCTAGGCCTGGGTCCAAATTATTTATGAAGTAGTGCCAGAAGCAGCCCATGTTGTACTTGGAATACAATTGACACTATAACCAGAATTGCAGATTTTGGGAAATGTACAAGGTTGGAAGGACCTGAAGTATTTAGAGTGGTTATGGGTTTTCCATTTAGCGATAATAGCAAGTCCTTATATAGAAGGAAATATTGTTAACAGAAAATGGTAAGACACCCTTTATAAACAGATACACAAGAATGCTATCCACAGCAAGTTTACTTGATAACATCAAAGAATGAACTGGTAGTGTGCTGAAAGTTCTGGAGGTAAACCAGTTTTATGTACCTCCTTATTGTTAGGGTGTAACAGCATCCAGCCTGCTAGTTAGTTGCAAGATGACTTCATATATTTGTTACATGGACATGCTTTGCAGTCATTATTGCTTAGAGATAGTTAATGAATGTATGATTTTTGATTTTACAATGGGCAACTGATGATCACGGCTCTTATATAGTATGTGATTGTGTGCTGTTTCTTTGTACTCTATTCTTGGGATTAGTGTCACTGCAAGTTATTGTCATTATTATGCATTTCCATTGAACAAAATGTGTTGCTACATCATTATAGGCTCAGTCATATGTTATTTATGTTGAAATAAAAAAGTGAAACTATTTTATATTCTATACCCCTCAGTACGAATGCAGTGGTGATTAATGCAAAGCAAAGTTAGTATAAAAGACAATCTCTAACCTTATTTGCTTGCATGTGCTCCTTTGCATATACGAAATAGAAATCTATCACAAAGAATGAAGTCACATAAACTGACAAAGAAAACTGGCAGTCATACTTGGTAAAATAAAGTGAATATACATAAGTATATATCTTTCTTTAGATATGACAAGGATCTCCTTCTGACTGTTCTTGAAAGGGAATAATTCTGAAACTTGGAACCGGAGCTTCCACTGAACAGCTACCTCAGAAATTATTGAAGTCATTTACACCCTAGTGTCTCTAAGAGAAATACTAGTTAGAAAAGGTGGAATTTGATTAAGTGAAATAGAAAATTAGGTATACCACTGTTTCCAATGAAAACAAAAGAACTTTGGGTGTTGTGCTTGAGTAACAGCCAGAAAGCAGGGTAAGCTTTTTTTGAAGAAACTAAACACGAAGTAGGCAAAAAAATCAATTATTTTTTTTTTATTCTGTTGACATTAAAAATAAATGCAGCAACCTTGAATTGCAGCTGAGTTCCTGAGTAGATAGACCCGCTGTTACCCTGAACACTGGGTGGATGCATATACTTTGTTACTACTATTAACATTCACACATTGGCACACACACACACACACACACACACACACACACACACAAAGAAATATGTATACACGTGAAAGACTGCTGTGTGATAAAGAAAATATTGACTACTACAGGATTTATATATTTGCAGAACAAAGTTTTGGGATGAATGGCAAAGCAACTTATCTATTTTTTTTCTATATTTTAGTTCACGCTACTGTTTTGGATAGAAAAAAAAAAAAGAATTTGTTACCAGCTGGTGTATTGTTTTGAATGCAATCAAATTGTTCAAACCATGCTGTAGCAGGGATATGGCCTGAAGACTTAAAAAAAAACATTCTAATGTTTTACATGGTTAGCCTTGAAAACACACATGCATAAAACTAAGCAGCACCAACTTATTAAACTCTAGAGATACAAGAATGCTGATGATGACCCATAAAACTTTAAAAGAACAGTAACCAATGCAAAAATGATAAAACCTGATTATCTTAAAGAAACAAAGTAGAATATCAAACTTACATTATCAATATTATATGCAAATCTGAATGTATTTTCCTATCAGATGCACAGCAAAATTAGTCTTAACCTACTGACCAACTGGAAACTAGAATTTTCTTCTTACTATTTCAAATGCAATTCTTTCAATGTAGGAGACAGCAATTGCATAAGAATATATCCTTGATTAGATAAGTGTGGATTAAAGCTTCTGTGCAATGTATCACAAGACACAATAACTAACTTTGTTTATTAACTATGATCCTTTAATAAATCTAGATTTGCAATGACTGCAAAAACAGAAGCTGGCAATGTTATGTATGAGTTTCTTAAATTGTCAACTGTACAAAGACTCTGTGCCCCTGAAATATCATTGGGTGTTCTAAGAATATCTGAGTTTTTCCAACTTTAGTCCTCTAGGATATATATTTTTCTTTGCCATGCCATACTTTGTGGATTTCGGTAAATGTACATTAGCAACAGAGAAACAAAAAGAGTGACTGCTTCCAAGATTTAAGTATATTTTACTGCCATTACCTGTGCGACTGTCTTTCCTCACCGAAAAGTGAGTTTAATCTGCTCTTTTGCCTGTTTTAAGCTTGTTTTTTTGATTTCCAATACCTGCACTTTTAAAAGTTTGTTTGAATTTAACTGTTGAGGCTGCTCACTAAAGTGTGCTAGCCTGTGTTAAGATTTTACTGTACTTTTTATGCTGTTTGTTCTGTTAAAAAAGAAAAAAAAAAATCCTTGTTTCCCACCTTTCCTGACCTAGAATAGTCCCTAATACAGGCATTGCTGTATTCTGGACTTTAGAATAGTTCCTGTGTTGCCCATTTCCTTACTTGGATAGAAGGAAGCTTCTTTGTTCACCAATGGGAGTGGGGAGCTTTGAGCAGCCGATCTGTCCCTGGAGGAATGATATCAGCACAAGAATCTTGTAGTTTATTGGCCATTTTGGGCTAATTTCTAGCTCTTTTAAGTTCCCTGTATAAAAACCCGCTTTGGCGCGGTTTTTCGCTTGTTCCTACTCAGCAACAGCTCCTCGTGGTCCTGCAGAGTGGTGCTAGCAGCAGAGAAACAAAAATAGTGACTGCTTCCAAGATTTAAGTATATTTTACTGCCATTACCTGTGCAACCGTCTTTCCTCGCCGAAAAGTGAGTTTAATGTCCTCTTTTGCCTGTTTTAAGCTTGTTTTTGTGATTTCCAATACCTGCACTTTTAAAAGTTTGTTTGTTTGAATTTAACTGTTGAGGCTGCTCACTAAAGTGCGCTAGCCTGTGTTAAGATTTTACTGTACTTTTTCTGCTGTTTGTTCTGTTAAAAAAAGAAAAAAAAACAAAAAAAAAATCCTTGTTTCACGCCTTTCCTGACCTAGAATAGTCCCTAATACAGGCATTGCTGTATTCTGGACTTTATAATAGTTCCTGTGTTGCCCATTTCCTTACTTGGATAGAAGGAAGCTTCTTTGTTCACCAGTGGGAGTGGGGAGCTTTGAGCAGCCTATCTGTCCCTGGAGGAGTGATCTCAGCATAAGAATCTTGTAGTTTATTGGCCGTTTTGGGCTAATTTCTAGCTCTTTTAAGTTCCCTGTATAAAAATCCGCTTTGGCGCGGTTTTGCATGATTTTGCGCATAGCGCAGCATCAGGCAGCACCACTTAACCAGGCTTAAACCATTCTCGGCTCCACAATGTCTGCTCTTCACTTTTTCCCTTAGATCTGCTCTATCTCTCAAGTAAAGTCCCTATTCTCAGTCTATAACCCAGCACTTGCTCTTACTAGCAATTATATAAGTTAGCACTAATAAACTAATAGCACCACTTCCTCATATACTCCCTTGGAGTACTCGTCCCCTATTGGTCCTTTTTGTCAGCCATAAAGGAGTTACTTATACTATACAGGCATGTCCAAAGGTCAGTTGCTAGTTTACTCTCCAGTCCAGCTGGTGAATCTGGGAATCTTGAGGCAATGTTACAACTGCCTCATGTACACAGACAACCCTCTCCTCCTCCCAACAAGTACTAATATATGTGAGAGATGCAACCATATAGCCAAACTGGAGGCTAAGCTCTCTCAACGCAGTACTGGCGCAGCCAGTCAGGGGGAGAAGGTAACCATACACACCACAAATCCAGTCGCACATAGACCTACCACATCATCAAACCAAACACATAAACACACTAAAACGTACTCGGAGGCTCTAAAAATAAATCTGCCTAAGCAGCAGAGACCTCCAAAGCAGACATCCAAGCAACCTCTACCACAAAACAAAAAAAGTGAAACACATACTTCACAAAATCAGTATGCCAAACAGTCACAGCCCTTAAGGCCAAAAAACACACCTGATACACTTGTAATAGGTGACTATTGTCAGGCACACTGACGTCCCACTCACCAGGCTGAACAAGGAGAAGGTCATGGTGAGCTGCCTGTCGGGTGCCAGGAAGTGCCTCATAACACAAGCACTCAGGTCACTCCAAAGCAAGTACAAATATGACTCGGTCATTGTCCATGCTGGTGTGAATGACCTGAGCCGTACCTCCCTGGACTACATGAAAAGAGACATAGAGGAGCTCTCAGATTATGTAGCCCAGACAGGTATGACCCTGACCTTGAGTATCATCTTACCCTCACCAAAAATGATGCCACAGTATAAAGAAAAAATTATCAATTTTAACAATTGGCTAAAGTTCTGGTGTCATTCAAAGGGGATCCAGTGTCTGTCAGCCTGGGATGACATGCTCGACAAGCCACGTTGCTTCGCTAGGGACAGCTTGCACCTGTCACCTCTGGGCTTTCGGATACTGGCAATGGCTCTTGCCACCCCATAGTGCCTTTTTTAGGCAAGGCTCAAAAGACAAACCCACCTCCAGACAACACAAGGAAAAATAAACTAAGGGTAATGCTACTCAACACCAGAAGTCTAAACCTCAAAATGCAAGCACTCGAAGCTCTCCTCAGCATGGAGAATATTGATGTCTGTGCAGTAACAGAGACCTGCTTCAAGGTTCCCGAGAGCACCCCAGCACTACCAGGTTATACTTCATACCATGCTTTTCGGCCCCAAAACTCAGACCGAACCACAATAGGAGGGGGAGTATCCCTATTCATGAAGTATAACTACACCTCCAGGTTAGTGGCACTGCACGAAGCATCGGAAACCATCCATGTTCAGCTAACAGTGGGCAAAACTGCCTTTCAATTTGTAGCCTGCTACAGACCACCATCCCAGACTCTGGAACCTCACGTGGCTTTCCTGAGAACATTGGAAAATATGAAGGTCTCTCCAAATACCTTTATATTGGGTGACTTCAACTACCCAAACATAGACTGGGAGCACTACTCAAGCCCCAACAGCCTAGCCCAGAGGTTCCTAGAATTTATAAACTCTAATGCTATGGAACAACTGGTCACCACACCTACAAGAGGGGAAAACATACTGGACCTGATCATCACAAACATGGGGACTCTATGCTCTGCACCAGAGGTACACCCCTCATTGTTAAGATCAGACCACAAATTAATCCCGCTGGACATCCACATCTCGACCCCACCACCACCCCAGAAAACCACAGTAAAAACTTTTCCAAGGCTAATTTCACACTTCTCAAAACCAAGGTCAATTCACTCAAAGCTCCTGGGCCAGTGGAAACTACGGCCCAAACTGCAGAATCCTTTACAAATGCATTCTATGGACATCTTCAGGAATGCATGGATCATGCAATCCCAAATAAAACCAAGACCCAATCCACCAAAGGCAAGAGTCCTGTCTGGTGGACCACTGCCATAAATAAGCTATACAACAAAAGGAGGAAGCTACTGCAGGATAGAGCAAAATCCCTCAATAAGAAAGCATCACTGATCAGTACTAGCAAAAAACTACGGTCCCTCATAAAATCATCTAAGGCCAGCTTCGAGAGAAAAATTGCACAAGACACTAAAGATAACCACAAGGCCTTCTTTAGTTATGTTAGGAACCTGGGTGACAACTCCCAGATATGTTCGGAGTTGGTCCAAAATGACAAAAAATACACTAAACCCACAGACATTGCCAACATCCTGGCGGATAGGTTCAGTGCAAACTTCTCCCCCCTTCCCCCCCAAAGGAGCAAATATCTATCCCAACAGAGAGTTGTCTCCCTGTCATCTCAGATGCTCAGGTGAGAGCTGCCCTCTCCAAAGCAAAAAACACAGCATCAATGGGACCGGACAGTGTCCCGGGCTGCATCCTACATGAGCTCCAAGAAGAGCTAAAACCTCATATTAGATTACTGTTCAATCTCTGCCTTACTACAGGATATGTACCCAAGGAATGGCGTACAGCAACAGTGGTCCCACTCCACAAAGGTGGTGCCTCAACGGACCCTGGAAACTATCGCCCCATAAGCCTGACTAGCCTGGTCTGCAAAGCTATGGAACAGATCATCATGGAACTCATAAACAAAGGCATTGGGGAACTACAGACGCTAGATCCTACACAATTTGGCTTTGTTAAGAGCAGATCCTGCCTCTTGAACCTGGTAGACTTCTTCGAAACAGTCACCAAGGCCATGGATGAAGGGAAGGTAGTCCACACAGCCTACCTAGACCTTGCAAAAGCCTTCGACACCATACCCCACTCTGGCATCATAGATAAGCTCTCCAGCCTAAATATCAACCCCTATGTCATAAGATGGGTTGCAAACTGGCTCAAGGACAGAACCCACATGGTCAGAATTGTGGGAGCCATGTCAGACTCTAAACCTGTTACAAGTAGCATCCCACAGGGCTCAGTCCTGGGACCGCTCTTCTTCGGTATATATTTTTCAGAGGTACAGGCCAACACGGGAGGACTATGGCTGACAAAGTTTGCAAACGACTGCAAACTGGGTACCATAATCGACTCTCCAGCTGACACAGGCATCCACCAGAAGGGTCTCACAGAGACAAGTAACAAAGCCATGGCCTAAAACTAAATGCCAAGAAGTGTATAGTCATCCCCTTTGGGAAAAACAAAGTGCCCATAAACTACCACATAGGCGGTAATCCATAAAGTACGGAGGAAGTAATTAGGGACCTAGGAACCCAAGTTAATAGTAATCTCTCCTTTGACAACCACGTTGCCAAAGGGGTTAGAAAGACCTTCTATATAGCCCACCTTATCATGAAAGGGTTCACATCTAGATCAAGGGACGTCATTGTGCCCCTCTACTCATCCCTCATCAGGCCCATAATTGAATACAATGCCCCGTTTGGGATGTACCTTACCTGACACCTGCAGCAACTGGAAAGATCACAAAAGTACCTCACCAAGAGGATCAAGGGTCTCAAACAGATGACCTATGCTGCCAGGTTAAAGAAACCCCAGCTATACTCAGTTGCATACCGCCTGCTTAGAGGCGATCTGTGCCTGACGTATAAAGCCATGTCCAACCCAGAATTAATTGATATGCTCCACCTCAAAAAATCCAAATCCACTAGAACTACGTGCTCAAGGGACTTGAATCTCAACACAGAAATTAATAGGACATGCTGGAGAGACAGATTTTGTGACCCAGAGGCTTCCAGCACTCTGGAATAGAATCCCAGTCCATATCAGGCAGAGCCCCTCGCTGACTCTCTTCAAGAGAAATCTTGACGAGTGGATGGGAGATCATAGGTTCACCCCGGGGATCACTTCTGTGTCACTACTAGACAGAGGCACAGTAAACTAACCTAAAAAGGGCACTGTAAAATCCATTATTAAGGGGTGGTGAAAGCCAAACACACTCTGGCTAGGCTGATAAATGCCCTAGGGCATATAGCCTAGTATCAACCTATGAACCTATGAACCTATGAAATACATAAGAAACATCAATTATAGATGTTTTATGTGTTTTATACTCCAGTTTAAGGCAATTATTGACAATAGCTTTAAGGCTGGAAAGACATTATGTGACTCAGTGAAAACTGGGTCTATATTATATAAACGAAGGATTAAAATCTCAACTTACCTTTGATTGACCACTTTTTCTCGAAGCTGCACAACATTGAATGGCCAAATCATCGATTTCTTTCCAAGGGAAAGAAATTGGTTGGCCATTCTTTTAAATTTACCCTTTTCCCAACTTTTGTGCAATCTTGGAATTAGTATATTTACATAGGGGAGTGTGGGTGGCACAGCCCTCCCACATAGGGGGGTGTGGGCAGCAAAGCCCCCCCACCCCCACACTTTTATAGTGTTTGTTGGAATGCGGTGTGTGTGCTTGATCTACCGATTTCTTTCCCTTGGAAAGAAATCGATGATTTGAGGGTTCAATGTTGTGCAGTTTTGAGAAATAGGGGTCAATCAAAGGTAAGTCGACATTTTAATCCTTCGTTTATATAATATAGACCCTGGAAAATAAGGGTAAGCCTACAGAATGTTTTCTGGACACTATACCAATCTAAAAATATTGCTTGATATGTATATATGCCAGAAATGTTCCAGACACATATTGTTCCATCACAGGCATGGACTTATTTGAAAAACTAAGTTAATGTTTGAATCAACTATTTATAGTAAGAATAGAATACTCAAAAGGACTGGGTTCACTTATTGGTGCTTTCAAAGCTATTTAAGTTTTGTGGTGAGCTATAAAATATAGTACAGCTTGGACCACTTAATCTTTTTAATATTTGACTGCCCATCCTAGAAATGTATACTATTTATCATATCTGAATATCTGCTGTCTTGCTAATAAACTATGCAAAGAAGCAAAGAGGCAATAAAGTTCTGCTCTGTCTATAACATGCACCTGTTTTTCCCAGAAAGGAGAAATTTCTTTGAACTATCATTTTATTTAATCTTCATCAAATGAGTGTTTCTGACACCAATTGGAAAAATAGCAATTATCATTCCACAGAGAGGTGTGAACTGGGACACACCTACTTGTAAAATGTCACCATGCCATAGATAGAGACACAAGTGGCTCATTAATGAACACATACTACAGCAGAAGAGTGCAAGATAACATAACTCAGAAGGGTCTTTCATGAATAGAGTTCACGTTTACAAGAACTCATTGTGGCATGTATTCATTTCAGGACTTTTTTTTATAGTAACTCTGGAGGGTGACAGAGTGAGAGGGAAGGACTTATAGGACAGTAAGAAATGGACGCGACATGCAACAATGTCTAAAATGGATTTGATGCATGCAAATTATGCTGAAACAATTTCTAGGTAAGTAAAACAAGACAAATTAGGCACCATTAAGAAAAATGTAATACAGACTCTTACCACCTAATTAAAATAGGGAAAAAAAAGAGAAAATTGCCATATGATGAAGAATTGGTTGGATGTGACGTAAAGTACTGAGATGAATAAGGAGCTCTAGATGCAATATACTGATGAAGTTATTAAGGACTTCTGCTGTGGGTGTAGATGCAAGGTGTGCAGGAAAACTTGCATTCTAGAGGTTGTAAAATTCATCTGAAGTGAATGAATAGGAGCTCAAATGCTGGGACTTTGAGGTGCAGAAAGAAAAGGAGATAAAAGAACTTAAGAAGATGCAATGTGAGGAGACATCAGAGACAAAAGGGAGAGGAAGTACGAAGCAGAGATGGAACAGACACATGATCTGTAAAGGAGCTATACTATGCATGAGGGATATCTAGTGATAAGCAGGTCAAGATTAAAAATGGAGAGGTAGGAGAGGTAACAAAAACAGGCCAAGCAAAAGCAACTGCAGCAGATTTATAAGGGAAGGGAGAAAATGATCTATACATAACAGATGGAATTAAAGCTGAGAAGGGGAAAAGGAAAGGAAAGCAAGATGAGATGGTGGCAACTTGTTATACAATAAGAAATAGCAGGAAGACCAAAGAAGCAATTGATGGTGCTAACATTTATTCTGCATAGGGCTGATAAGTATAGGTAAGACAAGGCAGAGATTCAAAAGTGATACAATCTGAAGGAATACATTAGGAGAAGAGGACAGGAGAGCTAACATAGGCAGTCTAGGAAGATCTGCAACAGGACTGGCAGGTGAGAGGGGGAAGGAGGTTTCTTAATGAATGGAAACTCAGTCAAAAGGTATTACTGCTATGTGTGAATATCAAAATGAAGTAAATAAGTGACAGCAACATTGACATGTCAACTGTTCATAGGGTCACAGAACATTGTTAGGCTAATGGCCAACATCACATGAAATCCTAGCTATTATTATACCATGTTAAAATTCCCTATATCTATATTATGAAAGATAGTAAGACTGTAGTGCGCATGTGTATATTTGTTGGATTGCATTACATCCTGCCACTGTCCATATGGGACATGTGCACCACACCATGACAGAATTAGCAATCACACATGCAGTGTTCTGGAGATGGTTTGCAGAGGCTTATCAAAGGACTCTGTTTCATGATGTGTGCATGCATATTTTACATGAGAATATTCTCCACTCCTGTGAAGGAAGAATGTCATGTGGCCAGAGGAAAAAGGAGCATGGTAGATGCATGGGACTAGATGAAAGGTTTCTCTAGTGGTAGTGAAATGAAGAGTGATTCCAAAGATCAGACTGCAATGTACTACCAACCACAAACACACACACACACACACACACACACACAAACACACACACACATACACACCAGTTGACTGCACCTGATTTGAACATTACACCTGTGTAAATATAGAAGATGAATGCAAGTGATGTCGAAGTAGCAATACCACATATCTCCGAGTGTAGTACTATCACATTGCACTTTAAGGAGTATGATAGCATCCTTGCATGCTGAGGAGAACATGTTGGGAGGAGTGTAGGACATAGATGTGGAGTCACATTACTGTGCCTCAAAAGTGGTAGCTGCATGCATAGACAGAATTTACCGGCTGTTAGATTAGAACCCCTATATGTGTAGGTACAGTATCTTGCAAACATAGTAGTTAATGTCACTTCCACAACACAGGTGTGTCTTGAATGCTGTCAGTGCATGTAATATAAGCTCATGTCATCACTGTATGCTACAAGCAGGTGTTCAAAGTAGGGTTTGACATAGCTGTGGACTCATATATCATTCTAAAATTGTCACCATAATGATTGTTGATTGCACCCACAGTCGACTACAGTGAGAATAGAACCCCTACCCAAGGTATTTATAAAGTACACTCTTTACCACACGTGCCAGAGCACAAATCTGGCTTTTATAGTGCTGAACAACACTTTTAAACTGATGACATCAGCAGTGTCTGATGAGAAGAGGATGGTAATCTTAGTGTCCCAGATGCAGATATAAAACGGTTGCTTGAATGCAAACACACACCAACTGACCAAAGCGGGGTTAGAACCCCTAAGTACACTGACTGGAAAGCTAAGTATTTAACAGAAGTACTGCAGCACAAGTCTGAATTTTATAGTGTCTGACAACACTTTATAAGTGATGATACCGGCAGTGTATGGTTAGAAGAGGATGGTAATAGCAGTATCTCACATGCAGATGCAAAATGGTGTCTTGAATGTCAACCAACTGAATATAAAATGCATGAGGTGACCACAGTGAGGCTATAATCCCTATGTAGACCAACTAGAGAACTCAGCATTTAACTCAAGCAGCACAGCATAAATTTGACTTTTTTATTGCTGCAGGACAATTTATAGTAGATGACATCATCATTTGATGTTTGAGAGAAGATCTTGTGAGGCCTGCATTAAATAGGTATGTAGTCATGTACAACTTTCAAAACATTGGTACTCCATGGTGTTGCACTGATGACTGAGGGATACACTATTAAGCTGTTTTGACTAGATGCCCACACACACAAGCTAACCACAGTGAGATTAGAACTTCTACCTAATTTAGGTACATTAGCTACATAACTCAATACTTAATGCAAGGGCCATAGCACAAGTCTGACTTTCACCATCTTGCATGGCAATTTATAGTGGATGACATCATCACTGGATTTTTGAGAGAAGATGTGAGGCCTGAATTAAATGGATGTGCAGTCATGTACAACTGTCAAAATATCTGTACTCTATGGGATTGTACTGATGAGTGAAGGATGTACACTTCTAACTAGACACACAACGCACAAGTTCACCATAGAAAGAATTGAATCCCTACCTAGCTAGGTACGCCAGCTGTAGAACTGAATACTTAACTCAAGCTTCACAGCACAAGTATGAATTCTGTAATGCTGTCAGACAATTTATAGTGGATGTCATCATCACTGGAAGTTTGAGAGAATATATTTGGAGGCCTTTATGAAATGGATGGCTAGTCATGTGTGACTGTGAAGATATTAAAGTTCTGTATGTTACCAGATTGGTGAGTGTGCAAAATGTAGTATTTGTTATTGTGTTTCTCATGTGAAGATACACCTTAAGAGACAGCTTTGAAAACTATATTTGAAAAGCTGTCCACATTAGTACAAGTATTAGCAAATCTGAATGTGTATAGTCAGCATAATGATGTACATGGGTATATGAGAAAGCAGTTTTTTTATTTATTTCTGTAGTGTAGTTGATATATTTGTGTGACAAGTACTGAGAGACCAAGTTTCAAGTGCATTGGTGCAGGTAACACATGCCTACATTGTAAATATGAGTTCTTTCCTTAAAAAGACCTTCCCTTTGGTTGTGTTTTTACACATATTTTCATGGCATGAAAACTAACAGGGAAGTAAACAGAAGTAATACATGCTAATGTGCACTTTCCATAGCGCACTGCCGAGCTGCTGGTTTATGCAATGAATGGAAAACAGTTTGCGCATGCAAGGTACACATTTAAGGACTCTTATTTGAACTTGAGAAGTATTTATCCATACTGGCTATGGTAGACACATCTAACAGATACTATAATGTACATAAATAGTTCATATCGGAAGTGTTGTGTCACAAATTTTCTAACCTTAAAAAAGTATTTTTACTGCTTTCTCTGTTTGAACATAGTTAAGCAATAAGCAAATGTGGGCCTCAGCTTCATTGATAAAATTATGAGACTTCTATTGGTTTGCTGTCCTACATGCTAACACGCTAAGTGGAGAGGTATGGCAGTCAGCATTTTGGATAGTACTGAGTGTAAGAAACACAACTGCTGTTTACCTGACTCTGTGGCAGCAGGTATAAGTGCATTGAGATGTTTCTTTTGAGCACAGATGATACATGGTTTGAATCCAGCTGTATGTAATACTTTTAAATATGTATTCATAATGTAATGAAATGATTCTGTAATCTACCGTAACTGTGTTTTTCCTTAGCCCAGCAGGTTTAAGCAGCATTCTCTTCAAACACAGAAATGAAAAGTGAAGGGCTTCATTAGGGACCATTTCTGCCAAGTGTGTGGTGTGAATCTATTTTTTGACCAGATTAAAGATGTTTGGGGTAGACAGGAAAGTGGTGAAAGGGGGAAGGGCAAGCAAAGGGAAGACCAAAAGGAAAGCAATATAGGAATGTGCAGGAGGGAGATAGGAAAGAACCATAGCTATCCACTTTTTCAATAGTATAAAATTAAAATATGTGTAGAATATTGTCTGAATTTGGACTATCACATCAACAAAGAGGGGTGACAACAATGCAATCATATTGTATAGCCAATTGGGCCAAATTAAATGTGTCAAGAAGACACGTGTGAAGTGGAAAGCTGTTTATGGGCTGTATATATATATATATATATATATATATATATATATATATATATATATATATATATATATATATATATATATATATATATATATTTTTTTTTTTTTTTTGTGGTACAGGTGCCCATTTTTTATTTTATTTCAGTAAGAGAAGAATGTTGGGTAAGGGTCATAGGTATAGCAGGTTCAGGTAAGTAGGATAGGTGAGGAAGTGGATGCAAGCAAACAGGACAAACAATCAAGACACAGGGATGGTGAGGGGCACAACAGGTTGGGGGACACCATGATTAGGGCTAGGGAGGGGAGATTGGATGCCCATGCCTGTCAAACATGGAGACAGTGAGAATCTAGTCCTCACCCACAGAACTGTCATCACTGTTCCCTTAGTCTGCTGGGTGTTGTAGTGCTTAACATCTTTGTTTATGCACCATAATAGTGAGCATCCCCTCCATTAAGTGGAGACATGCACCAATGGTGCTCTCCATGACCTCACACACCAAGCCTGGCATCTCCTGGTTGGTGACATAATCCCCACCTCTGTCAATACTCCATAAGGGTACCACTGCACTACTGCTGCTGGGGTAATGCTGCCTGATGTGGAGGGACCAGGTAGTGCAGGGGCAGCAGAGGCAGTACTGCCAGGTTTGGTCACAGTTGTGCTGGGCATTGGTGCAGCAGCCAAAGGAGTAGGGGCAGACTGAGCCACAGTGGTTGGCCTACCTCCCTGTGCTGTAAAGCATTTTGCGAGTTGTCAGAAAGTGATGACATCAAACCATCGCGACCAAACATATGAAAATAAGAAAAGAGAAGTTAGGGTTGGGGTGAGAGAAAAAAATTAGATAATCAGTACCATCATATGTGACATACAATAAATTAGTACAATATAAAGGTTTATTTATGTTTTTACATTTAAGTATATTTTTTGCCAACTACAGACTATAACTGATGATTGCTCCAAGTCATCCTTATAATATGCATATATTGTGCATATGCTTGATCAAATAATGCATATTAAGTTAACAGCAGGGTATGTATGCTACTTCTGTTGAAATTATGTAATATTTTTAAATGATTTTACTATATATTTGTTACTTGTGGTATTTTAACCTACAGCATCTGACTACAGTATTAGAATTTACTCCTACAGTTGGCTTGTGCTACAGACTGAAGCATGCATTAGCATGCATGCTTGATTTTACAGTTAAGATACTCATGCTTAATTTGCTACAACTGTATAGAAGAGCAATACTTTAGATAAAGTAACAGTTATGTTGTGCTGCATACAAATTTGTTGCTTCCTTCAGTCTTTATAAATGCTCAGCATGGGCTTCCCTGTTTGCTGTTATCTCCTAGTTGGCTGTAGAATGAAAAAGAAAAGAGCATTATGCATACCAGTCTTGCCTATATGCAGCTTTTTATTTAATTTAAATTATCTTTATCTGTACACATACACAAGTGCAGGATGTCATCAGTCCTAAACTCAGCAAGCCACTGGTTGAGTGTATCCTATTTGTGCCTTTTGAGGTCATTAAAGTGGTGCCTCCACTGCCCTCCAGTGCATGGAATGCCAGTCTCACTGGAGACACAACTGCAGGATGTCATCAGTCCTAAACTCAGCAAGCCACTGGTTGAGTGTATCCTATTTGTGCCTTTTGAGGTCATTAAAATGGTGCCTGCACTACCCTCCAGTACATGGAATGCCAGTCTCACTGAATACAGCCTTAGCCAGATTATATTCCAACCCTCAAATTTGTACTGAGACTTGGTATAACCCCCCTGGAGCAGCCTTTGGCTGTGTCTCTTTACCAGGAGTCCAATAAAAATTCTGGACTCCTTGAAACCCCATCTTTGAGCCCTAAATTGGGCACCTTCCCTTCTACCTCCAGACATGTCTGCTCAGGTCAAACAGCAACAGTTAAAAGAGTGTTTCCCTGCCAAAAGGTGTTATCTCATTAAATCTAGCATGCAAACCCAAACCACTGTGCCAACTTAATTTGACTGATGTTAAGTAGAAAGCAACAGTACCAAACACAGAAGAAAGCAGCTTTTGAAACAAGTAGGTTAAGCTGACAGTTGGCATTACTTTATGAGTTTGTCTCTGCTGTACCTGTTAGTTGATTTAACTTTGCAGACATGTACCAGGGTATAAATTATGTGACCTGACACATTTTTTGCGTGGCTTTACACCCTGATAAAATTAATTTGAACAATGTGGGATTCAAACCTATTCAAATTAGACAAAACATATTTTTCCACATAAGTGATTTTTCATCCTTGCCACAAAAGACATATTTGCCAGACATGCTCAGTAATTATATAAAAATACACATGATAGAGTGAGGGGTTAACCATATATGTGTGTGACCTGACAAGGTCTGGTTTATAATTTCATGTGTGTATGATAAGTATCATTGAAATTTGAATTCCACCAGGGCCAGAAAAGACACTTATAATTACATAAATATAACTGTTAATGTGCCATCAGTCGCACATAAAATTCATATGAGGTCCAGTGCTATACATACTTACTGTTATTTGTAATTATGTTTGCAGTTTTATTTTTTTATAAAAGATAGTGGACAATAATTACTCTGGCTCTGCAACAGTGTAATTGAACAACCATAATTATACTGATACTCACAGTTAGACATGAAATATATCTCTGATGTCCTGTGTATGCTCAGTACACATGATATAGATATTTATTCCTATGTGTAAGCATTTTTATACTGTTAATTTTTATATAAAGTAAAGTGGAACATCAGTAAGAAAAGTTCGGCTTTAGCTGGATTGGAGCTCAGGCTGACCTATACTATAATATAACCCTTAACTTACAACTGCTGTGACAGGAACTAGACAGCAGCTGTATATTTTCACATTAATTTCTCTGTATGTGTGCTGACCACCCCATAACACTGCATACTGTGTTCGTGTGATGACAAACCATAAAGGAAGCAATGTATCCATTTTGAAATTGTCTACTGTCTGCTTCCTGTCTGCAGGTGTTCTGGACCTGCAGGTGTTGAAGAAGGTTGCTTACCATCACAACACAATGCCACTTAATGGGTTTGTGTGATGGTAAGCAAAAAATGCAACAATGTATCCATTTGGAAACTAACTACTCTTTGCTTCCTGTCTGGGCCATTAGGCCAGGTTTGCATAAAGTTAAGCAATGTGCAAATGTCACAGGCAAAGCTCATATTGTTTTAGCCTTGTAAGTAGTGTTTATTATGTTTTATCCTTAAAAGACAAATGTGGGATTTGAATTGTGATCTACAGATAGCATATACTGGGTGGTTTATCATGTTTAGCATTTGTGCTACACACACACACACACACACACACACTTGGTTCATAGGTGTAATTTATGTAGTCTTTGTCATAGAAATACTTTACATGAAATTTATTTGATTTATCTGTTTCACCCTGTTAGCACTAAGCCATCCACCATGCAAATATTAATATTAAAAAAAACATAAACAATATTAGAAAATAATTTTTAGTACACACTGGAGATTATTATACAAGTTTGGCTTTGAACTGCCACACCAATGAGCCTATGAAACACAGGATGGGTGTCTTATCCCTGTTTGCCACAGAAAGAGCTTTGCAGCAGGAATGCAAATCATGGTGTACACAAGCAAGTCCCATATCAACCACAGCATTAAGAAGACATATAACGTGTACATTCTCAGCTGTTTGTATATGTGTCAGTTACAGATTTAGTGCAATGGTTAATCAAATAATCATTTATGAGTATTGTTTGCAGCAATAGCTCTGTCTTCTCTTTGAATGGTGTTCATTCTTCTCGTATCTGAACAGTGATGTCAGACATGCAGTCTGTACATCATTTTGTATCATTGTCCTTAAAATTTATGAGAATATTAAATTGCAATAATATACAAATTTCAACAAAGGCATGGGGAGTTTGGATATTATGAACAGAAAATGAGACATGTATGAGGCTTACTTACATTTAAAACTTTGATACAACTACTTCTATACTTGGGTGACACACCCACTACAGGTAAGAGCGTCTGAACTTCTGTTGTATTTTCCTTCTCCCTTCACAGTTTCAATCCATTAGCAACTAACACTGAGGGAGTACCTGTGCTATGTTTATAGAGCCATGATTTTTGGATTCAGCAATTCTAATGAGTTCACACCTCATTTGCATGTTCAGCATGCTCAAAGGCCTGCATCTACACTATAAAAAGGTAACATTGTAGCTAGGAAACTTGAAGGTGAGAATAACTGTGTCTGTGGACAACACAGAGGAAAATTGGTATTACTTTGGATTTATATACACAGAAGACTAGTGATCTTGATAATGTATTATTTAAATTTTCAATTACATACTAGATTTGCTGACATGTTGCTAGGAAAATATTTGTGTGTGTGTGTGTGTGTGTGTGTGTGTGTATATATATATATATATATATATATATATATATATATATATATATATATGCATTACCAAATGCAACTGTTATTTGTATGCACTTTTTAGAAGTTTACTGATGGCATAGGCATTTTTGATGGGGCATTTTAATTTCTCAGATACACAGCCTTATTAACTTCCATCACAAGTGTTATTGTTACAACTGTTTCTCTTGCACTCTTCTCTGTTATTTCAATGAAGTATAAATGACTTATATTGCTAATGACACAAGGGTCTTAGCCTTGTAGGATGGCCCATAGACTCCTCTAGGGGAGTGCTGGGCACATGTAGAGGTAATTGGCAATTACATAAAAATGACTTTTCTGTGGCAAATGTGTACACCTTTTTTGAGAATTTGTTGGAAAGCACTTACAACAATTGACTGATGTGTTATTCTTTGCTTGGTACAAACTGTCATTTACCTGTTGTTTTGGGGTTGGGGGAGCCAAGTTTCATTTTTGTGTTGCCCCAACCAAAAACTTGTTTTAGAGAGTTCTGCTCTTGCTAGTCCTTATTTTGGATCACACCTTGGTTTACATGTGATTGTGATATGTTACAACTGCATAACCTTTTATATTTTAATAACTGAAGTTTTGTGTTTCTCCAGTGGGTAATATTGAAAAACTAAAAGTGCACGTTATATCTAAGTTGGACTTATATTTATGTGTAGTATCCTTCTTTTTTGTTTTATGTCACCTACGATTATGGCACCCAAGCTTCACAATCCCCACAAACCCCACTTAGTGACTCCGAGAATTATGTTATTGTCCAAGCATTTCGGCAACATGAGTGCCTTTCTGTTTTAGAGAGGATGTGGGGATTTGTCTGTCAGAATGCAGATTTGGAACCTGATAGTGAATGACATCAATGTTGTAGATGGGTGCAGCAGGTCATATGATTAAGTGCGTCATAGGGCCACTGATAGGATTTCAATGACCCAGAGGAGAGCAGCTGTAGTGGCCCATGGACAGTTGCATACCCGGGGGTGTGGCTTGGTACAGAGCCACCACTGACACTGAATGAAGAGTTACTGTCCACTGTTAGGTATCCAGAGAGCTCAGTGGAATGTGCACCGCATTGTGTGATTGATGTTGGTGCTGCTGTTTCAGGGAAGACATGTATGTCCTAGGAGAGCTTCCAGATGAGCTTACACATGTTAATTGTTAACAATTTGTTGTATACTAAAATATTGAAATAATACTGAAGTTGGTTTAAGAATTTCTTTTTTGGGTGGGGGAACTATTTACAGACTGATGCAGTTAGAAACACATTCTGGTTCATTGCACATGGCTTGGGGTGGACGTGTCAGGCAAGTTTCAGTTAAAAGTATTGTTAATGTGCATATAAAGTCAATAAATTGCCCCCCTCCCCCCAGTGTTGCTGTTATTCTTATTGTGATGATGGTGCCCTTTCCTTTTGCTTAACTTCTTCCAGGACAATCTTCCCCAGCAAGTGTGAAGTCATCTATACATGATAAGCCAAACATCTTTATTTAAGTACTGATGAGCATATGCATTTATCCATATGTGCGAGGTGGGTGTCAGGACTGTGTATGTATTGCTGTACTGTCTGTGATGTGGCCCCACTGTTAGTTTATTAGCATGTGTTAAATTGTAATAGTGTAGGTTTTAATTTCTTTCCTATGTTTGTTGCTTATTATCACAGGTGATCCTGACAGTGGAAGTGAAGGACTCTTTCTACCTGATGTCAGAATATCAACAGACTCTGAAGATGATGATGGTGGCCAAACACAGGCACAGTGGGGGGGGGGGTGCAGAAGTGGAATCTGACACTGAGGTTGACATTCAGCCATCTGCTGTATTTCCATTGGACACAGCCAGTAGGCCTACACAAACCTATTCCAGTGAGCCCTCAGATATTAGACTGATGGAGGGTGTGACACTCGATTAGGGTATTCTGGTTACTGCAGCATTGGTGCTTGTTGACTCTGGTCCAAGCTAAAATGTGGATGAGTTGTCATGCAGGAGGGTTGTTAGGGGTGCTCAGAGGAGGCATACTGTCCACCCTCTACCTGATCCTGGTGTGTCTTTCCATGCTACTTAACGCACATTTAAGGCTGTCATGGAGGCACAGGCACATTCCAATAGGGAGTCCAAGGAAGTGGTTAGGGTTTTAGATGTGGCACAGGCTGACATGCATGACTGCCTCCATTGTGTTGTCAATTCAATGGATTGCATGAATGACACAATGGAATGAGCAATGTCTCTGATGGAATGTCTACTGGGTGGGGGAACAAGACCCACACATCATCTGATGTTAGCACGTGTAACTGTGCCCAATTATTTCCCTTAGTGGCACTACTTCCACTGCTCTGTCAGTGGTTGAGGTGTCCACACCAAGGCATGGTAGGACATGGGGTCATGGTCCTGAGTGGACTGATGAGGACAGCACATTCAGCAGACATCAGTCATGTTGAGGTAGCAGCAGTGCATCTGACTGTGGACATGGATGTGCCAGTGCAACTCCTGGCAGAGTCATTTCTTATGGCTGGGGATGACGATGATGAACTTTCACCTCTACCATGCACAGCTCACACCTTTCAACATACCAGGACATAGAGATAGCACAGAGCTTGGTTGTATACTTGCAGACACTCACACACCAATTTCACTTTGAGTGCTCATACAGACACACACACACACACACACACACACACACACACACACACACACACACACACACACACACACAAACACACACACACACACACACAAAACCGTTACATGGGTCATTCATGAGGCTTACAGCTTACTCTGTCTCAGTGGCCATTTGATACTTTATCCAAATGTCTGCCTGTTTGTCTTTCTTACTCACACGCACTCACTATCTTTTGGGTCAGCCTAGGCCTCCAGCACCCCCCCAGCGACACACAATTCCCTGTGCAAATGATAACTGTGCCATATCCTTGTTTTCTATCTTTTGGATTCAGGGATACACAAGTCTTTGGTCTGATGCACAGGGTGCATAGCTGACTTAGTGCTTAGTATATCTGAGTTTGTGATGCTGTTTTTCAAATGATACTGCTTGCTTACAGGATTTTGTAATGTGTAAATCCCTCCCAACCTCTTAGACCAACAAAGCTCAACCAAGCCATAAAGAAAGTAGGACAAAGGCCAAACAATAGGGACAGTTTTTGAATATTTTGGTCGTACAAACTTAGACAGTTAATAGAATAACAGGTTTTGCATTACCATGTGATTTTTCTGAGGGATATGAGGTCTGAAACTGAAATGTGTGTCATTATTTTCTAATTCACTCTTTAATGATTTTGTCAGTACAAAAGTATGAGGTCAAACTGTGGACATTCTGTTAAAATCTATACATTTCACAGGTATGAATGTGTGAATCTTTCATGGATGAGGCCTTTTAGTTGATAGAGGGCACGTGTATTCCCATAAGTCACTGTTGTCACATATTAATGTCATTGCTGAAAATATACCCCACCATATACTTACTTACAAGCGCAAGTAACAGCATGCAAGGATATGCCATTCATTTGTATTCTTAGACATTTATTTTTCTATTCCAGGTTCAATAATTACCTTGGAAATCTGGCAGTTGCAAGAATTTTAATTTGGGGCTGACTCTGATGCTAGCAGTACACAGCCATTACGGGGATAAGTAAAAGTTGTGAATGTTACAGTATGTATGTGCATAGGATAAAGGTTTTAGCCGCTTAGATGTTGAGCATGTGTGCTATCCATGCAAGGGCATATTGTGCACACCTACATCCTCTATACCCACAATGGCTGCTGGTTTCCCCTCTGACTCTTCACCTGTATGTGTCTGTGCTGACCTTGCCAGTGGTGGTTGGATGGATCTCCCTTCCCCTTGTTGTCCCTAATGAAGCTGTTTTTTCAGGATAATATTGCGAAGCATGGTACAGATAGTGAAAATTTCAATGCATGTATGGGGATTGTATTGTAGGGCTCCCCCAGATATATCTAGGTAATGGAAAACATGACTTCACAGCCCAAACACGTGTTATGATATTTCTTGATTGAGCATGTGCCTTATTAAAGTGTTCTTCAGTTGGTGTGTGTGCATTTCTGATGGGTATCATCACCCATGGTTCCAGTGCATAACCTGCATCACTCAGTAAATGACTCTGTGGAATATAACCCCATAGAAAACATCTGATACAGTTGAGATTTGTGCCAGATATGTGAGTTATAGTAACTGCATGGGTTGCCAGCACACACACATTCAAGATGATTCCCTTAGCGTTACATAAGACCTGACAGCTAATGTAGTGAAAGCACTTTCTATTTATGTACACTCTTCGCTGTTCTCTGGGTGATACTTTAATTTCTACATGTGTACAGTCTGTGGTACCCGGGACTTCAGGGTAGTGTACTGCAGGATAGAACTTTTGAATAGTTGTAGCTCTGTCCTCAGGTGTATGGGGAAAATAAATGTAGTCATTGGTATGCTGTAACACAGGATTCAGAAATTAATGTAGGATCTTTGATGCTGATGCCTGTGACACCCCCAGACAGTCCATTGCTGATATCTGGAAGGTTCCCATAGTTAATGTTCTAAGTGCTACACATAGCTTAGTCCCCACTGGTATTGGTTCCCCTCAGTTTGATCTTGCTCTCAGTTGAGGATGGCAGAAGTTGCATAGTTCATGTTGTGTGTCTCTTCCACCTCATGTAGACCATGGAAAGTTAAACTGGGTCTAAACACCCTTTTCCTTCTTGGCAGAGGTCTATTAGCAGCAGCAGCATCATAGACTTGGGCCTGCTGCACATATACATGAATGAGAGCAATAGCAGTCCCTAACATTGTTTCCATGTAGACTAGTTTCCATGGCTGTATTCCAGTAGTTTTTGGAATTCGTATGAAAAATCAGCACTGAGTCAACATGATTGCTTTATAGCTTCTTGATTAGCTTCTACATCTTGGATTGGTTGACTAACATTCATTTCAGCTGCTTATGCTGTAATTAGCATGCCACAATGTTTACCGTGTTTGAGCAGCTCAAGCCACTTACTGAATACAAAACTCTGTGCTAACGTGTGCATTTCTGCCCCTATATTTTCTATCTGAGACCCTAGCATGCTAATTGTAATCTTGACATTATTGATCCACTTTGTCTATAATCATCTCCATTGTATAAGACTTTTTATTTGAATTATTTATTTTTCAATAATTTTTATTTATTCTTTTCATCAATACAGAATAGCAAGTAAAATGCAACAAAGAGAGGGAACACATATGCAGAATAAACAGTTGTTATACATTGAAAGTAATACAAAAAGAAGAAAAACAATCAAACAATACTATCTACACTATATACATAGATGCTTTCAATATTCGGGAGAAAGGATGTTACAATTCAACAAGAGTTATTGTGAGTAAAAATATAAACGAGAAAAGGAAAAAGAAAAAAACTTTTGTGAGTTATGTATATGAATTGTTATGAGACCTCTTAGTTGTAGTTAAGTATGGATATTTGTGATGAGCTAAGCAAGAATAATATTAAAAACTTGTTCCCATAACTTCCTGAGTTTAATATATTTGTTCCCTTTGTCGATTAGTATTTAATGGGCTAATAGATGTTTGGTCACCATCATTCTAAAATTCTGCCAAGAAGTGTTAGTTGGGTTAAGCCAATTGGTTGCTATATAAAGTTTCATTAAAAGAAAAATATTAATCAGAGTAACTGCTTGGGATTTATAAATATTTTTTGGGAGGATATGTAAAAGAGTGAATTCCCAGGTGAGTGTAGATGTCTGATAGCCCATTTTTTGTAGTTGAAGTTTAAGGGAGTTCCAAAGTTTAAATACACATTTACAGCTCCAGAAAAGATGGAGTATATCAGCACTTTGGTCTTTACAATGTGGACAGAATGGGGATTTCATAGGGTTAAATTTATGTAAGCTAGCGGGTGTGAAATATGCATTGTTATAAATCATAAGTTGAGGAAATGCTAGTTTTGTAAGGGGTATATCTTTAATTGTTAAGTTAATTGCTTGGTTCAATTGATGGCTATCAATGGATGAAGTAGTCTTTCTCCAATAGTCAGAGACGAGTATATCTTTGTGGAATTTAATGTCTTTGATTATTTTGTAAGTATTGGCGGTAGATTTCTTAGTTGAGAGGATGGTTTTCCAAAGTAAATTACAAGTTATTATATCTTTGTTGGTTATGTTGTAGTCATGGAGATAACTGGTACATAGTTCTTTAATTTGCCTTAAAATCACTAGATAGGATTTGGGGAGGTTCAACTGGTTCCTCATTTCTTGTATAGAACAATTTAGATATGTGTATATGTCTTGGATGGTTGTATTAATTAATCGAGGAAAGGGGTTCAGGTTTAGGGTCTGATTGTTTATTTTAAGGTTGGGATTTTTGTGTAAAGGTTGTAATGTCATCATAGCTTGTGTAAGGTTTAGGTATTTAAAGAGTTTTTGTGTTAGTGAGATGGAGTGTTTAAGGGGTTCTATTATATTACATGATTTCATTAATCTGGTATTTAGGAATGGTAAGGCTTTGGGGTTGATATCTAGGCTTTTAATGTGTCTTTGGTATATTATTATCCAAAGCGGGGACCAATCTTTATTCTTCGGGTTATATTCAGCTATTCACAACACTCTATTAGAATTCATAATTAAGTAATATGTCTCAAAATTGGGAAGGTCTAGGCCACCTTTATTTTTTGGGGTCATGAGTTTATTATATGAGATTCTGTTTTTTTTTTGGTTCCCATATAAATTTTGCAAGCAAGGTGTGAATTTGTTTAAAAAAATTATTTGGTATGGTTAACTGAGTAGTCATGAAGATATAAAGTAATCTGGGTAACACATTCATTTTAATTACAGAAACTTTGGCCAGAAATTGTAATTTTAGATTTTTCCATCTATTAAGGTCTAAAATAATATTCTGCCATTTTTGAGTTATATTGTTTGAGTAAAAATCTTTATTGTTTGTGGAAAAAGTAATGCCTAAGTAGTTGATTACTTCTTTTGTTTTTAATTTTCCTACCAGAGGTAAAAGACAGAATGGTTTAAGAGCTTTTAAGGGAAAGATGTTAGTTTTTTTGAGATTTAATTTGTAGTTTGATATCTTCGAGAAGTGTTCAATAGCAGATAATATTTTATTTATATCTGAGATTGGCATGGTACAATAAATATTCAAATCATCTGCAAAAGCTGAGAGGAAGATTTTGGTGTTATAAATTATTGGGGGTTATGGTATAGATTTTGTTTAATACTTAGGAAGAGTGTCTCCAAGTATAAGTTAAAGAGTATAGCAGATAGAGGGCATCCTTGACGGGTTCCATTTTTAATTGGGATTCTCTTTGACCAAGTGTTGTTAATATATAGAGATGTATATGGGTTATTGTATAGTATTTGTAGGATCTGGATAAACTTTTGGGGTATATTAAAATAAGGTAACGTTTGAAGTAGAAATTCTATATTTACTCTATCAAAGGCTTTATGAGCATCAATAACTAATGCATATATATTTAAGTTATTATGATTAGCGTAAGAAATTAGTGTATTAAGAGTTAATGTATTATCACTCATTTGTCTAAGTGTTGTAAAACCAGATTGTTCAGAGGAAATAATTTTATCTAGTAGGTTTTTCAGTCTGTTTGCAAGTATAGATGTTAAAATTTTGGTGTCCAGGTTTAATAGTGAGATAGGTCTATAGCTATCTGGGTTTTTTGGGTCAGCTTGTTCTTTGAGTATAAAAATAGTTTTGGATGCATTAAAGTGTATACTATTGATTTTATTGTTTATTATATAGTTCAGTATGTGGAATAGAATTTGAGCTAAGATGGGAGAGAAAGTTTTATAAAATTCAGCATTGAGGCCATCTGGGCCTGGGGCTTTATGTGTTTTCATTTTTTGAATTGCTGAAGTTATTTCATTAATAGAAATAGGTTTGCTTAATTTTTCCTGTTGATTTGGGTCTATTTTCGGGAAATTGAGTTTTTGGAGAAAGCGTATTCTATCTTCTTTTGAGGATAGTAGTAGCTGATCTCCATAGGTCTGTGAATATATTAGTTCAAAGGTTTTAGTAATATCTTCAATTTTAGTGTAATGTTTGTTTCCGTAAAGTATTTCAGATATTTGGGAGGGAGATTTAGTTTGGGTTATAATTCTGGCCAATGCTCCAGATGGTATTTGTACTTCATTAGCGTAGTTGGCTAACATTCTGGTTTCATAAAAGGATAATTTGTTGCTATGTAGGAGGTATAGGTCTTTTTGAAGTTTCAGGATTTCTTTTCTGTTTGAGTTTTATAATTAGTTAATAGGTCATTCTCAAGTTTTTGTATTTTGGTTTCTAAGTCCTGTTCCTCTTTAAGTTGAATTTTTTTATAGTAAGCTGCTTTTTTAATGAGTATTCCCCTAATTTGTGCTTTGGTTGCCACCCATTCAATATCCATAGGTAATTGAGAGTTAGGAATGTTAGACAGGGTTGATTTGAGTAAGGATTGAATGTCATTTATTATCTCCTTTTTGGTTAGAAGGTTGGGGTTCAGGGACCAATTGTAGCCTCTTTTCATTGTACTATTCTTTGGATTTCCATTAAGGTTTAGAGTAATTTTGGAGTGATCTGAGAGGTATCTTGTGTGGGTGGTCATTTTTGGGTCTAGCTTGATGAGTGAGTCCGAGATTAGAAAAAAGTCTATTCTCGACCACATTTTGTGGCATTGAGAGTAAAATGTGAATTTGCTAGATTTATTTGGACTATCTCCATATTTAAAGGGGTCATATAGTTTGTAATCCTGTATAAGTTCTTTTAGGGCTAGATGTGCTTGTTTTTTAGGTGTTATAGCTGTACTCGATTTGTCTTGGTCAGGATTTTGATATGTATTCCAGTCACCACCTAGGACCATATAATAATTTTGGAATTTGTTTAGGATAGGGTATAATGAAGCGAAGAAAATGTGTTGATTTTTACAAGGGGCATAGACATTAAGGGCCAGAAGAGGTTTAGGAAGATTTGGGGTTAGAAGAGTTACATAGCACCACCTCCCCTCCTTGTCCACTTTAGTTTCTAAAATTTTGTCTTGGAATTGCTTTTTAATTATTATAGCTACCCATGCATTGTTAGTTTTGCCTTCAGAAGCTATAATATCCCTTATCCATTTTTTTTTGCTAATTTCTGACCATTGTTCAAAATTTAGATGTGTTTCCTGAACTAATATGAAGTTCGCTTTTGCTTGTAGGATGAGCTGTAAAAAAAGTTTTCTTTTCTTCTTATTCTGGAGCCCTTTGATATTCCATGAGTCAAATTCCTACATTTATGTGTTTGAGATGTTTGTGAAATAAGTCTTGTGTGTTAGTTTGTGTTAATCATTTTTGTTTATGTATTGATAAAATAAGATTAAGAAAGCATCCTATTATTCCCGCCCCAACCCTGTGCCTAACCACTACCCCCATGGACCAGGAATAAAGCAGGGAGTAAGTAGTTATTAAGTTTAGAGATCTATAGTTCAATAAAGTATTTACATATTGGGTTTTAATATTTAAGTAAGAGATGGATACGAGTATCTCTGCATAGATTTTCTCTACATTGACAAAGCTTAACAAACTAATTCCCTAGAAAGCACCACTAAGATATCCCTAACCTCCTCAATAATTTTTATATGAACATGTTAGAACATCTAAAGTGTATATCCTAACAGATTAATGATAATTAAGAGATATAATTTGAAAGGTGTTAGTAGAACCATTATTTACAAGTATTAGATCTGTATTCTATAACAGTTAGATAATTATTTTTAATCTTGTTATGTCTATAGTAGTTATTACTCCAAGCATATCAAAGAAAAAAAAAACATGAGCAATCAAAACTAGTGGTATAAGGAAGGAAAGAAGGGATTGTCCTTCCGTTACTAGGAAGAAGTCTATCTAAGTTATTCAGATTGTGGTATCATCTTCATTGTTCCCTATATAGTATCAAGATAAGCCATTTCCAACAAATTCCTCTTATTCCTTAAACAAGTTCAAGTCTTTTGAAAAGAACCTTTTTAAATCATAGCAGGTTCCAAAATTTTTATAGGAATGTATAGATGAGTGTTAGTATGGTAGTGTATCATATTAGAAGCTGTTAATAGAACTGTTAACATTTTTTAACATTTATTCCTATCAGTGAGCTGTTAATAAGCTCTAAAACTATTTCATTTATATCCTTTGTATTGTTAGGCGAAAGGTAAAATGAATAATTGCAATATAAATAGTGTTACATGTACCAATATATGTATGTACAAGTGTGTGTGAACAGGCATGTATGTGTGGATGGTTATATGTCTAAGGTCATCCTGTACATTTCACAATTGCTCATTTTGAACCACAACAGTTTAAGGATCAAAACCTATCTTCCTAAGCACTTGATGTTATACTTGTAGAAGTGATCCCATGCACGACTGAACACTCAGTCTAGCATTTATATGAGACAAATATTATGGTTGTTGCCCTCACCAAGACAATTCCATTATAGTCTCTATTCCTTATTT
Organism: Protopterus annectens; assembly: GCF_019279795.1. Classification (NCBI taxonomy): domain Eukaryota; kingdom Metazoa; phylum Chordata; order Ceratodontiformes; family Protopteridae; genus Protopterus; species Protopterus annectens. The sequence continues at coordinate 164,074,415 of NC_056736.1, forward strand.
TAGATCCTCAATTCTGAATTTCCCTACTACATACAATGTTTGAAATGTTTGGATCTCATACACTAAGGATACAAATTAAAAATTGTCTTCAGTTCTATGAACATTAACTACTGGATGTCAAGATCTTGGAATGTATTCAAGCATTCATCTGTATTTTGGGGTATTACCCATCCTAATATTCTTGCCCCACTGTGTGAAAAATATTAAGTGTGTTTTTGTGAAGTGTCACAGTAACTAGGTTAAATCATTTGCAGTATATGAGGCAAAGAAAAGTGATTTAATGGTACCTGCCTAATTATTTTGAGATGTTGAAAAGGAAAGCTGTTTTTATCCTTTCCTTTTTGTTGTCATTCAAGAGACTATTGAACGTTTAAAAAGTATATATCTGTTCCTTTATCATGATAGTGAGCATCAGAAAGGGGAATGTGGGAGTAGAGCATGATTGTTTTTTGAACATAAGCTCACTTGAAGCAACATCAAAATGTTATCTAGATATCATTGAGTTGGAAAGAGGCATTTTCCCTGCAACCCTGTCCATTTGGCCGTACTATTGATACCTCTAAGAAGTTTCCCATATTTAAGCTGCCCGAGGAAAGTTAAATGAAGCTCAAGGCAGGATTTGATTCTTTTGTTTGTCAGCTCAGTTATGTAATATTGATGTTTCCTGTATCAAATCCATAGGATTCAAAGTCTTTTACCCCCTCATTTGTATTGTTTAGTGACTGGATGTCTAATTCAGCCAGTAGATTCTTTAGTAGATAGTTTTTTACACATTTACATGGACTTCACACAATCAAAGGCTTTAGAAACTTATCCTGGCTGCACGACATAATCATCACTTCTACTGATGATCTGTGGCAAGTTGCCAACTCACGGTGAAGTGCTACTGCCAGAATGTGGAGAAACGTGACAGGTATTTGATTCTGATGAAGTCTCTGGATAAGAGATGAAAGCGCTTAATCCGATATCTTTTGTGCTGTGTGTTTTTTAATAAACTGTTGAAGTGAACGGCTGAGACTTGTGGATTTTTGAATTGGACAGCCTCTATTGGATGACTACCTGAAATTCATCATTTAATTCAGCCAGTTGTTATAGATGGTTAAGGCTGTGATTTGTGGATCGACTAAATTTACAATGGGTTGGAATTACATGTATCTTTGACTATGTACATATACATGCTTAAGGACACATGAAAAAAAAACGTGTACACATAAAGAAGCCCACTTGGAGAAATGTACAAGGATATATGTATTGTTATCCAGGCATACAATCCTCTTCTTCTGACAGTCTAAGTATAGGTTTAAAATAGATAGATTGTAATTGCAAGTCAATATAGCGAACTGATAACCCTTTAGGAAAAAGGCAGCAGAAATGGCAGTAATAAGAATGTCAGCAGAATTATAACAACTAAGTAGAAGATTTTTTCACCAGTAACTAGTTAATGGTGGGGTATAATACCCCTTACTGGATTTCCTGAGCTTACTGGTAAGGGCATCTGTATGGCTGTGTATCTCCATGTAATGCAAAACATCAAAAATTTCTATTAGAATTCAATAGGACACAAGTGAGCATTAATAAACCTTTGTGTATAATTAGTAAACGCGGGCAGCTGAAATTGTTTTTGTAGAAAATTATCTATTTACATAAAGTAGATAGTCAACAAAAATAAGGCTAATCTTGTCTCTATTTCAAGGCAAGTGTTACAGTACAATGCTTCTTATCTATCAGAGGTGTTGCTGTTTCAGTTTAAATGACCAGACTCGGCACTCCAGATTGTAGAACTGCTGCTTCGTACATCGGCTTATACATTGTGTCGAGCTAGATTAAAAAGAACAGATTTAAGCTTTTTAAATTCAGATAGAGATCTTACTTAAAGGTTCTGTTGCTGAGAGATGATCTTTTTAACAGTCTCGTTATTTATTTATTTATTTTTTACCTGTATCTAGGAGATTTTTCGGAGTCCGCGCTGCGAGTATAGGGGAGTTCCAACAGCATAAGCAGACGTAGGGGGACCATTTAAGCATGCTGGATGTCCCGTAAGTGTCGTGCTTTAAAGATGCATAGTATAAAGTATGCAGAAGCATTTTGGTTCCTAGCGTGGGAAAAGGCAAAGGCGGAAGTAGATCTGTATTTCCTCGACAAAGCCTCGTGGCTTGAGAGATGAAGAAAAATACTAAAATACTGTTAGTAGAGGCCTAAGAAGGCCCAGCATGTGTCCAGAAGTCAAGAACCAGTCTCGGAGTGCCAAAATGTGTGCAATCATCCATTTGATACCCAGTCATCACTCCGGTGAGTGTATTTAACGATCCAGTGGGGGAATTTTTTTGAAAACAGCAAGAAAGGTTTCTCTGGCTTCTTTTTGATTGGCAATCATATATTTAATTCCTTTCAGGTGGAAAATTAGTATGTTTGGGTATTTCATTTGAAATTTTATTTTTCTTTCAATCAGGAATTTGCAGTAAGGGGAAAGAAGCTGTCTTGCTTGTCTTATTTGAAGAGGAAGATCTTGAGCCAACGATATTGTGTTATTGTTCCAGTTAACAGTTCCTCCACTTTTTTTAGCAGTCAACAAAATTGTGTTAACATCTTGAAAGTTTAATAGTTTTGCATATACAGGTCTGGGTTTATATGGTACTTGGGCTTCTCTCAGAGCTCTATGAACTCTTTCTATTATTATTTGTTTAGCTATTCCAGGTTCTTCGAGCAGGATGCTGAATATTTGGGTGTTGGAAGAAATCAGTTCATTGTGAGTTACAGATTCTGGGATGCCTCTTATGATGATATTATTCCTTCTAGATCTTGCTTCCAGATCTGTAATCTTTGCTTGGATATTTTGAATTTCTTTATTAGGAGAGTCAGTTTTTTGTTATTAAAGTTATTGTATCCTCATTTTCAATGATTTTGGCTTCAGATTTATCCAACCTGTCCATTATTTGGTTAAAGGCATCTCCAAATGATTGTAGTTGCACAAAAAGATATTTTATTGCTTCTTGGATGGAAAGTAGAGCTGTCTTAATATCCTCCAGGTTTGCTGGTTGTTCAGATTTGTTTTTGTTTCCAGTTTTAAAGGCATCCGGTTGTTTTGTTATCTTCTGTCTCTTAGAGTTTATATCTTTTTCAGAAGATAGTAAGTCAGAAAGTTTGGTTTTGGGTGTGGTAGTGTCCATATTTTTATCTTCTTTTGACATCTTGCAGTGATGTTATCTTCAGATTTGAGTGTAGTTTTCAGTATGCAAGGCTGCAAAAGCACACGGCTTGTATTAACCTCACTGTATCCTTTTCAATCTTAGTTGTTTAGAAGCTAGACCAGTCACTTCTTGATGGTTTTATTTAGGAGTTATTTAGAGTTGATATTCCAAGATATTGGTTCTGGTTTATCTTCTGGGTTAGTTTTGTTCCAGATAGTTAGAGGAGCTAAGGATTAGCAATGCTTACAGAACAGTGACCATCTTTGACTCCCCAAGACTTTTTATTTGAATTCTGCCCCTGAAGTTTTAACTGTCCCTATTGCAGTCTGTTTTCCTCCACTGGTTTTCCTATCATACATAGTTCCTCTAATTCTTTTGCAATGTATCATTCAAAGTGAATTGCTAGGATTCTAATAAGGAATTGTTATTTGTTCAAATACAATGAAGTTTTATGTAATCTGATACTTACAATCTCATATAAAAATTCACCCAGTATAGCAGATAGGATTATAAATATGTATTTTTCTGGGCAAGATTTGCAACAGAAGGAATGTATGGGTTGTTGTTTTTGTATGCACCTAGGTATGAGATTGGGTGAGTATGTAAATGGTTAATTATTGAACTTTCCGTGACAATAGTATATGCAATAGTTTGCCCTTGTGGGAAATGTTATATGCAACAAATGAAAAGACAAGTTCGGAAGAGACTACAAGAGTGCTTGTGAGATAAAAAAATAGAATTCCAACCAGTCTGATAGCCTTACACTTTAATGAAAAACACTATGGTGACATTAATGGTTTTACCTATGCAATGGTATAATTCAGAGTTTTTCTTTAATATTTTGTTCATTTTATTGAAATAAGAATCTTGGTTTAGTTATATTTATAAAACTTTATGTTCAACTGATTTAAATAATTATTTATGAAATACTTATTATGATGCTTTAGTGTAATATTTAATATGGTGTTTTAGTGCTTTAACAGTGTTCAGTTGATGTTTATCTCTGGTTGTTTTTCATTTATTTTTCTTTTAAATGTGGGGCTAATTAATGTTGCTTAATGAGCCCTTGAAGGTATATATCAATGTGCTAGTTCTTTTCTTTTAAATCTGTTTGTGTGCTCTGTGGATCATCGGAGTGTATTATGTATTAAAATGTTTTCTTCTTTTTTTAAAGATTTGGTGTTTTCAACTACAGAATTGTGTTAAAATGATGTGATAGCTTCACTTCTCTGTCATAGTTCAGTTTTTACAGTTCTGTATTCCTAAATTCAGCTCCTAACTTTTTTGATCTATGATATACTAGTCTGTTTGCCTTTTGTATCTCTTTTTTCCATTTGTTCAAACCTCTTGAGTCATCCTGAATTCTAAAAAGTCTCCATTGAAGTGTCGTTCCATTTTGTATTTCTCTTCCTTTTTTTCCCCTTGTCACCACTCATCTCTGTACTCTGGTGCCTGCCTGTTTCTTTTTTACTGCTTCTTGACAAGCTGTTGTCTCTCTACACTCTGCATGCCTGCCTTTTTCTAATTATACATCTTGCAATTTGCCTGTTATGTATATATCCAAGATACTGTTCATATCAAATGTTAACATTTTCTTTCAATTACCCTTTACGTTTCATTCATGGTTTCCCCATGATGTTATCTCTTATATCAATGATTCACCTGATTGCTCATCTACATATTGTCAGCTCTGGTTTACTGCTGCCCAATCCATATTTACTGGTAAATTTAAATTTTGGCAACTAGGTCTGTGTAGTTACCTACGGTCTCTCTCAATCCATTCCATGAATTCTCTGACTTCATTTCCTGAATGTAATATAATACATTCCCATTTGCACATTACTAGGCAGATATTATATAACCATGCTGCCAGTGTTTTTTCTTCCTGCAGAAATCCTTCCATCTGCTTAGCTATGATAGTCACAAAATCCTCCATAATTTCACCACACATATCTTTGTATTCTATAATTCTCAGAGGCCTTGGCCTATCTGAGCATCTCTTCTTTGTCTTATACAACAAGACATGTCAAGGGCATCTATCATCTCCTCTGAATCTTTCACTTCTGTCAAACAGTGGTAGTTTCTAAATACAGTATAAAATGCTTCAGTTCAAGTGCCACAAGTCTTTCATAAATCCTTATAATTCAGATATTCTGTCTCTTTGGCCTATTCTTAGTGTCACGTATTTTGTTTTTCCTGCATATTTAACAATCTTTCCAGTTTGATTTCTTTCAAGCACCTCAATGGCCTCTTCCTAGTCCAAATCTTCAGCACTACTGGCCCTTACTTTTAGATAACCGGTCTTGTATTACTTTTACTACTAAAGATTACTTCACTTGTTCTGCTTTCTGCATTCCTTCCTATTCTCCTACTTCCTGCACTTTATCTTTCAAGTTATTCAGCTGATGTCTCTGTTGCCACATTATTATTTTGACCTCCCCTATGTCTTCCTCAGTGCTTGCTAGGCTTCTAAACAAAAACACATAGTTGTTCTTCATGTGGAGAAGTTTTAAATATAACTTTATGATACACCACTCTGCTCTCCTTTCCTCATCAAGACTTCCTAAGAAGGTTTCTACTTCTTTTTCATGAAAACTCCACTAAGTACTCACTGATCAAGCAGATCCCAGACTTTTTTCATTCACCTTCCAAAAGATGTGAATTCTCATTGAAATATTTGTTACTGTCTTGACAAAGCAGAAGGAAGAATAAATGCCAGCTTTGGAGGATGATATAACATGTGTCTTTATGGCACAGCAGAACTGCATACAAGGTAGTAAAACAGCAACCAACATTCAAGTTCAGAGTGATAAAAACAACTTGATCTTCTTCTTCTTCTTTTGGCTGCTCCCAATAGGGGTTGCCACAGTGGATCATCTGTTTCCATTTCTTCCTGTCCTCTGCATCTTGCTGTGTCACACCAACCACCTGCATGACCTCTCTTACCACATTCATAAACCTTATCTTAGGCCTTCTTCTTTTCCTGTTACCTGGCAGCTTCATCCTTAGCATCTTTTTCCCAATATACTCTGCATGACAAAAACAACTTGATAATCACATTTAATTGGAAAGAATTGAGTAGTAAAGTGAAGAGAAAGTGAAGAATCATCTGAAATATATTCTTTGAGATCTTAAAGAACTTGTCAGGGATACTTACAGATCATGTGACATGACTCTTCAATGAGGAGTTTGGAATATAAAAAATACATGGGGGTACCTGTCCATAAGTGGTAGCCATAACCTGCCAGGTAAGATACAGATCCATAAGTTGACCTTAGGTGCAAGAATGACATGAAGAAGAAACTGACAGGGAAAAGCCATCTGACACCTTAGCTAAAAGAATGCCATGAAGAAGAAACTGAGGGGAAAAGCTGTCTGGTTTTCTGGAGAACTACAAACTACAGGATACATTCAAATGGGAGTTTGCGGGTAACAAGTTACGTTAGTCCATTCTGGTGTATAGCTATGATTGTTTTGTCTTAGAATATGAAAACAGAGACCCAGTTAATGTTTATATAGACTTCAATAAAAATGTTTATTCAGTCCCACACCAGAAACTGTTTATCTGCAACATTTTAGTCAATATGCTACCTTTTAATGTTTAGAATGACCTTAGTTGTAGGCTTGCTACCTGCTCCTTCATCTTTCTTTGCTTTTACATTTTTAGAGCACTTTTTGTTCCCTGCTTCATCCTACAGCCTTCTTATCCAGTGCCCACTCATCTCTGTACTTCAATGGATTTAAAGCCAAGATGACCTCATGAATAGAATAGTGACAAGGCAAATGATAGTAGTTAGAAGCCACACTCATAAAAAAGAAGCAATTAATTAGGTTACATTGGGGGATGTCCTGGAGCGATGACGTTTAGTGCCTTTTCATCATATATTATGATGTGCATTGATGATAAGGTCAGCCTAGTAGACAATGATACTAAGCTATGAAGAGTAGTGGCAAATATCGGAGAAAGCCTTCCAAAGGATATGAAGAGCCTCGTAGAGGGTGCTAAGATAAGGTTTGTAAGGTTTAATTTGGGAAATATGAACTGGTTTGCCTATTTTCAATAATTTCAAAATGAAATAACTCCTTGGAGGACTGCTGCTGCTGCATATCACAGATCATGAAAAATGCCTTTGGATAAAGCCCTGACTCCAGCGCAGCTCAGGTGATTTATGGAGCAGCAGGGGAGAGATGGGCATCCTCATCCTGGAGGGGTGGCTGGTTACATGAGCTCTCTGCAGTGCTCCCTGATAAAGGATAGGGATTTCAAACTGAAAAAGTGTAGTCCAAGGAGGGGGATAGGGTGGTAGGTAAGGCTGAAATGCCATAGTGGTGGGGCAATATGCCACATGCCCTATTGCATGCTTCCAATGCAAGAATGAATACTGCATTGGGATGATGGGTCCCAAGTCAAAATAACCCCAACTGAAGTTGACAGCTATGACTCACTGGATGCTCTTTGGTTTAACAATATTGAAGAAAATCTAGAGGAAAAATGAAGCAGCTGGTATAGCTGGCATGGATGTGGAATACTGGATTAGAAGACCATAGGAGAACGCAGAGAAGAAAAAAATGCTTTAAAATGCAAGAGGAAAGAAAGATGATGGAATAGGGAACAAGCCTACATTTAAGATCACCATAGACATCCAAAGATATTTTATTGGCTAAAAATGTTGCAGATAAATAGATCCAACTAAATGGAACCAATTGCCAGACTGAGTAGTGAATTTTAAGATGACAGAGTTCATCAAGGATGTTTGGAATGAGTGACAATTTAGGAAGGAGCAGAAAAGCATGGAAGGGACAAATGAATGATACTTGCCTCAAAAACGGGGCAGTCTAAATTGAAACATTTTTAGTGCTATTATGTCCAACCACTGTTATGTGACATATTTAAGAATTGAATGAAGAGTGTCAAAATACAATCAATCAATCAATCAGTCAATAAATAGATAAATAAATAAATAAATACAAAGCAAAGGTTAGGAAATGTAAGAAGAATGATAATTAGCCTTAAAACATTACTGAATGGCTTATTAACATCCCTAATTCTGTAATAAGTTTGTTCCATACAAATGCTTTCTCAAAGAATGGAAATGTTATACGGTATGTCATTATGCAGAGGAATTTTTAAATAATTACTAAAACAACTAGAGCCATATAAGACATATATTACACTGGTAGTTTAGCAGTATACGAAAGTATTCACTTTTTAATTTGCCTACTGACATTTGAAAATTTCTTTGTAATGCATCAAAGAAAGCTTTATTTGTATAGAAACTTCATCAAGCACAAGTCTGATTTGCCCTAAAGAGAAACGACAGCAAAGGTTAGGAAAGGAGCACAGACCGCACTTGTACGTGGGTTATGCCATGAGCCACTTTATAAATATCAACTCAAGTAAGTCAAAAATATAAGCTGTTTATTTCTAAGAATTATCCAGCGCTGAGGAGCCATTTTCCATGAAAGTATGTCTGGACCACAAGGGGAATCTTGCACACAGTCATTCACATACTGTAGATATGAAAATCATCTTGAAATATCACATCCAAATTTAAGATTATAGAGGAAAAACTCTTCTGAAATAAAAATGCCAATTAGTAATTAAAGAAGGCAGAATTTTTGTAAATTAAAAGTTGACAGCATTTACTGCATAGTTTATCAAATAGGATGGACCTTCGTGACTATGACAAGCAAAGTATGCAGGCTTTGTGCTACAGGTAGCTATGAGTGTAGTTTTTTTTTTCAGACTGATAACTGTAACTATTGCAGATTGTCTGTTCATACATTTGTACACAAACATTAGTAAGAAAGATTTATTTACAGTTTTGTTTTTGTATGACCTAATTATTTTCCCTCTCTTCAAATCACTTTGAGCAGTTACTGCATTTTCAGTTCATTTATTTTATTAATAAAAATAAATGCTTATTTATTCTGCTTCAGCCAAGAGAAAACCCCCAAACAAAATAGTTTCCCTAGTTTTAATAGGAAGGCAGCATGCATCATTACAGTATTTCATACAAATATGAAGGAAATTATTTTATTTTATTTTTCATTTAAAGCCACTATACATGCATTCACATCTGCAAATGTAGAACATTTTAACACACCATTAAAAATAACTTGAACTGAAAAGTAAATTGCATTTTGTATAAATATTTTATGATTAGCAGTATAGACAAGCAATAATATCCAACAGGGTGTGTGTTAATGTGTAATTAATGCCCACCCAGGGGTGTTGTGAGGACCAACACTGCGACGCTGCAGGTGGAGGACTTCTACATGCCTGGAAGGGCATTAATTACACATTGACACACACCCTGGAGGGCATTATTGCACTTAGAGAATGGAATCTCTGTAAAATTGTTGTTTTACTTATGTATATTTTAAGTACTATTTTTTAAATATATTTTATTTGTAAAATAGTTCCTCTGCCTAATGTTTCATACTTGCTGTAGTATATGTTAATGGTGTTGGAGGAAGCATTTTACATCCAAAATATATTAAAAAATAAAATACTACTTAAAAAATACATAAGTAAGTAAAACACAACCATTTTACAGAGATCTCATTCTCTAAGCACTGGCAGAGGTTATTCTGTCTTCATTCTCTCTCGCACATACTACCAGGAGATTGTTTGACTGCTTTTGCACTTCGCTCACTCACTCCCTCTCTCTCACTCTCACACATACACACACACACACACACACACACACACACACACACACACACACACACACACACACACACACACACACACACGTTTCTGTTTCCCGTGATCGATTGCTCTAGGTCTCTGTCTTACTCTCATACATGCATACACTCTCACACACATGCTTTATTTTTAATTTCTTTCTTTTTTTATTTTACACTTGCTAAACAGCAAAAGTGCTTCTTAGCGAATATAAAATAATGGCTCACTTGCTCTCACTTTCATTGACATGCATGCATACGCTCACACATAGACATAAACACGCACTCTCACACACACACACACACACACACACACACACACACACACACACACACACACACACACACACACCTTTTTGTTTTGTTTACATTTTACACCTGCTAAACAGCAAAAAAGCTGTTTACGAAGAGTAAAATAATGGTGGCCATTTCATTTTCTCAGTCTGAGCTCCACAGCACTCATTTACATCTATGGCCAGTTTAGAGTGTCCAGTCCACCTACTGCATGCCTTTGGAATGTGGGAGGAAACTGGAGTACCTGGAGGAAACCCACACAACTGCAGAAAGGACCTGTAGACTCTGCACAGAAGGCAACTCAGCTGAGAACTGAACCAGAGAACCTCTTGCTGGGAGGTGACAATGCTAACCGCTGAACCACTGTGACTAAGGTTGCCTATCCTTTACTAATGCCATATATATCTATTTCACTAACTGATGTAGTTCCCCTGTATTATACTACTTCTACTTACACACAGTGACAGAAATCTATATCATATCTGTCCCTTCTCTTTTCTCGTTTGCAGTGTATATATGCAAAACATTCAAGCCTTTCTTCATAAAAAGGCTCTTCAATCCTTCTATGATTTTTTTGCTGTCCTTTGCAATGCACTGTACAAGTCCCAGTCCTGCTACTGTGTAGCCATAAGACTGCAGCCCTCCATCTGAGGCGTTATGAGATCCATGCACTGAGAAAGACAGCAGCATCTCTTAATATCGCTCTGATAGCTATGTATCCTACTGTCTTGTTGGATGTAACAACTACTTATTAGAGCAAGAGTTAAAAATTGTTCCTTATTAAGGGTTTTTGTCTCCCCATTATTTTTTTTTCTTATGCAAAGACGCTGAGAGATGGACAACCAGTTCATTCTCACTCTTCTGATTAACCAAGACATAATCAAACTAACTTGCATGCTCCCCCAAAGTTTCTCCATAAAATTGTATAGCTGTTTAGTGAGATAAACGATTCCTGAAAGCCTCTTATGGTCTTACTGGATATTAGGTCCACTGTCTCTATCCACTGTTCCAGTGCCAATGCCATCAACAAACAGGCTGACACTGCTCTACATCATGATAGCTGACAAAAATATACTCAGACTGATCACAACATTGTACCCCGTAGCACACCACTGCTGGTTTCCCTTTCCATCAACAACTGTCCCTTAGCTTTTTTTCCCCCTCAAAGCATAGTTCTCAACCTTTTAGCACTCTTAGCACAAACATTCTGGCAAAGACAAAAATATTGGGGGGAAAACCCAAAAAATAGGGGCATATTTTATATATTGCGCTTAGAAACTTAGAAAGTGGCTAGAATACAAGGTCTTGTGTTAGCATACATTTTCTGAAAGATATGAAGTCTGAAATTAAAATGCCTGTCATTATTTAGTAAATGCAATCCTTACTGATTTGAACAACCCCCCCCCCCCCAAAAAATAAACTTGTCAAAATGTGAAGGAAAAAATCTGGATATTCTGTGAAAACCTGCACAGTTGAGAAGTATGCCTCAGTTAGTAAGCTAGATTTCTGTCCTCCTTACCAGTTTGAACTTAATATTGTTTAAATTCCATGACAATCTCATATGTCAGAAAGTATCAAAGGCTTTTTATTGGTTTGCATGTTTGTTTGCTTGTGTATGTGTTGATTAATTGAAGACAATTGTTACCTAGTAGATGAGCTTGTCCAGGAACACTTATGAACCATGATCTGACCTTTAGGTAATGATGAAAAGAAATTATTTATCGCTTACAAGTATAAATATGAATTAATTGTTTATACAAATCCTTATCTCAAGGGACCAGATTACTTACATAAGTGAACCCTTTCAGTTATGTCACGTCTGTCATTGTGTTTCATTGTTGGCATCTAAAACACTTTCATTTGATTTAATTACTGCATGTGGGAAAGAAGTGCAATAAAGAAGAGAAAATATAACTGTTCTTCCAAAGAACACTTCAAAGAGTACTTACACTATAGTTTAATCAAATTATAAAAAAAATTTGTGTAACTAATTGCTTAAAAGATAAAAGTAAATGAAGCTGTACTGGACTTGTCTTTTTAACAAAAATTTAACATATAAAAGAAAATGTATAAAATGATACATACTTCTGCATTTATCAGTAAGAAAATTTATTGCAGCTTGGAGATGGAAAAGACTTTATTCTTGACTGTTCACACTGTTCAAGTATGCGTCTTAAAGATTTTGGCTAAGTCAAATTGTGATGCCTTATTTAAACAAGAGATTGTTGATACTCCTCTTAAGTTCACATGAAATAACTCTAAAAAAAAGGGAGGATGTCATCTAATGTTTAGACTAAAGCCACACAAAATCTTGTTTGAGGACATACAAATAGAGTGACAGACTGTTAATTCAAACAAGCAACAGAAGTATAGAAGCTTTAAGACTTATTGTTTTTCTAATTGGCATGTTACATTGAAGTCAGAGCTCAAGCTATACTGCCTGTAAGAGATATGAGATACCATTATGGACTTAAAAGTTACATACGATTAGGGGACAGTATATCTTTACATACGGTATGAATATTAAACGAGGTATTTTTCTCATCATCTTCTCTCTTTTTAAATGTCTTATTTTTAATTTCTTTTGCAAGCCTTTTTTATGCATCTTTACCTAGAAAAAATGATTTCATATGTTTATTTCATTTATGATATATACCACCTAATGTTGAATGTTTGCAGGTGCTGTTTTATTAATTAGCTTAATAGGTTTTACATATTATAAATACCAACTCTAGTCTCCCTGAAAAGAGGGCACTGGCCTACTGGGAGTAATATATCTATCTCCATATATATATATATATATATATATATATATATATATATATATATAAATATATATATATATATATATATATATATATATATATATATATATATATATATATATCATAAAGGTTATATCTGAATACCAAACTGTGTGGGTATCAATGTTCAGAACTAATAACTGCCATATGAATATTAAAAGTTGGCTTACTTATTTTTATTTTATTTTACATTTATTAACCGGGATAGTCCATCTAAGTGTGAGCCCATTTTCAGCGGAGGCCCAGGGAGAAAAGCTCCAATAAAACAAGAACAACATTAACAGGTACAGTGTCAGTTTTACATAGAATTTAACAGAAATATCTAGAGGCAATAAAGTACAATATACAACAGGCACTTTAATGAAAAGGAGAAAGTTATTACAATATAGTAAAGTCATATATATATATATATATATATATATATATATATATATATTTTTTTTTTTTTTTTGGTCCATCTTTCGTTGATCATTTGAGTATACTTTAATATGTGTAATATGTATACCCTTACAAAAGAAAAGAAATTATCAAATTATACTCTTATTGTAGTGAAATATATTCTTCCATTATTAGACTTGACTCTCTCATAGCAGCATCCCATAAATTTGAGAATGAATAATTGCTGCTAGAGAGTCTCTGTTTATCCCCCATTTTGAAAAATATGGTGTGAATGTGAACGAAAAATACTTCGGATTCAGTTTCAATTATTGCTGGCAAGGTTGCATTAAAAGGCAATGGACTCATTCTGCAGTGAATAAATTCCTGAAGAGCCAGTATTTATAACTTTGAACTGAAGCTATACAGTGTGGTTATTGTTTGCATATAGCTGGTCTTCACTATTACCAAGTACATATTTAACATACAGTATATACCCTGAAAACCATTACCAATTTATATGATAACTGATAAGAATGATGGGGATAAAAACCCTTACTTCTGGTTCCATTGCTATAAAAGCATTGTTAGTAGCCCATAACCCTGAACAGTGATACAATTCAACACTTTATCATGCCGAAACTTGTAGAACTGTATGCATACTATGCTGAGAAGGGGTCATGATTCTACTTATAAAAATTGAATAAATCAGTCATCAGCTCTTATGTTTGTACAGACAAGTGCAATAATCATAGATAGTGAACCCCTCTGCTAAGTATTCTTTTTACATCTGATTGTGAGAGCAGCATCATTGTCATAACATTGAAAGCATGAAACAATAGATCACATTATTTCATCGCTCATCTGTAGAAACACACAAAGTACTCATTCACTAAGTGTAACATGCACATCTCACAATAAACAGCGTATTGAATTTAGAACTGTTTTGATGAATTTCTGGCTGTTAAATATTTCACCACTGTTGTCTGTCTAACAATGCTGAGCATGGAAACGCAAACAAATCATATAAAAATATTATCTAAACATGCATGGAGTGCAGTAATGTACATTGTGTCAGTGAACACAAATAAAACTTTCTGAAAATCCTCACTTTGCAAACATCTCACCACAGATCATGATGAGGTCCATTAATGGGTATGGGTAAAGTAGCCACCACTGCATTGTACATTCATTTCACAGTGAGGGATCGTCATTTGCAGATCTTCATGACTGACCACTTGATTTGTCACATTGTATAACACATCAGTGATTTAGGCTTAAACACTATGAACTGAAACACAAACATCATGTAACCAATTATTGTTTGTCATAATTTATACTGCAAAGATTTTAGGCTGCTCCAGGTGTTCCACTGAGTAAACACTTAAGAACCAGTTTCTTAATAATGGTATGTATTTAAAGTAGTAACAGGCAACTATGCAAAAAGGGGTGGGAGAGTGGCCTAATGGTTAAGGTGTTTGCCTTACAAACACAAGGTGCAGGGTTTGAGTCTCACAAGGGATAATTGGCTAGGCTTAAAATGGCTCACAAAAGCAGTTAGCTTAGTACCAACCTATGATATTTTTAACACAATTACATTTACTAGACCTATGTTATTCTAAACCTCTTTGATTCTCAACATTCAAATAGCTATGTTTTATAATATGTTACATGGTTTTGTGACACAGCTGTAAAATATATAGATTCAAATTAATTTAAGCAAAATATATTACATGATTATGTACATGAAATTAAAAAAACATATTTTCTCTAGGGTAAAGCCCTACATTTCTCTGTTGCGATGGTTTAACCCTTGTAAACTTTTACTTCGTATGAGCAACTTTGAGGTATGTATAGCTTATGGAAAGGGAATAAATTCCTGTTTAAGCAATTTAAATTCAACTTTTTATCTTATCTGTGTGTGTGTGGTATGCTTCATGCCACACACCCCTGAGAAATGCATGTACCAGTAGCTTTAGATACCAGTGGCCATAGGCGAGTTTCACTTTTGTAACATTATGTACACGGATGGCCCACCAGCTAGCATAGTTAATGACACACAGCATGAGTAGAAAACTATCACAGCAGTTATTCGACTGATGGTACTATAAAAGTTTTATGTAGTGGTACTGGCTTAATGTTATAGAGTGTTCTGTATATGTCTCAGTGCTGCTGCATGCATTAGAAATGAATACTGTGATTCAAGCTGCATTGACATACTGACAGAATCCTGGTCTCATAAGAGCCAATGTTTTGTTGCTTAAATTATGGGGACACAAAACACACAAATTGTATAATTTACTGAAACTTCTTTCAGTCTCCTTTTCCAAAGGCCTTCAGGTACAGCACACTGAAATCTTCAGAAGTGTTAGCAAGGCTGTTGGAGACACAAGGTAGAACGCCTGCATCTATGTTCGCACTCAAAGGCCATATACTTTTATTTCTACTTCATCTTTGTATAGAATGTTTCATGTTTCCCAAACAAAAGACATGTATTGCCAAAACTGACATTATGCTATGGCTTGGCTTACTTTCAGATATTAGAAACTGGGAAATTTTGTATTATATTTATTGATTTGAGATGCTTTTCTCATAAATGTGACTTCCACATTCCTAAGTAGGCCAAGTGAAAATCATTACCAAAAATCCAAACTTTTTTGTAAAAGTGTGGGGTCCCTTCCAATTTGCTAAGATCAACCAGTCAGATATCATAAATAATCAACCAGCTTAGCTATGGATGAGACAAGATAGGCATTTAGCTACCATATAATTACTGTGATGTCAGAGGCAGTAATGGTACATAGGGTAACACATAGAGAAGAAAGGTGTTCATAGGTAAGAACTAAGCTATCTGCTCTTGAGGGAGTCCTGAAGAAGAATGAGGCCCTTTGTTAAAAGTAAGAGAGCATTAGTAGGGGTGAGAAGCATAGACTGAGGTGCAGACCTGGGCTGGTAGATCAGAGTAAGTTACCAACTTACACAATTGCCCCTGGTGCAACATGAGCAGATACTTGCATGTATTAAGAATTCTAATGTTCTGCCAGGAGCTACTGAAGAAGAAGAAAATAACTAAAGCATGGAGCTTGGGGACTACATTTTATGACATCACTTGGGTAATACTGGTAAGGCAGTAATGACTGTACTATGAATGGACAAATGACTACAGTTTAATTTTGAACACTAAGGCATGGAATGTGAATATATACACACATATATATATATATATATATATATATATATATATATATATATATATATATATATATATATATATATACACACGCACACACACACACACACATATATATATATATATATATATATATATATATATATATATATATATATATATATAAATTATTATTGATGACTGTTCACTGAAATACTTGGAATGGTAAAAACGAAGATGATGGACTTGAGAGTGGAATGGGTTTGTATCTTTAGCATGCCTCGAATACGTAATATTTTTGTTGACCATTTACCCAGAGCTCCATGATTACTAAAACTGTAGGCTGTTAAGCATAAGCAACTTGTGTCACCTTTTCTGCAGGTTCTATATCTCTTAATGTATGTGTGGTGATTTGACACCCAAACTTGCTCACTTCTGTCACTGCACTCACTCTCTTTCAGTTAGCAATATAATGGAGATAAAATAATACAAGTATCTTATAGTTTAAATAAATGCTGTTGCTGAAAACAATATTGGATGCTATTATACAATTGCATTGGTCATCAGTACAATGACTTGCAGGCACATATTTCACATTGTTCAGATTTCAGAGGAATGCCTGCAATTTGTTCTCAAGCGTTTGTTCCATTTGTCCTAAAATTAGAAAATATTTTATGTTAGTTGTACCAGCATTTTAAAGAATTCCCTAATTTGGGCCCTTTTTTCTTATTTTTTTTTTTTTTATTTGCCTATTTTTCGATATTTTATTTGATTTAACCTTTATTGACTGGATTATTCCCAGTAAGCAGGTGGCTTCTTTTCAGGAGAGACCTTATGTGATATTTATGCTAAGAAAGGAAATTTGATCAGGGCATCAAGGTACTTCCCCAGTCTTTTTGATAGGTGCTGAGGAAGATTTTACATCTGCCAAACCTACCCGTTAGTCAAGCAGATGGATACTCAGTTTAACATCCCACTCAAAAATCTGCATAATGATAAATGAAACATCCTCCCTAATGCTGCACTACAAGGACAGCAATCCAGTCATCCTGCAAGGAAGTAAGAAGTAAAACCCACATCTTTCTGGTCTTCCAGCACAAAGGTGAGCATGTTACCATTTGCACCACCAACTTTGATCCCATAAGTCTGTGGGTATAAGTTTAGTGGTATGCTTGCTTGTAGGAGGGTCTATATTAGAACATCGAAGTGTCAGAACTTCGAATGTTCTAATGTCAAACCCAGTTCAGTGAATGCTGACAACATCAAACATTCAGAACAGATACACATACACACAACGCAAGCACACCAAACAAACAGCAATCTACACACATACATCTAAAATCTTACATCTAACCCTACACTAAACTGTACATACACCACTAACTATCCACTTATCTTAACCCAAACCCTAACCCTAAGGTCCGTCACTATCGCACACTCACCTCACCCGCGCCCTAACCCTAACCCTAACTCACCTACCCCATCCTAACCCTCATGTCCACACAGTTGCACACATACCTGACCCACGCCCTAACCCCAACTTACCTAACCCGCCCTAACCCTCACGTCCACACAATCACACACTTACCTGAACCTGACCTGTAACGTTCCAGCACAGCGCTGAAAATAGCGAAGCGACAGAAATGGACAACCAAATTCTTTCCCTGGGAAAAAATTTGGTTTTATGCAGCTTCGCTAGTTTCAGCGTTCGCTGAATAGGGTTCGATATTACAACATTTGATGTTCTGAAACATACATCATTTTTCATAGTACTAAGACATATTTATATCAAGTGATGCCTTTACTGTCAAAGCTTTTTTAGTTTCTAAACAAGGTAAAAAACACTAGAAAAGATTGGACAGATACAGGCAATATAAAAACATACAAATCAAGAAACACATTTTATAGTATTGGTAGTATTATAAAATGAATATGAAATGAAACACTAAATACCCCAATGCAAAACTGTTTAAAAGATTAATGTAGGTGCAAAACAATTTGACCGGAAATCAAAGCTTCAGAGATTAGTATAAATTCAAAATATCAGTATACAGACCTGATTCAGCTTCTAATAGTAAGAGGTAAATGTCTATGGATGTTTTTTTGAAAAACTAACAAAAAGACCTCTGTAACATAAAAGTGTTAATCTGTTACTTTAGTTGGGGAATGTTCAAAAATACAATCATTTGCAGTCTTCATGGGAATCAAATTTAAATGCAATAGTACATGATTTTGTTATGGATTTTAAGGAGTTCTTTGCATTTTTTTGCAAACTATATCAAAATGCTGGTTTTCAGAATAATATAAACATTAAATATCTTTTTTTAAGTAATCCTATGTAATATAGGATTATAATGATTTTGATAGTAATATTTGTGGTTTGGGCACTGAAATGCACTACATTATGGAATTGTACTGAAAGACACACACACACACGCACACACACACACACACACACACACACACACACACACACACACACACACACACACCCCCTATATATATATATATATATATATATATGTGTGTGTGTGTGTGTGTGTGTGTGTGTGTAACCACTACTAAATCCCGAAAACCCAAACTACCGATGCCCAAAATCCCAAGACCAAATACCTGAAACAGTAAAATATCAAAACATCAAAACCGCAAAATTCAAACTACCGAAAACTGCACTCAACATACACCTCACACATACACATACACACACCTTCCCCCAGAACACAAACACACAAACCTAAACTACAGACAAGCTGGGGGGCAAGCCCACCTGCACCCCCATGTGGGGGGCTGCACCCCCCACACCCCTCCCTACTTAAATATTCTAACTCCAAGGTCGCACTACATATACAAACACACGAAACACCACCACACACCTACATTCCCCTCGCACACACACATATCACAGTCACAATGCACACTTACACACTAAACCCTAACCAACACATTTAAACATACATACTTACCTGACCTTCCCCATACTGCAACACCAGAAGCGTGAATGTCAAACTCCCGATGATCGGGATTTTGAAATTCGCTCTTCTGGTCTTTTGGTGATTAGGGGTTTCGGCTATATAGTCTCAAAAGTTTGAAATTCGGTATTTCAAACTTTCGAGATTATGTAGTGATCCAGTATATGTATATATATATATATATATATATATATATATATATATATATATATATATATAAAGACAGAGAGAGAGAGTGAGTTTTTGAGGTAACATTTTTTCACTAGATTAGAGTTGTGAAGATTTATACAAATCTGGTACTATGTATGTTTTGGAGAAAATGCTGGTTAGAACTCCCCTTTTCAAAATCATTTGGCATTTTTTATTTTTGTAGAACTTGGAAATTGCTACTGACTTCTTATATTTCATTCATAATAATTCTCATTTATCTGTTGACTACTTGGATATTGCTGTGTCTGCAGACAATGATAAAGTTTGAGATATGTTTAATACTTTTTTTGGAAATATGCATCATCTACTGCTTATTTGCATTTTAAAATGAGTCATCCATATTGGCATGAAAAAATTATTTTGAAGTGATGAATGGTATGGAGTGAAGAGTGAATAATAGAGTGAAAAGATGGGAAATTTCCAGAGCTGTACAGTAGTTTGAACGGTGCAATTAATTATGAGTATAATAGTGAATTATTTAGTTTGAGCCAGTTTAGATGTAATAGCAGTTTTATACTGTTCAGATTCTTATTATATTATTACTTTAGTAACTGTTGACAGTAATTGTCTTTACAGCTATTTAGGTCATGCATTAGGTAGAGTTTGTTTTTATTTTGATGAAATCTTAATAATACTGAGGACATATGCGCTGAATAAACATTTTTGTTGGAGTACATTTTGACTTTTTTGGATCATTAAGCTTATTTCATAAGAAGTATACTTAATGCTGGATTTTAAAAACCCAAAGGACTGCAGCCAGACTTTTCATTGTAAACCCTGATATTAGTCTCCAGGGACAAGTATCCTGACTTTGTTCCCCCTCTTTCTTCTTTTTATTGAACCTGAAGGCATCTCTGATCCTGTTGCAGAAGGTGAAGATCATGTACAAGGTAGTTTTGCTTTTCATATCATTAGCATTGATTATGTATCCACGTTGGTACAGCGGTAGCGTTGTTACCTCACAGCAAGAGGTTCTCCTGTTTGATTCTTGGCTGGAGTGCCTTCTATGTGGAATATGCATGTCCTCCCCATGGTTGAGTAGCCTCTGAAAGACATGCGTGAATGGGCATGCCTTCGCTGAAAGCTGGGCTGGCAACTCGGCACCATAAAAAAAAAATCAACTGCCAATCATTAGCGGACCGGAGTTCCGCTGTGGTGACCCCTAACCAGGAAAAGCCAAAAAGACAAACAAACATCATTAGCATTGATTATATGGTAGTAAATATCTTAAGCACCCTATCCCCCTGTATGAACCTTGGGGAAGGTGGTAGTCTCTTTCCTATATCACTATCTGTTGTGATGAAAGTGAATAGGTGACTAATGCATTGCTCCCATTTATTGCAGACACACCATACCACCAGAAAAGGTTAATAGATCCAAGTGAACTGAACATGGAGTTAAGTGAAAGAAGGTCGAACTGAGTTCAGACTTGTAATATATTTCATGTTTTCTACATTGTTCTTTCTGTCTATCATGTTTCAGTTTTGATTCTACAATTTCTATTCAATGTCTAAGTTTACTGTTTAAGCTACTTGCATTCCTTTATAATGGTTTATGCTTACTTACAATAATTATTGTCTTGTGCAGTCTTTACAATGCTCTATCATACTAAATGTCCTTAGTGACTAACAATTTAGAGCCATATATTCCAGCACTTACTGTTCAATGCTAATAGACTAAATATTTTGTATTTTGTGGCTAAGGGCTGTTCATCCCTTTTATAGGTTTTAGTTTGAGGCTAGTTTTTCAATGGAAGTGCCACAACTTTTAAGGGGTTAGCATACTCTCTGGGATTTAGAGAAAGTTATGGGGTATTATTCTTTCTTCCAACAGCCACCAGGTGTTTATTGCCCAGGCGTAGGTGTGATCCCATATCCCAAGGATATTCTTCCAGCATGGTTGAGGCCCTAGATTTTTTGAGAAGGGGTTAGCTCAGTATTCAAAAGCAGACATGGTAGTATTGTCATCCCATGGCTTGCCTCTAAAGTGCCACAGCAGACAATCAAACTTCAGTTCCTGGAATATAAGGGGTAGTTTGTGCCCTGTTTGTAGGACATGGATCCAGCAGAAAATAAAAAGGGAAGAAACACAAGTAGTCTGTTGTCAAGAAACCAAGCTTAATGTGAGGAAGGTTACTACGTTGACTTCAAACATTTTCCTTAATATCTATGCTGTCCATAATCCAAGAGGTATTAAGAAGATTGTTCTAATGTTTCATAAATGTCAGTAGGTCCATGCACACCATATCACCAGGAGCAGGACAGGCAGGTGGTTAATATGGGCAGGAAGGTTAAACAAAGAAGAGTCGATCAAAAAGAATTTATACAACCCCAACAATGATAATAAATATTTTATGAAGAGCTAGTGACCCATTTGTCAAAAGAAGCCTCTCCTGCTAAATTCAGCATACTAATGGGGGACTTTAATTTAGTACTCAGTGATAGTAAAGATAGATGTAGAAATGAAAGCCATTGGCAGTGTCAAGCTTTACTCAGATCTTGGATGCTTACCTATGTCTGCATTGATGTGTGGGAAGTACTCCACCCAGAAAACACCAGCCCAAACTTTCCAGGAATCATGCCCACAAGGAAGTAGGATATATATTAATTTTATTCAAAAATACTTCAGATGCAAAGGCCATTCACATATGATTCAAAAAAATCTAAGATGCCCAGGTGCACAAACAAAGTTCACTAAAACCTGAACACAGTACCTGGCTGTCGCAACAGAGTATGTGATAAAAAAACTCCCCAAAACCACTCAGGATCTTCTAAACACCGTTTATTCAAAGATACACCAAAATTAGTTAAACCTCCACTGCTTTTCACACTTTAACTATAATATGGGACTTCATCAGAACAAACACACCCCCTATTTACTAAACTAATTGAATAGATATTTAATTAAGGAGATATAATATCTTAAAATATAAAACATAAAACAATTCTTATTCAATAAATACTGCCCAGGTTAAAATGTTAAAACCCCAAATGTCTTATGAGGAATATGTAATACCATTTTGTTTGAAGTAATAATGTTATAGAAATGTGTGTACATACAAGAAAAGCTGTCATTAAACACTATTATGTGAAATTATAACCATGTACAAGAACATATAAAAATGACCACTAAAACCATAACCATAACCATTTAAGTAAACTTCAATGAGTTGAAAGGGGTTAAAATATATGAACTGCTTAGTATACATTAAAATAAATCAGGAAACTATTATGACAACTTGTAATTTTTACAGTTAAGTAGCTCTTTGTTTCAACACTGGCTTTAAAGACAGACAGACATTTATAACTGGATAATTTGTAGTGCGACAACCCACCACTGGACCAGTAACCAAACAGCCTCCATCCTCACCACTGGCAACAGTTGGGGATGTTCACTGGAAGGATAACAAGTACACACACTATATTTCCAGATGCATCTCTCTGCATTAAGTGCAGTTTCCCTTAACAGCACACAGAGACCACAGTCAGTTCGGGGCTGCTTTCTCTCACTTCCTCCAGATCCCCAGTAAGACTCCCCAATGGCACAGCTATAGAGGTGGGATCTCAGCTGAATGACCAAGCCAAGACCCCCAGCACCCTCTCTGTCCAACCAGTGCTTCATGTCCCTGCCCAAGTAGCTGGCACACATACACTTTGAGGTTTGATTTACACACACACAAACACACACACACACACACACACACACACACACACACACACACACACACACACACACACACACACACACACATACATACACACACCCTTGGAAAGGCTGGCACAGCTTTACTAGCTATGCCTCCTTCTGCTAAGTCTATAAGGTAGTTATTACAGCCACCAGCCACTTCTTATCAGCAACTTTAAGGTCTTTAACAAAGGGTGTCCAATCTTACAGTGTAATATTAATAATAACACAAATGGTAGTTTGACCAAGAGCAAGTCTGTTAGGAGAACAAGACAATACTAAATATATATTCACAATAACATCAGAGTTAAAAATCACAGGGAATATTTAAAACAAAATTGCAGGTTAGTCTCAAATAAATAAAGAAAAAATATCTAAACTAAGCTTCACTATATTCCTGAATGAATCTAAGATAATTATACTACAGTCCAAGAACTTATTAATAGAGCGAGACAGATGTTGTGGTGAATTGTTCTTGTCAGGTCCAAGATCAAATACAGAATGCTCTGTCTCACTAAGAGACTTCTCAAAATAATAGCTCAAATATTACTGCTGGGATAGCTTGTAGAATGACATTACTTCTTGTCATCTGACTTCTACTAGTTCCCAGGCCACAACTCTCATTGCTGAAGCTGGCAGTATTTAGCATCTACCGGTATAAATATACAGACAAGGGCTTGGCTTCTCCTCTGATCTCTGACAGATGTTGAAAGTCATAAAACAATTGCATTCTTTTATGCTTTCAAAACTAGTACTTAGTTCACTCTAAAGATAATATAGAAAGTTTCCTAGTACAGACATTGCATCTCTTGCTGCATTGAAAACTGAAAGATACCATATTTTATGGTCTAGCCATAAAGTAATTTAATTTCAGTTATTTTTCTGAAGTTTGAAATATATACATTTAAACAGTTGCAATAGTACATGTACATTTCTGTTCTCTTCCAGAAGAGCACACTGTGGATCCATTTTAAACACAAACATTTTACAAATACCTTTCCAATACACACACATCTGTACAAGCAGTTTGATATACACATGACATACAATTCTAATACATTTATAACACAAGCATCTTATATAAATCATTTGATATTCACGAATTACATATAATTATTTACAAAATCCCAGCTAGCTGATCTGGCAGTATCTCCTTTTGTCACATGTAGCATCAAGTTGCAGTCACCATAAAAGATCCTTAAACTCTAAATTGCCTTCCCAAGCACCCCCTGGGTTTAAAATAATAAAATAAAACTGTGCAAATGATGGACACTTTAATGTGTGCCTATACACGTAAACAGGAAAAAAAAAATCACACTGTGTGTTTTGCACAAAATGACAGTATAAATGCATTTGTAGTCCAACAAGGTTCTCTTCACAAAATGTATACCAAAGTCCAAAGTGTAAAAAATAAATGTAAATAAAACAAACAGAACATGAAGGGGCAATAAAATCCAAAAAGAAATCCAAGTACAAATGGTTAAGTGCTTTCATCACTGACATTTTTCTGGGATTTCTTCAGAGCCATAAATCCTTATAACACTAACAAACTTTAAATATACACACAACTCTTCAATTTGAAAAGTCATATGACTCACATAAATTAAAATAGCTACTAGTATATTATGCAGCACTGTTGCTTGAAACCCTTTCATGTAAATATTAAAGGGCTAAGTCACGTTAAAAAAGCAACTAACATTATTAACATTTCCTGTGACACTAAATACAAAAATATCTAAAACAGTAGTGTTTAAACCTTAAAAAAATGCAAAATATCTGAATGTATAGTATTATTCAGCACTATTGCTTAAAACCTTTTCTTGTAACCTTTAAAAGACTTAGTCATGGAACAGACAAGCAAGTAACATTATTAGCAATTTCCTGTGGTGCTATTTACAAAGTGTTCTAAAGAAGTGGTAGTGAAGCTTGTAAAAATACAGTATATTTAAATATACGGTGACTTTTAAAAACAATGCTTGCTTTAAAACAACCAAATTAAAAATGAGATAAAATAGCAACCTCAGAACATTATAGTATTAATCCACCCCCGTTTCTCCAGTACAAAAAAGCATCATACCAATGTTTACAAATATAAGAATGATCAGACTGTCATAACCCCATAAAATGACAAATGATGACATTTTATGATGTCCATTTTGCCTATTCTAAAACTTAAAGCCCAGGAGTTATATGGCATCTGGTTTCAGCTTAGATATGCAATTAAGCGGAAGTTTCCCAGGTGAGTGATTTTAAGGAACTATCATTGTATCTGCTCTATCACTCTACCTGCTAAAAGGTTTGCATTACATCTCTCTATTGTGCATAGTGATTACTTCTGTCTGTATTGTATACTCATCATAATCGCTATATTATAGTGTATATACACATTTTTCTGCTTTCCTTATTTACTTCTCTCCAGGTTGAGACTGAAACTGGTGTTTTGTAATCAGTGCTATACCTTTGTTAACAATTTCAAATAAAATAAATTTATTCAAGCTGTCTTATTTGCTTTGCAAGTAAGTGTGTGCAATTTTTTTCACCATTACAGAGCAATATGAAAACTTAATAAAGGTTTCTCCATGGGTTGCACACTGGTGTAGAATTTTTTTTATATATTCATTCATTCATTCATTCATTCACTCATTTGCTAATTTATTCATTTATTTAACTTCATTTGTAACTCCAGAGTTGTGATAGCAAAAGTGGTCTAGGCATAGTCCCAGTTTTGTTTTCTGAGTAATTCAATGATGGAATGATAGCATTTTCTCTTATGCAGCCATAGTAACAGCATGCTAGTAAGCAGTTCAGGAGGGGTTTAACTGTTGCTGGGCTTACAGCAGAGTTTATTCAGTAGTTATTATGATCTCTCATAAGGTCTTTCTTTGTGGTACTGGTGATATATGCTTGATTCAACTCCATATATGGAATTACTACAATGTGTTTCCATGATTCTGTGTCTGGGAAACAGGATATGGCAGTTTATCTTCTTTGTCACATGACTGTGATTGAACTGCTAGTTGAGTAGACTCTGTGAAGAATCCTTTAGTTGTTCTGCATTCATAACAATGACTTTCAGTAGCCTTCCTGAGATTCTTGAGACCGTGCTGTCAGAATAATAAAAATTTAATTTAATAGAGAAAGGGGCTTGTCTGGGTCAAAGGTCTTCTTTTCATGAGGAGGGTAATTTCATTATCAATTCTGATTGGCAGAGATAGAAACAAAAATATAAGATGGTAACTTGATTCAAGATGAATAACTGCAATGTATTTTGGATTTGCACTTTCCAGTTTTTCTTCTGTTTTGTGTTTTTTTGGTACATATGGTGCCTAGCTTGTTACCTTTTGCAAAGCTTGTTTGACAGAATACTATATTTCAGCCATCTGAGGTAAAAACATGTTCTATGCAGTATTACTGTAATCTTCAGTATGGCTTGATGGAGAATTGTTCACTTTATTTACTATACATTTTACAGGAAGATTTATATATGAGCCATTAGGATATTGAATAATATGATTGGTCATAAGTGTAAAAGATCACTCAATCTCTGCCACAACCTGTTGTGAGGGAAAGGTTATTTTGCTTTTGCTTTCTTGTATTTTGTATTACTTTATTGCCTTCTTCTATTGTGTATATTGTGCCTGGGATTCAATAAACACTATATAGGCTTCACACAAAGCCTACATGGAGTTTACATGTGTAAGCAGTGATGTGCATTGAGCAGTAGCACTCATTGCATATTGATGTTGCGTACCACATTTAAAAATAAATAAGTGAGGTTTTGTGGCTGGCAACACAAGAAACCATGTAAGTGAACAAAGGTAACATTCCTGCTTAAATCAGAGCACTGATGGTCCATGGTTTTGCACAGAATGCCACAATGATCACCAGGGCTTCACAGGTAGCTCTCAATCTCTTAGTGAAAAACATCTGGACAAAGTCTAACATACTGCGGGGACAATGACCCAGAAAAGGGAGTTATTTGACATATTTGCCCTATAGAAATATGCTAGAATAAGCAGGGGGTTGTGTTAAGCTACAGTTTCTGAAGGATTTGAAGAATGAAACTCAAATGTATGCAATATTGAGTCACATCTGTCCCAAGATCATCCCAGTGATATGATAGTAAGCCACAAATCTGATAAAAATGCATGTGGACAGTTGAGAAATATGGATGTTAAGCATATGATTCAAACACAGTACAGCGTAGTGTATCTACAGTTCAGATTATTTTGAAATTCCATTCCTGGCATTCTGTGCTAAAGTTGTGTAAATGATCTGTAAGGGTACATGGATTGCCATGTTAAATAAACACTCAGAGGAAGTGTGTGTATTGAATAGGGACATACAAATGAATTGCATGAATAAACCCAGGGAAAGAGGACAGGTAAAACATCCTAATATACAGCAGATGAGGGAATGTCAATGGAAGACAGTTGTAGCAGCAGCACCAACCACATATCAATATGGTACAGAAGGGACTGCACAGTGAAAATATGTATTATGTGACTGTCACTCAAGGTAACATAACAAAGGGGAGGATGTCTGTGTGAGATAAGCATTCTTACATGAATAATACAGAGGACATCAGTCAGGGATCTGACACACAACTGGGGTATAATACATATTGTGAAGCTGTGAAACCTGATTTGCCTGAATATGAGTGTAATCTCAGCAAAGAGCCCAGCAAGTGGGACACAGATAAAGCTCATGGACAACAGTAAAAGAACCAAACACAATCATGGATAATATCAGAATACTAACAAGAAAAATCCCATGCCTCTGACATAAAATATGTGATTTAGAGTGATCAGAGATGATTCTGCACAAACACAGTTTTATAACTATTGTGATATATCCACACTCTATGATGGTAATTACGCACATTGTCCTGGCACTGTAACATCTGCTGGAGGTGATAGGAGGGACACTGCTATACCTGTATGTGACATTATGATCAATACAGGCTAGATGACTGGTGTGCATGGCATATGTATATGGCACACTCCACACTGTCATGAATGTTATCCATGTCATCAATGTTATAAATACCTATGTATGCTCTGTGTGCATCACCAGAAGAGGTAGCACACAGGCATCTGGTGTAACAACTTGATGGGGGGTCTGCACCATCAAAAGGAGCGTTTATGCCACAAATTTCCATGTCACATCTACTATCAGTACTACTAGCGCTGTTAACTAACGTATACCTTATTCACTACTTGCTATACCCATATTGGTTGGCTTGATTTTTTCACTCCCAGTCTAGTTATGAACTATTTTACCTACCTATCTGAAAATCTTATCTATACTTATTTAAGATGTTAACTCCTGCAACTGTTTGCTATTTTGATATGTTTCAAACACAACTATACGCCTGTAGTGTTTTTCACTGCTACCTTTTGTTTTGTTTTTCCTTACTGTGTATGAGCATGTCTTCAAATGTTTTGTATATGTTATCTTACTCTATTACTAGTAAGTTTTAGACTAAGGTTATGTGTATCTATTCTGCATTGTTTTATTTTTCACATTTTTATTGTTTGTCATATTAATTGTGGAGATTTTCTCCCTGTGCCTCCACTGAAAAGAGGCAAATTATTCTTAGCCCAGTGGATAATCCCGGTAAACAAATGAAAAATAAAACAAATAAATAAAAAGAATACCTAGGTATGGCCAATAAGTTGTGTGACAGTTCACTGTGACAAATGTAGTACATTCAGTTATACATCAGTGGAAGATGTATAGGGAGGTATATGAAGAAAGGTGCATTGTACTCAGTTACTGGTGTAATGAAGGCTGAGAACTATGGTGGTAGTATGGCCTCTGATGTGAATGTCCTTCACATACTCAGCACTTGTGTTACATACAAGGAAGTAGTCAGCACTGTGACCACATGCTAGTGGATGTAACACTTATCATCTACCCCAAGACACAAGTCACGTACCTATTGGTCTGATTATAGGGTGTGATGTCCACATTATACTTGGGCCGTGTGTTTGTTTTTGTGATGTAACAAATCTCTCCATGTTTTCTTGTCATTGCAGGTGTTGTCATGGCTGTGGCAGCTGTCTTTGGTGTTTGTTGATACTGTCTGCATTATAGTAATATCACAGTTGGAGCCAATGATTGCCCACAGTCTATGGTCCTTCAGGCAGCTCTTTGGACACAGGATGTGTGTGTTATCTGTGATGTCCATCACTTTACTAATGGATAGGAAAGGGCCGAGCAGACAACCCTGATGTACAGACCCAATCACCGGATCTGAGATATAGGTCATTTCACAAATTTCAACATAGTGGAATGTCATATATGTGATACACTGGTCTACACACTTGGTGATGTAGCTATTTATGGCCACATCTGACAGTGTTGATTGAATACTTCAGTGCAGAGTTGTGTCAAATGCCTTGGCCTGGTCAAGTTCCACAGGATAATAGTGTTGTCATCATGGATACCCTCAATGACCTTTTTGAAGACATCTATCAGATGTAATAGACATGATGTAGCATTAACAACTCTCACAGATCTGTTGCACGCAGTTGAGATATTACAATTGTCCATTTAAAAAAGGTCTATGATGACATGTTGGTCTACCTCACAGATTAGGATAGTTAGGATGTGTCTATAAATGCATGCATCAGATGCTATCCAACCAACTCAGATAGATGCATGTTGATGTACACCCTTCTATAGGAACATATGCTGTGTGCTGGGTGTGTTAAAGTCTTTCAATCGTATTGGGAAGGTGTATGTGCTGAGTCACACCATAGGTGATCTGTGATGTTGTCACAGCCCATTGAGTCTGTGTGATAAGCCTGGATGAAGGTAAGATGGTGCATATGGCCTGTCTTTATCTGGCCTAGCGTTTTGACACAATCCCTCATGCAGGTATCATTGAGAAACTTTCTCATCTGGGGATTAACTTTTATGTCACTAGATGGTTAACCAATTAGGTCACTAACAGAACACATACTGTGAAAGTTGGTGAATCAACCTGTACCAGTAGAGTTCTCACCATTGACATACCCAAGGGATCTGTGCTTGGCCCTTTACTGTTTGGAATCTATTTATCGACAGTTCAGGCTAAAGTATATGGCCCTTGGCTTACCAAGTTTGCTGATTCTTGAATGCTGGGTGCAATCATTGAGTCCACATTGATGACAACATACTACAGAAGAAGCTAACGCAAACAAATGATTGGTGACAAAGCCACACGATCTGCAGATAAATTCATAAATATGTCTTTATTTTGTCCTTCTGAAAAGTGGAATTCCATGTTAGTTACAGCATTGACAACAGTCCTGCTGTGCTGAAAGACTGTGATGCTATCAATGGGAACACATGAAGATAGCAATATGAACTTTGACCACCAAGTGTCCACCCTGGTATTAAAAGTCTATGTTATGCATATCATTAGTCATGCCATCATATTCAGATCTTAGGATTGTATGACAGCACTGTACTCAGTCCTCATCAGAACACTAGTAGAGTATAATGCTCTGTTTTGAAAGTACCTCACCAGATGCATGCAGCAGCTGGAGAGACCACAGGGTTTTCTCATCAAGAAAACACAGGGCCTACAAACCATGTCATGATGTATGTGGATAGATTGAAATCCATCTCACTGTAATCTGTATTGTATAGGATGAGATGGCTTCTGCCTGGCCTAAAGGCCAGTTTCTGACCCTACCCTGGTGGAAAAAGTGCATATCCACAAATCAGATATAGCTGATGACACTAGCAATGTCTGTTGAAGAGAATATGGCAATAACAGTCTCCCACATGCTGGTGTAAAATGCTCTTTGTAATGTCAAGCAAGAGCACACACACACACACACACACACACACACACACACACACACACACACACACACACACACCCACACACACACACACACACACACACACACACCTTACTTCAGTGAGTATTGAATCCCTATGTATACAGACTACAGAACTCAGTACATTATTCAAGCACCATAGCACAAGTCTGACTTTTACAAGACTGCAGGTCAACTTATAGTGGATAACATCGGCAGAGCATGTTGGAGAGAAGATGTTGGGAGGCCTACATGAAATGGATGTGTAGACATGTGCAATTAGCAAAATAATGTCAGTCCACGGGATTGGAAAAGTGACTGTACAATACACACTTCTGCTCGTCTGTCAAAACACACACACACACACATACACACACACACACACACACACACACACACACACACACACACACACACACACTTGACAGCAGTAAGAACAGAACCCCTACCTAAGTGCATAGACTACAGAACTCAGTAGTTTACACAAGTACCATGGCACAAGTCTGACTGTTAGACGACTGCAGACCAGCTTATAATGGATGATATCAGCAGTATATGTTGGGGACAAGATGTTGGGTGACCTGAATTAAATGGATATGCAGGCATTTGAAGGTATCAAAATATTGTTAATCCATGGATTTGGAGCAGTAACTGTGGGATACACACTTCTGCTCTTCTGTCTAGACAAACACACATGCACACACACACACACACACACACACACACACACACACACACACACACACACACACACATATGGCTGACTGCACTGAGAACAGAACCCATACCTATTTAAGTACACAGACTACAGAACTTAGTACTTTATGCAAGCACCATGGCACAAGTCTGACTTTTGCAGGACTTCAGGACAACTTATAGTGGATGACATCTGCAGGGCATGCTGGAGAGAATACTGCACCTCCACCACTAGACCACTTATCAGTGGAATCCAGGTGTATCTAATACTTTTAAAAACTTTTAAATAAACATTGCATTGATAATGCAATGCCATGAATTCTTTATAGTACATGTGTTGCTGTGTGGCAGTGGGGTTAAATGGCATTGCATGGGAAAACAACAACATTGTACCACCATTCACCATTGCTGAACATTGGTGAATGATGCACACCTCTGCGCAAACATAGAGGCCAAAAAGTGAAAGGATTTATTCCTTTTTTCTCCTACTTGTGTGTGTTGTGTGTCATTCTATTTTTTTACCAGTTTAAAGATATTAACATGGGGTAGATAGGAAAGTGATGAAATGGGGAGCAAGCAGGGGGAAGAACAAAGGGAAAGCAATACAGGAATGTGCAGGAGGGAGGTAGAAAACAATCATAGCTGTCCCTTTCTTCAACAGTAAAAACTGATCATATATGCAGAATAATAGCAGAATTTGCATTGTCACCTCCAGAGAGAGGGATGACAACAATGTAATCATTTTATATTGCCAATTGAATCAAATGAAGTGTGTCAAGAAGACATATGAGAAATTGAGAGCTATGTATGGGCTGATTTTTTTTTTTTTTTTTTTTTTTTTTGTGGGACAGGTGCCTATTTTTTTTTTTTCTAATTCAGTAAGAGAGGACTGCTGCATAAGGGATGTATATATGTCTGTGTCAGGTAACTTGGGTAAGTGAGAAAGAAAATGCAAACATGCAAGACAAACAAGGCAAAAGACAGGGATGGTGATGGAATCAAAAGGTTGGGGGACACCGTGATTGGGGAGAGGGAGAGGACAGCACAAACACATGCCGGTCAAGCTTGGAGACAGTGAGAATTTAGTCTTCACCCACTGGACTGTCATCACTATCACCTTACTCTTATGGTAGCTGGAGTGCTTGATGCCTTCTCCTCCTCTTCCTATGGACCATGAGGGAGAGCAGCCTCTCCATCCAGCATAGGCATAAACCAATGGTGTGACACACAAACCTAAGCACCATCCCTAACAACTTTTAAAGTAATACAAAACACACTACAGATTGAAATGCCTGCATTATTTGTCTAATATTGCACTTGAGTGAGTTAAATAATACCAACTATGGATATAATAAATAAATATTGCACTTACTTGGAATATATGTAAGTATATATTGCACAAATAAATAAACATGACTTACTATGTGTCCAGACCCCTGGGACTAGTACCTGAGTTCAGAAGTCTAATCACTGTGGGGTAGAAACTGTTGCTGAATCTTGTAGTCCTGCAGCAGATGCTGCAATATCTCCTGCCCAATGCCAGGTGCTTAAACAGTCCATGCACAGGATGCATATTGTTCTGTATTATTTTGGTGCACTTTCAGATGCTTCTTGCAGAATAAAGATGTATCGATGGAGGACAGGAACCTGTTACCTTCTCTGCAACCCTCAACACTCTTTGTAGTTCCTTCCTTTCTGTAACTGTGCAGCTTACAAACCACATGGTGAAGCTACAGGTGAGGATGCTCTCTATTGCACCTCTATAGAAAGTAGATAGAATATGAGGTGAAAGTTTAACTTTTTTCAACCTTCTTAAAAAGGGGAGGCATTGGTGAACTTTCTTGACCAGTTGTCTGATGTTTCCCAACCAAGAGATATCCTCTGATATGTGTACACCCAAGAATTTCATACTCTTAACCCAGTCCACACTCTCACCATTGATCCTGAGCACTGGGTAGTTTGTTCTCCTTTTCCTGAAGTCGATGATAATCTCTTTGGTCTTGCTTACATTCAGGTCAAGCTTGTTGCCCTTGTACCAACTGATCAGAGATGCTACCACTTCTCTGTATGCCCTTTCATCCTCCTTTGTGATGAGCCCCATAACTGTGGTGTCATCAGCAAATTTGATAATACTGTTGGACTTGTATAGAGTTTTTTAAATTTAATGTAACTATAATTGAATGAATAACAGTTTTGTAAAGTTCAAAATTGTATATTTGAACCCACAACCCCTGATTTCAGTCTAATATTGAAGTCTTACAATTGGTTTGGGCTATAGACTTGTGTATGCATACTTGCTTTTACAATTGGGATATGCATGCTCAATTTGATAAAACTCTATAAAAGACCCAAAAAAGCCATCTTTAACTTTTAACACTACAATAACTGTTATCTTCTGCTGCATACATACCACTTGCTTCATTCAGTCTCTCCAGTTGAGCAAAATGAGCTTGCTGATTGAACTCACACTCAGTGGCAGCTAGAGAAAGAACAAAAAGAACAGAAGAGCATTATGCTTGCCAGTCTTGCCTATGTTTAGCTTTCTAAGTCTTATAAGTACTCTCTTAGTGTCATACTAACACAGCTGTGTGATGTCCACAGTCTCAAATTCCTCCAAACAATGACTGAGAGTATCCCTCTTTCTCCTGTATAGGTCATTAAATTGATGCCCACGTTGCTTTCCAGTGTGTGGGATACCATTGATACTGGATACTGCCTGGGCAAAACTATTCCATGCCACAGATTTGTACTGAGAGCTAGAATAGTCCCCCTGTAGAAATCATTGACTGTGGTGTTTTACCAAGAATCCACTAAATATCCTGGACTCCTGGACACACCACCTCTGTGACCTAAACCTGGCACCTTCCCCTCTAACTCCAGGCATGTCTATCAGATGAACTAGAGCAATGGAGACTGATGGTTTCCTGCCAATTCCAGTTAGCACATTTACTGGTAGTGCACAACCCGAGCAATGATGGCAACTGCATTTATGAGATGTTAAGTGGAGAAAAGCAGTACCAAGCAGGGAGGAATTAAATAATTGCTGTTGGAAGGTTAATGTGAGACTTGGCCTTAGTCTTGAGAGGTGTCTACTGATGCAGCCTGGAAATATATATTGGAAGTTGGAAAGTAAATATTAGGTGATTTAGGTTTGCAGACATGCACTGGGGGCATATATGTAATGACCTGACACATTTGTTTTATCTTTATACTCTGAGAAAATAGTTTTTTACACTGTGGGATTCAAACCTAAGCATAAGGGCAAAATATTTTTTTCTATAGTTTTGATTTTCCATCTTTGCCACAGAAGAAGTGCTGCACATATATAGTCAGGAATCATGCATAAATACATGTGACAGTATAAGCTGTTACACATGTATGTATGTGACATGACAAGATTAATGGATATAGATCTAGTTTTGTATGTGTCATAGGTAATTGTGAAAGCCATGCAAGTCCAGATAGCAGAATTATACTTACAGAACTATAGTACGCAGCATACCCTCAGTCATATATCTGAAAATACAATAATGGTGTCTCATCCCTCAAACATATAATTGAAATCAGCTTCACTATCTAAAGTGCTATAAGTGAGAGTAAATGTAATGAGAAGATTAACAACAGTAAAAGTGTATGGAATATCCTGTATTGGAACCCAGGACCATATGTACGGCAGTCCTACACTTACACCTCTTGCCAAAAGAATGTTGAAATAACACTTCTATTTTTCAGTTCATTGAAATAAACTGCACTGTCATAACAGTAAAAAAGGTTGCACACTCTGTACTACAACCTATGACCATCTGTTCTCCAGCACTACACTTACACAAGCTGCCACAGAGCTAGTTACATGACATTCCCTAATTTACTAATCATTCTTAAGGTCTCTGTGTTAACCACTGCTTAATGCTGCTTAGTGGGTTTGATCAGTGCCCAACAGAATTAATTGAATGTATCCAGTTTAAATTGCTTGTCTGGATCCTCTCTGCAGGTGTTCTGTCTGCTTCTTGAGTGGGCCAGTTGTCCAGTTTGTGCTCTGCCACACTTCGTGAAAATGAGATAAGCACAGCCAAACCTGACATTCATTTTCCTCCATTTCCCATGTTCACACTAAGTGGACTATCACACAAGCACTGCCACCCCCCCCCCAAAAAAAAAGAAAGAAAAGAAAAAAAAAAAGAACAAGTAGTTGAAATGAGGACAAGCACTCTATGACACACACACACTAGAAAATGGTTCACATGACATATTTCTGGATTTGAACTCTCACTCCAATTAACCTTCAGAACACAGGAAGGGTGCCTTATCCCTCTTTACCATACAAACAACTTTGCAGCAAGGAACTGAAATCATTCTGCATACAATCAACTGCAACATCATCTATAGTAATTTGAAAACATACAACTGCTATTTGTACATGTATTATTTTTGGATGTAGTGCACTGTCATCACACAACCAGTTATGACTCTTGCTTGCAAATATACACCTCTGTCTTATGTCTATGTGTTTGTTGGTCATGCGTCTCTTATCTGACCAGTAAGCTGAGACATGCAGTCTGTATGCCATTCTATATCATTGACCTTAAAATGTGTGAGGATATTAAAACTATCACATGCAGTTGCCAACAAATGAAGTGGGAGGTTGGATGTTAATGAACAAAAACTGAAATGTGTGATGCATACTTATCTTTCCAACTTTACATCTAAAACTTCATAAGTCTAATCTGGCACATCCACTGGATGTAGGGCACCCTGTAGTGCTGTTGTGTTTTCCTTCTCCCAACCAGTAATAATTCATACTTGCAATTCATTAAAAACAAACACAGAGGGATTGCCTGCACTATGTTTACATCTGAAACACAGAGACAAATATTTGGGATTCAGCAATTTTAATGAGGTCACACTTGAATTGCATCTTTACAGGACTAACAGCCCTGAATCTACACAATAAAAAGGCAACAGTGTAACTAGGAAAACTGAAGGTGAGGGGACTTGTTTATGTGCAGAACACAAAAAAGAGACTATTACTTTGGGATACATCTGCACAGAGGATTACTGAACTTGAGAATGTATGCTTACATTTTGTCAGCTACATACTGCATATGCTGGAATGTAATTAAGAAAAATCTTAAGCAAAGGCTTTTATACTTTTATCTGTATGCATTAGCTAGAAGTGTACTCATGCCATGGGCAGGTTTGTCAAGGCATTTCACAGTTTTGCATGATTGGCAATACCTTAAAATGGAATGTTCTGTGTTAAATCTGTGCATGCTTCAGGGACATTTTATTTGATAGCACTTTAGGCATTTCAAATATGGTTTGTTAGCAAAATGTATCATTTACTTGTTCTTTTTTGGGGGGTGTAAAAGCTGCATTTCTGTTGTGGCACAAACAAGGATATGTTGCTATTGCTGCTCTACTTTTTTGCATCCAGCCTGTTATTTGTATTTCAAATCTCTAGACTTTTTTTGTTTCTCCAGTTGGTAAAGCGGACATGCTACCTTTTCTCTTTTATCTGGGAGCAGTTATTTTGTAATTATGTGATACTTATGTGTATTAACATTCTGTTGTCTTTTTGGACACACAGGACTATACCACCCTGGCATCTCAATCCTCAAAGAAGACCTCTCACTGATGCTAAAATCAGGTTGTTGTCAACACTTTTAGGCAACATGGTGTCTTTTTGTTTGAAAGGGGATGGGGAGATATGGCACACAGAATGTATATTTGGCAGGAGATTGTCAATAATGTTAATGCCGTGGGTGGGTGCAGCAGGACATATGAGCAGGTGCATCATAGGGCTACTAACATTATCTCATCTGCATGAAGTAGAACAGCTACAGTGTGCCGTGATCAGATGGATACCAGGGCAGGCTTGCTACAGAGCCACCATTAACACCAAATGAAGAGTTCCAGTCCATCCACTGTCAGGGATTCAGACAGTTCCCAGAAAGGTGCAGAACAGCATGTCCTTGACATTGCAGCTACTGTTTCAGAGAAAGAGCTTCCAGGTAGGCTTTTGTATCTCAGTTGTTGAATACTGTTATATAGTAAACAATTCAAATGAATATATTACTACTGTTTCACAAGAATTTTTTTGGGGGGGTGGATTGAAGATTGCTACAGTTAACAACTCATTTGGATTGATTAGCTTAGGTTGGAGTTGTCATCCAAGTTTTTGTTAAAAGTTAAGTGAATGGATATATAAAGGGGTAAAAGCATTACCGCTGTGTTACTGTTAATTGGGATGATGTTGTCTTACATTTTGCTAAACTTCTTCCCAGGACCATCTGGCATGCAGAGGATACCTCATCTGCAGATGGTAAGCCAAACATTTTTATGTCAGTACTGATGAGCAATTCAAAGAAATATTTTGGTGTGTGATGTTGACATCAGGACGGTTGTGTGCATTGCTGTACTGTCTAATAGTGGCAGCACTGTTATTTTGTTAGCATATATTGGACTATAGTAGTTTAGGTATTAATTGTTCTTGTGTCTGTTTCTTAATATCACAGGTGATCCTGACAGTGGAAGTGTGGGAATTCTACCACCTTATGTCAGAGTATCAGCAGACTGCGATGGCGGTGGTGGCCAAACAAAGGCACAGTTGGGGGGGGGGTGCAGAGGTTGAATCTGACACTGAGGTTGACATACAACCATCCCCTGAAATTCTATTGAACACAGGCAGTAGGCTATTGCCTACACATTCCAGAGAACCCTCAGTTATTGGGCAGGTGAAGAGCCAGACAATCAATCAGGGAAGTGTGGTTACTGTGGCTTCAGTGCCTGTTGACTCTGGCTATAGTCAAAGTGTGAGCGAGGTGTCACACAGGAGAGTTGTTAAGGGTGATCAGAGGAAGTCTGCAGTCCATCCTCCACCTGATCCAGGTGTCTCTTCCTGTGCCACTCAACATATGTTTAGGCCATCATGTGGCACAAGCACATTCCCCTAGGTGCTCCAGAGAAATGCTTAGGTTCATAGATGCAGCACAGGCTGACATATGTGACTGCCTCCACCAGTTGCCGATTCAATTGATCAGATAAATGACACATTGAAACGAGGGGTGTCTGTGATGGAACAAGCAGGGTCAGTGATGGAGAGTCTGCTGAGATGGGGATGGCATCCTTGTGGGTGTAGATCAGCCACATCATCCGTTGTTAGCCAATATGGCCATACCAGATCACGCTTCCATAGTGGCAGTACTTCCACTGGTCTGACAGTGGGTGAACTGTCCACACTCAGATGTGGCAGAAGATGGTGTCCTGGACATTCTTATGAGGGGACCTTGTCCAGCAGACATCAGTCACATTCAGGTAGCAGCAGTGCATTTCACCCTGGAGGTGGACATGCCAGTGCAACTCCTGGCAGAGGCAGTTCTCATGGTTGAGGACAACAATGATGAACTGCCACCTCTACCATGTGCAGCTCACAACTGTCTGACATACCAAGGCACAGAGCTATCACAGAGCTTGGCTGTGTTCATGCAGAAAATCACACATGAATTTCACCTGAAAGACACTTACAGACACACACACAGCTGCATGCTATGCAGCTTAAAACTCATTTTGTCTCATTCGCCATTTGTTGGTTTATCCAAATTTCTGTCTACTTTTCTTTCTTACTCACACACATTCACCAACCTTTTATGCTAGCCTAGGCTTCCTGCCCCCCCCCTCCAATACCCCATGCAAGTGATAACTGTGCCATATCCCTGTTTTATATCTTTTGAATTCAGGTATACATAGGCTTTGCGATGATGATCAGGGTACATAGCTGACTTAGTGCTTAGTATAGCTGCATTTGTGATGTTGAACTGATAATTGTCCCTTTGACTTACATTGGTCTTAGAAAGTTAAACAGTTGATAGCATCAACATTTTCCAACTGTATTTTGAATGCTTTTGTGAGGATTGTGAAGTCTGAAACTGAAATATGTATCATTACTTTCCAATGTCTCTCTTTAATGATTTTCCAGTACAAATGTATGGTGCTAAACTGAGGGCATGCAGTGACCATCAGTACGTTTGAGAGGTATAACTGTTTGATTCTATGATGCCTGAGGACTACTACTTACTAATGGACACATATAAGTCAAATATGTCTCTGCTGTCATGTGTTAAGGTCATTTCTGTACAAATCTCCCACCTTTTACTTGCTTACATTACCAAGTAATGAAATGCAGGAATACATGACTCATTCATATTATTACACAATGCACTTCAGGTTCAGCACTTACCTTGTAAATCCAGAAGTTGCAACAGTTTTAGTTCTGGGCTGACTCTGTCTGATGCAGTCAGTACACAGACAATAGATGGGGAGGTAAAGGTTGTGAGAGTTGCCTGGCATCAATGTTACTACATGTATATGCGTAGAAGGAATGTTTTAGGCCCTTAGGTGGTGAGTAAGCATGATATGCATTGTCTATTAGCCATTACAAGGGCATATTGAGCACACCTACATCTGCCTACACCAACAGCAGCTGCTGGTATCCCCTCTGACTTCTCATCTGCATATAGCTGTGGTGACCTTGGCATTGGTGGTGGGATGTGTGCTCCTTCAACTTGCTGGTCCTGCTGTAGCTATTTTCTCAGGATGATATTGAATAGCATGACCATACCTCTCAACCTCGAAACATCAAAAATCTGGACAAAGGCCCATGAAAAATAGGTACAAATCTGTATGCCTATTAACATAACATTTGCATGCATAATTGTGTAACCCCGCCCACTCCAATGGAATTGTGGGACACCAAATTTCAAGTGCATTCTGAAGAACAGGCAATCAAAATATGGCCCCAGAGTCCCCCTGCAGCCACTCCAATATCCCATTACTTGGCTATTTCACCCCATTTACCATAAACACTGTAATGTGCATACTGCTTTACTTCTACAGTTATTATCTGGATTTTAATTTTACATTTTATAGCACAAACAAGACTAACAGACCAAAAGTATGAGCCAAACATTCCGGTTAAACTGGGACATTCTCACACACACACACACACACACACACACACACACACACACACACACACACACACACACACACACACTTCTCTGCAGCTATACACAAAATAAAGCACAAGTTTCTCTGCAGCAGGTTTGTCTGCAGCTGTACACAAAAGAAAGCACACGTTTCTCTGCAGCTGTGCACAAAGCAAAGCACAAGTTTCTCTGCAGCTTACATAAAAAAAAGCACAAGTTTATCTGCAGCCCTTACACAGTATAAATAAAAGCAGCTGTTAAATAAGTAAAGCTCACACACACACACAGTAATTTAATGCTGCTGTTTGTTTAATATGTAAAGCTCGTTCTCCTGCCTGCAGCCATTAAATACGTAAAGCTCATTCAGCTGTTAAATAAAGATCACAGTACCTCACAAAAACAAAGCACAAACTGATTTAAAATATAAAAATGAGCAGGACAGGTACTACTACTAGATCTAGTTCAATTCTTTTCAGCATCTTTCCATAAGCTAAAACATACAAAACGTACACGTCAGAAAATTACTGCTGACTCTTGGTGCCCTTTGGTCAGGGACCATAAGACAAAAAACAATGCTCAATCCATGATTGCACAGTTACCCATCATCTGCATCTTGCTTTACTGCACAGGCTACATAAAAAAAAACATTACACTGCCTTGCCTATACACACAGAAAAAAAAATACACTAAAGGCTTACTATATTCAGCAATAAAACAAAACAATTTGCCCATCTATCAGAAAACGGAAATCTTCAATGATGGTTTCAGTGCCATTCTAGTAATAAATTATGGGCTTCAGTTCTTTGATGTAGCATAAGCATCTTAATTGCAGACTAGCTCATAAAAAGACATATAAAACGCTCAAACTTTAGCAGAAGATTATACAAACACAGAGCTAAATTATTATTCAAAATATTTCCATTCAAACAACTTTCCTGTGTGTGCTAATTACACAGATTTACATTTACTCCAACAAATTATGGTCTAGTCAGCTTATAGCTGTGCTCTTTCAAGGTCACTTCACGTGCCAAACAACTGCTCAATAGGTTTAACAATTAACACATGACAAATATTGTTTACAGTTTGTGGTTCATGTTTGTTATGTGTGAAATTTGACAACTGTAATAAATAGTATGGTTGAGAGTGAATTACACCTTCAATGCATACAGGTGCTACTACAATTTAACTATAAGAACCATGTTGCATGTTTTTAAAAGTCATAATTTGACACACTGAAGCAAGCAAGAAGTTATTTCCCAAAATCCAACAAGACAGGGAAGAAAGCTATGCTACTGGGCACACAGCATACACGTTTTTTTTTTTCATACCTGACACACACACACACACACACACACACACACACACACACACACACACACACACACACACACACACACACACACACACACACATACACACACACATACACACACCACTTACCTCTAAATAAAAGTCGAGTTAACGCTTCTACATAACACAGCGAGCAAAGCAAACTGAAATCCCCAAGCTTCATCTAAATAAAATCCCCCAAAGTGAGCAAGCGAGTCTAAATAAAACCACACTACTCGGTAGGTACTCGTAACTCCTTTCTGGCTCTGGTGACTCCCACTTGTAAAAGCATTTGAACCAGAGCCGGAAATATGTGCTACATACAAGCTTGGAGCATTCCGACAGGCTGGTGGTGCTGACGTCATTGCGCACGTGATGACATCAGCACAAGAAGCGCGAAAGTTAAAAAAATAAAAATAAAAGTCCGAATAAATCGGAAATGAAGGGGTGCCACTCGGGAATCGTGGCACCCCATTATTTCAACCCCAAAACTCGGTAAAAACCGAGGAATTCGGGACAGTTGAGAGGTATGAGCATGACACATACTGTAAATATTTCAGTAAATGTCTCTGGACTGTACTGCAGGGCTCCCCCAGATGTATCTAGGCACAGGAACCATGACTTCAGCAGCCCAAACACATGCTCTATGTTATTTCTGGTTTGAGTGTGTGCCTCATTATGGTGTTCTTCAGCAGGTGTGTATGCATTCCTGATGGATATCATCAGCCATGGTTCCAGTACATAACCTGCATTGCCCAGTAAATGACCCTATGGGATATCCCAGCTAGCAAACATCCGATACAGTTGGGAGGTGTGCCAGATATGTGAGTCGTGGTAACTGCCAGGGCTGCCAGCACACACGTTCAGGATGATTCCCTTAGCATTACACACGACTTGGTAGTTAATGGAGTGAAAGCCCTTTATATTTATGTAGAGCCTTCCCTGTTCCCCAGGTGTTGCCTTAATTTCTATATGTATGTGCAATCTATGGCACCCAGAACTTCAGGGTAGTGTGCTACAGTGTAGAAGTCCTGCACATTTCAGGCCCTATTCTCAGGAGTAAGGGGAAAATATATGTGGTCACTGGCATGTTGGAGCATAGCATTTAAGAATTGATGGAAGATCCTGGATGTGATGCCTGTGACACCCCTAGCATGTCCCCTGTTGGTTTCTGAAAGGTACCTGTAGCTAAGATACTAAGTGTTACACATACTTTTGTCTCAACTTGGACGGGTTCTCCAGGTTTGCCCTAGCTCTGAGCTGAGGACAACAGAGGTTGTAGAGTTCATATAGTGTGTCTCTATCCACCCTGCAGTGCTCTACAATTTCCATGTCATGTAGGTTGTGATAAGTTACCTGGGGTCTGAAAATTCTTCTCCTTCTTGGCCTTGGTCTATTAGCAGCAGCAGCAGCAGCAGCATAGACTTCAGCCTGTTGCACATACACCTGAATTAAAGCAACAGCAGCCCCTAGCATTGTTACTGTGTAGACTCATTTCCGTGGCTGTATTCTAGTAGGTTTTGGAATTTGCAGGGAAAACAAGCACTGAGTCCACATTTGCTTTATAGCTTGTTGAATAGCTCCTCCATCTTGGATTTTTTAATTAACATACAGTTCAGCTGCTTGTGCTGTAATGTGCATGCCATGGTGTTTACCTTGTTTTGCGCGGTCATGCACGCCACTTACTGAATCCAAAACATTGAACTGCAATGTGCGTATGTTGCAAACAGACCATGTAAGCTTTTTGTATCTGGCTGTGTGATTTATTTTCTTTACACTGTGTTTTACTTGCATTCTGCTTTTAATTGCATATTAAAACTAGGAAAGAAACCACAGCTGTGTCTCTTGTGAGTCACACAGAAATTATTTTTTTTCCACCCTGGTGCTGCTGGGTTTTTAAACTCAACTGTCTTTCTAGTTACATGTTTCTTATGTTAATTTAACAACATATCTCCTTCCCTCTCTCATTTCTTTGGTTATTGTGAGTTAGCACAAAATTATAATTTTGTGAAATCACTCCCCTTCAACTATTTAAATTTATTGGCCATCCCACTATACTCCATAAAGCCAGAATACAAAGTGCCCACCCCCTTTCAGTCTGTCTTGCTCTTTTAAAATTAGTGGCTCTCTGCTGAGACAGCTAAAGCTTAAGTTAAACTCTTCCTTTATATCTAACTGCTTAGTGCACACTGTAGTACTTAGGATATTAACCCATTTTTCCCATCTTACTGTTAAAATCTGCAGCATCTATTGCAAGACTTCCACATTCTGCCTCTCAGTAGTCATCTTAGGATTAGTGCTTCTGTTTTTTTCTGGTGAGAGAAGAAGCATAGGGGCATTATTTCCTGGAGACTACTGATCACGGGAAGCCTAATAACTGATTCTTAGGTGGCAGCTTAGAATTTGTGCTTATATCCTGTTCCTGGTGAGAGAAGGAACAAAGTGCATTGATTCCTGTCTATTTCTGGTTCAGCACTGAGTGTCTGTTCTTGACGTTCCTAATTGGTCTTGTTGCTATTCAAGGTA
Source organism: Protopterus annectens (assembly GCF_019279795.1). Taxonomy (NCBI): domain Eukaryota; kingdom Metazoa; phylum Chordata; order Ceratodontiformes; family Protopteridae; genus Protopterus; species Protopterus annectens. Next base: position 164,119,150 of record NC_056736.1, read on the forward strand.
TCTACCAGAAAAAGGCTACAGCAAGCCTACAGATCCTTGCATCATCTAGGACAAGACTGTAGATCACAAAACGGGCTGTGGCCTGCTTCTCATCTTGGATTTGGTGCTAATATTTTGCTTTTGATGAGAGAAGAAGCAAAGTAGCATTGTATCCCAACAGAGTGAAGCTGTGGTGAGACCAGCACTAATAGTAGCCCTGCAGTAGCCATTCACCTCTCATTCTTGATAAACTAGTTCTTTCTTTTCAGTAAGTAGTGCTTGATTTGTTTCTAACTTCAGAATATCTGCCTAAATACTTCATCCATAATTTTTCAGGGTCTGCTGAGTAATTTCCCCTTAACTGTTTGGCATTACCCTGTATAGAGACAGACACTCTAGGTAACATTTTTCCTGTAAAAGCATGATTCAAATTTCACCAATATCTAGTTGCATACAGGACAACTAATTGCAGTAACAAGCACTGTCCCCAGAGTTGCAAAAACCTATACTCCTGACATTACTTTATATTCTCACTCAACTGTATAATCCACAAAAAAGGGTCTGTTGCCATGGATATGAAATTTCCCTCTATCTCTTGTTACCAGTTTGGTGGATATGGGCATTCTGAGGCAATGTAGAAATTGCCTCAGGTTTACTGACAACCAGTTAATTTTCAAACAAATTGAAATTGCATGTGGGAGATGTATTTACACAATGTCACTAGAGGAAAAGCTCACACAGAAAAGTACTCCTAATGCCAATTAATTTGTCAGTAGTACACACACTGCACCCATCACACACAATTCAAAGCAGGCATATAGACCCACATATGCTGTGACACTTAAATGAAACATTCCTAAACCTCAAAGATATCCTAGATGAAGTACAAATGACAAATACTCTCAGCATCCAAGAATGCACTCTTTCAAAACACCCCACATCCACACATGGAGACACATCTCATGGAACCTTTACTTCTAAGCCCATAAAACAAGCCACCACACAGTCTAACATTCTGGTCATTGGGGACTCCATCATGAGATACACTGACGTCCTTCTCACCAGGCTGCATAAGGAGAAAGTCACAGTCAGTTGCTTATCAGGGGCTAGGATCTGCCACATTACACAAGCACTCAGGTCATTGGACCACAAGAAACAGTATGACTCAATCATAGTCAAAGTAGGTGTAAATGACCTCAGTCATACCTCCTTAGACTATATGAAGGGAGATATAATGGACCTCTCATAATATGTGTTCTTGGCTGGTAAGAGCCTAGCATTGAGCAGCATTTTACCTTCTCCAAGGATGATGCCACAATATAAACAAAAGATGACTGACTTTAATAATTGGCTTAGTTTCTGTTGTCATTCTAAGGGGGTGCAATATTTGTCAGCATGGAAGGTGATGGTCAACAGACTACGCTGCTTTGCCAGGGATAGTCTATACCTCTCCCCTCTAGGCTTTCAAATATTAGCTAAAACATTGTCTTTCCCCATAGTGCCTTTTTAGGCAATGTCAAACTGAAAGTACTTCTGACATAGCAAATCAAAACCAAGAAAATCTAAAGGTATTACTGCTCAATGCCAGAAGTCTAAATAAAATGCGCCACTCCCTAAGTTTCTTCACCCTAGAGCATACCGATATCTATGCGGTCACTGAGAAATAGTTTAAAGCCACAGAAAGCACACTGACAATGCAAGGTTATAATGTCTTCCACTTATTTAGACCAGCTGCTACATGGACAGGGACTAAAGGTGAAGGTGTTTTGATTTACATCAAAAATAAATATAACTCAAGGCTGGTCAAATAGGACAATGCACTTGAGCTACTCCATTTATTTATTTTACATTTGTTTACTGGGAAGGTTCGACTGGACACAAGTCCTTTTTCAGTGGAGGTCTGGGTAGAAAAGCTCCAGTTATAAGAATTACTAACCTTACAGAAGTTGATAAAGATGTAAATATTCTCAAACAACATCTGCATGATGATGGACAATACAATTCTATATAAGAAAATATTTTCATTGCACCTTTACATGAATACTTACAGTTTTGATGAGAAAGAGAGACTTGTTTCCAGAAAATATTTACATCAGTTCTTTTGCATGGATATTTACAATTTTGATTTGAGAGAGAGTAGTTTCCAGTCATTTACCTCTCTATGCATATACATTTGCATCACTTAAGTACATCACATGGTTAAGCCATGTTCAAATCACCATAGGCAAAATGCAATACCACTTCCTTGCTAGCTATAGGTCCCCCTCTATTAATCAAGAAACCCACACCATGTATTTAAAGCTATTGGAGACATTCACCATTCAACCCAATATGGTATTCATGGGTGACTTTAATTACCCCTCTAATAACTGAATCCTATATGACACCAAACATGCAGGCATAGAGATTCATGGATTTTGTAAACTCAAATTTCCTAGACCAGATTGTCAGTACACCAACCAGGGTGCAACCATACAGGATCCACTCCTCACTAATATGGGAAAGTGCTGTGGATCCCCTAGTGTAATGTCTTCCCTGGTAAGGTCAGACCAGAAAATGGTCTCTTTAGAAGTAGAAATAAAACCTGGATCTCCAGATAACCCTGGAATATTCAAGAACTACTCTAAGGTTAACTTTCTGCTATTAAGTGATAACCTGGCAACATTTCAAGCTCCCATAAACCCTAAGAACACTGCTGCCTATGCAAAACTGTTCACAGTTACCCTTTATAAGCATGTTAATAGTTGCATAGAGTCAAATATGCCCATCAGGAAAAAGTACAGAACTAACTCAAAAAACAAGCCACCTTTGGGGAATCACAAAATCAGTAGGCTGCATAACAGAAGGAAGAAAATCATGGCAAAAAATTAGGAGGTTTCAGCACCCAGCAGGATAACAGCACTCTCATCAATCTAAACAAACAGCTCAGAGGACAAATGAAGTCTACCAAAGCCAAATTTGAGGTAAATTTGGCCTTTCAGGCCAAGGAAAACCACAAGACATTACTTAGCTATGTCCACAATCTCAAAGGCAATACACAGTTGTGTGCAGAGCCCATTGTAAATGGAGCCACCTATACCAACACAGAAGGTATAGCAAACTTACTGGCTGACAAATTCATTTCTAACTTTACCCCCCTCTCCTCCTCAACCTTTCCTCAGGAAATACAATAAAATATAGCTCCCATGTTATTACTAGGAATAGGTCCTTAATCTTTTCTCTAAGGCCAAGAACACTACATCAGTAGGCCTAGACAATATCCCAGGATGCCTTCTGAGTAGCATTATACATGCCCTATCAGGGCCTCTGGAATTTCTATGTAACTGCAACTTCCAAACAGGCTTTGTGCCTCAAGAATGGAGAACAGCAACAGGCATCTCTCTCTGCACAAATGTGGGCCATTTACAGACCCTGGAAACTACAGATTCATAAGTCTCACTAGTTTTATATGCAAAGCCATGGAAAGAATTATCATAGAAATGATCAATAATGATATAGTAAACTTCCAGACACTGGACCTAACCCAGTTTGTTTTCATCAAGAGCAGGTCATACCTACTCAACCTGGTGGATTTATTTCAGAAGGTCACCAAAGCAATGGGTAAGGGCAAAATGGTTCACACTGCCTACCTTGGCCTGGCCCACTTGGGCATTGGTGATAAATGCAAGAGGTTAGGTGCAAACCAGTACATCACCCAGTGGATAGCCAACTGGCTCACAGACAGGACCCAGGAAGTTAGAACTGGGGAGTCCACCTCTACAAAGAGACCAGTCACAAGTGGAGTTCCTCACGGATCAGTCCTTGGACCCGCTCCTTTTAGGCTTTTACTTCTCAGAAGTAAAGGCCAATGTCAGTGGTCTCTGGCTGACTAAATTTGCAGATGATTGCAAATTAGGAGCTGTCATTGAATCCGACACAACCAGGAAGGGCTGACACAGACAAACAACTGGTGTCAGAGCCATGGACTAAAACTAAATGCCAAGAAATGCATAACAGTATCCTTTGGGAAGTCAGCCATCCCTTGTAACTATCATATTGATAACACACCCCTTAGAGTTGACCCCATAGTCTGGGACTTAGAGAGACACATAGATAGTAATCTAGGCTTTGATCATCATGCATCTACAGTGGTGAGGAAATGATTCTATGTTGTGCACCTTGTAAACAAAGGTATTGCTTCTAAGTCCAAGGAAGGCATTGTTGCACTGTATTCAGCATTCACCAAACCTATCATTGAGTACAATGCTCCCTTTGGTATGTACCTAACCAGGCAAATCCAACAACTGGAATGTCCACAGAGGTTCCTCACTAAAAGAATACAGGACACAAGCAATATGTCCTATGCAAACCACCTCAAGGCCCTATCCCTGTATTCTGTTTCCTACAGGCTATTGAGGGGAGATCTATGCCTGCCATACAGGGCATTGTCAGACCCCACTCTGATGGACGTGCTACATATCAACAAAACAAACAGTACCAGAATTACCCATTCTAAAGACTTAAACCTTGCCTGTGATATAAATAGGACCTGCTGGAGAGATAGGTATGTATCCAGAGGCTACCACATCTATGGAACAGGCTCTCCATCTATGTGAAGCCGAGTTACTCCCTAACCCAATTCAAGTGCAACATGGACAATTGGATGGGAAACATGAAATTCATCCTTGCTTTCGCACCTCTGTCTCTAATGCAAACAGGTAACCTGTAAATGGTTCTTCTCCCAGACTCTGCTTACACTTATCAAGGGTATCAGATCATAGCATAGTCCATTACATGAGAGAGCTAAGGTGCTCAAGAATTTTGTCAGCCTAGGGATGCAGAAAATGAAATTTCAACAGCTGTGCACTGTAGGCATCATTCAATGTCATAAAAAGTGTAGTACGGGGAAATATGAAATATCACTAAAAATCAAGATGCATTTTTTCACTGTTTTCAGCTAATAACACAATATAGATGTAATTTAAATTTAGTTTAATGATTAGTATGATATTCTTTCCTGAAAACAAATGACACACCATCAAAGATGTAGGCAAATACTTGAAGGACTAAAGCCAGACCGAATTATCTATTAAAACCAAACTACTGTAAACTTCTAAAGCACTTGCTTTCTGTCAAACGTGTACTTGTCATTTTTTTCAGAAAGATAGATTTTCATACTAAAAAAAAATACACTGCACTGTTTTAATGTCAGACCATTACATGTTCCACAGTGGAAGTGTTTTCATGTATTTTATCTGTTGCAGTATGAAATTAAAAAAATATTAAACATGTTACACAAAAATCAAATATATGGCCATACTATTATTTTTAGACAATTGAGTACAATCACATCAGTTCTTCAGTATCTTTTCATAAGTCTTTTGTTAGAAAATACTAAACTATTTTATAATTATAACCCTTTACATATATATGGAGCAAAAAAAGAGAACAAAAACTATAGCAATTTAGCAGTAACTCTAAAAAAATAACTGGCAGTTTAGAGGTTAAATGAAATACTAATGTTGATATTATGATATGAACAAATGAAAAGAGAACACAGTAAACTCATTTTATGATATTCCTTCATACTTATTGCCAGTGAGACAATTTTGTATTCCCACTACTATTATGTTATAACTGTCATTGACATAATTTTACATTATTGCCATTAATGTGGATTGCACATGTATTCTACTAACACATATGTAAGCCATCCCAAATCAATATAGACTTCTGCATTCTACCTGAAAATTTAAAGAATCAAGCTATAAAGCATGAAACTCATTTTGTTCCTTTATGGAAGCATCTATGAGTAAGGACTTTCATTAGTGTTGACCTTTAAATCTTAGATAATATTGATGAAAATGTAATTTTCTTTATTCTTTCTAAATGCACAAATGTTTTCCTTATTTAATAGTATTTTGGTGGAAAATACATAAAAGAAATTAATGTTTCAAAAGCAGTATATTCAATTTTTAACTGCTGCAGGTATATGTGATTATTATCTGAAGAACTGAAAATTTGAAAAAATCATCTCTATACATAGCATACTCTATAGTCTCTGCTTCAAAACTCTGTGAGATCTGTCAGTTCAGTAAAAAATGCTCAAAAATGTGAAATGTTTAAAACTAAAACAAAATTGCTTTGACATTAGTTAGTAGTTGTGCAAAGTTTTAGGTCAAAGCTAAGTTCTTGGGTCACCTGTCTGTTGTTGCTAGAGTATGAAATCAGTTCCTTTGCTTATAATATAAGTATGTTTTCATTTCCATTAAGGCATTTTAATCTAGTGCATATTTTTGGACTGTTTGCAGAAAGTGATTAGTCAGACCTTCCTTTTCAAGATGTCCTAATAATGTCTATAAGAGTAACTAAACTGCTTTTCTACACATGTCACAGTTTGTTTCACCAATGTCATTTATCAGGAAACGGCTTTAATTGCCAGCAAATGCAGAAATTTCTTCAAACAAATGTGAGGGGGGCCATTTAAAAAATAGCAGAGTGGTGTGATTTTCTTTGATCATAGATTTTTGTACACATCTTATTTCTCTCTTTTTTGAACATCCATGTTATTTTTGAGGGTGACTGTATGAAAATTAATATTACTATAAATGTTTACTATCAGTGACTGTGTGGCAAGTTGGAGCAAAAACTCTGCCACAACAACTTCCTAATTACTGGTTATACACTGCTATTTACAATATTTTTTACCATAGAAATTTATAGGATCATAATGTGTGTGTGTGTGTGTATATCTATATCTACATTTTTATATCTATATCTAATCTAAATATATACCTGGCAGTGTAAACCTTGGCTCGAGATTATTGTCACTGTTGAAGTGACACCCTGACCCCATGTGCAAATGGGAAAAAAGGGTGGAGGAATATATATATATATATATATATATATATATATATATATATATATATACACACACATGTGTGTGTGTGTGTGTGTGTGTGTGTGTGTGTGTGTGTGTGTGTGTGTGTGTGTGTGTATATGCATGTGTCTGTGTGATCCATTGAAAGTCAGTCTTCAGGCCATCTAAGGATAGTGTCCAGTAGGGAGTGTCATCTGTTAAACAGTATTGCAGGTGTCCTAAGGTAAGTTAATTTAGACCAACAACAAAGTCTCGACTGAAAAGCACAAAAACAAATGCCAAGAACCAACTCCACTCTGCAGTTAGTTGAGACAGTAAATTTAATACAGAGTAGTTGCACTCTTCTTGTGCGGCAAACAGTACAAAATTACAAACAGTAGAAAAAAATTAAATTAAGCATTTTTTGTCTGGATATTAACCGGACTTCTTCAGATATCAGCTCTAATTTAAAAACCTGTTTAAAAAGCCCTTGTCAAGTGACACAGACAAGTGGGCCAGTCCACCACCACCACCAACAACAACAACCAAAAAACTACAGAAGGGGGAGGGGGAACAAATGGTCCTCGAACACATATTACCCCAAAAGGACCTACAATACTCGCAGCAACAAGAGGAACTAAATACAGATGATAATTTACCGGGTGGACCAGAAGAGTTATACCATTGTAGACTTGTGATTAACAAAGAAGGAGACTTTAAAATATATAATTACACCAAGTATAACATTGATAGTGACCTTGTTGAGTTACTTTCTAAGGGTTTAACATTTGTTCCCACAAACAAGTATGATTTAGCTGACTTGCTAATTGACTTTAAGTTGTTTATACGGAAATTAAGCTTAGTAGTCTTACTGGGTAATTCCACATATAGTAACAGTGAACTTAGGGTTATGAATGCATTTAATCCACCAGTAAATACCTTGATTAGCATGTTTGAATTCTTATGTGAACACGAATTTAGGGAACTCTTGTTAAACAAAAAAAAGAAGTTCCAACAAACAAAATATGTCTATTGAGGAAAGTTTTTTGTTATCATCTTTCTGGAGCCTTCCCATTCGTTTAATGAAACCAGGTAAAGGTGGTGGCCTAGTAGTGATGAATTGTGAACATTATGTAAAGAAAATGATAGAGGTTCTAGAAAAAGAAACATATGAGGTAGTAAGTTTGAATGAACTTAACATTGCTTATAATCGAATAAGAATGTTTATTAACGACTTGTTTATTGATGGGATAATTGATGTCCACCTTAGTCATTATCTTACAACTTTATCACCTAAACTGCCTCGTGTATTTGGAATACCTAAAATCCATAAGGGGACCCAAGATCCACCTATGAGAGCATTAGTGGACGCAAGGCAATCCATTACATACCCATGTGCGAAGGTCGTAGACTCTAAACTTAAAAAATTTGTGAACAAAGAAAAACAAATTTGTAAGGATTCATGTTTTTTTCTTGGCAATATTCAAACCTTAGAGTTCAGGGAAGAGCTGAACTTCCTTACAGTGAATGTTTGTGACCTTTATTCATCCATTCCAAAAGACATGGGTATTGAATGGGTCCTGGAGTTTATTAGATCAAAAGGTGTGACTGAAAATGACTTAAAACTAGTGGAGGAATTATCGGGCATTATTTTAAAAAATAACTTTATCATCTTTGACAATAAGTTCTAACTCCAACAAATTGGAGTCGCCATGGGATCCCCCTGTGGTGCTAGTTTCCCTAACTTAGTTATGGCCCACTGGGAAAGCAACTATGTTTTTAATAGTATCTGGATGGAAAGAATAATTTTTTACACAAGATTTTTGGACGACATCTTTTTAATAGTGGATGGTGACAATCATATAGCTAACAACATATTGGATACTTTTAACAGTACAGTTACTTTTTTAAATTCACTATGGAATTTTAGGAACAAAAAATCCACTATTTAGATGTCGAACTTGAAAAGAATACCCTAGAACAAAGATATATAGCTAGGATTTACAGGAAAAAAACATATTCAAATTCATTTTTGCACTACACTAGCTCCCACCTCCTCCACCAGAAAACATTAGTGGTGAAGGGACAGCTTCTACGAGCTGCAAGGATGATTACTCTTGAAGATGACTTCAGGGAAGAGTGCGAGAATTTAAGAGATGTTTTTGCACAGAGGTTATCCTAATAGTCTTTTGTCTAGTGTTATTAGTGAAGTCCAATTAAAAAGAAGTAGGGGAACTTACAAACCTATTCTGAGTAAACATTTCCTAGGGAAGCCAACAATGGAGGAAACAACCACACAACAACAAAAAGTAATTGAACCAAGTGATGTAGATGTAGTGAGCAGTTCAACGAATACCTACTTTCTTACCTTGATAATAACATTTAATCCAGTAGTGGAAGAAATTCAAAAAATAGTTAGGAAATTGTGGCCCCTAATGTCTCTGGACAAGGAAATTTACAACAAAATAGGTGAACATCCCAACATTACCTACAGGAGGGGGCTAAATATGAAAAGTTTATTAGAACTTCCATTGAAACCAACAAAGGCGAACGCAGGCATGTATAGAGACAATGATTGTCACTACTGTAGATATATTGAGGTGGGTAACAGATTCTGGATTAGGAACAATATTTACTACATTAAAGATAAGTTTAACTGTAATACCAAATCAGTAGTCTACTTGGCACAGTGCCAAGGGTGTCCAGCCTTCTACATTGGTAAAACCAACCGTAGATTATGTGAAAGGATATACAAACATACTTACGCTATTCAGAAGTATAAAATGGACAGCTCTTTAGCTAGACATTGTGAGACAAATCCAGATCGTTATTTTAGATTTAAAGTCATAACTCAAATAGAACCACAGGATATTAAAAGGCTATCTGAAGAAAATGTGGTCAAGTTACTGCTTGAAAAAAGTGAGTTGAATTGGCAGCTTAGACTTGACGCTTGTAGCTATCCAAGTCTAAACGAAACCTACTCAATAGCATGTTTACTGAAACTAAAAAGTTAATTAAATTGAAGTGTGAAGTATAATATCTCTAAGCCTGCTTCTGTAACTAAATATATATATATATAAAATTATTAATTTAGGTAGGTAAAAAGGGATAGGAGTAATCAAGGGGTATCTGGCCCTTTGTAGGTTATTTGACTAAAAATTAAATAGCAGAATATGATGTATGTATAACCAATTATTTTTAGTATATGTATATAAACCAATTGAGTATTGGTGCATGAGCTAAATTTATGTTTTTAAATGATTATTATTCATACTTCTAGGGCTACCCTTGTTTCGTTCATACATCATGTATTATATATGTAAATAACTATTTGACATGGGCACATCATAGGATTTTTTGCCCTTATTATCTACTGTAATGTTGCCATTGGAGGCAACATATAAGTTTAACATATTGGCTAATATGAACAAATTTTTGACATTAATGTGGTTATAAATGTAGGTATATGTGTAATGCAATGTCTATTATCTATTGCAATGCTGCCATTGGAAGCAACATATGAGTTTAACATTTTGGTTAATATGAACAAATGTACGATATTAATGTGGTTTGAAAAGTTGGTGTATACGTGTAACACAATTTCTTGGAACAATCAGAGTCGATATGCAGAGTTATGTTTCGCTCCTTTCTTATTTACTTATTTTATTTACAGGTAGAAATGGAATGACCATGGGTTTGAGACAATGTATTTTTAAAAAAACCCAATGAATTTAGGACCGCCCACTTGTCTGTGTGACTTGAGGAGGGCTTTTTAAACAGATTTTTAAATTAGAGCTGATATCTGAAGATGTCCGGATATTATCCGTATGAAAAGTGCTTAATTTAATTTTATTCTACTGTTTGTAATTTTGTACTGTTTGCCGCATGAGGAGAGTGCAACTAGTCCGTATTAAATTTACTGTCTTAACTAACTGCAGAGGGGAGTTGGTTCCTGATGTTTGTTTTTCTAAGTTCATTTAGGACAGAAAAGTCCCATGGAGCAACAGGGCAACAGCTCAGTATAAACACAAACTGTAAAAGTGGAGCCTTACAATTCTTCTGGCTTTTTGTATTTTAGGTGCCAAAAAGACTGTTATGTGGATAATTTCTGCATCAAAGTGCTCATAGTAACATCACTTTTTTAATGTCAGTTCTATATATTGATCTTATATATATATATCTATATATATATATATATATATATATATATATAAAATATATATATATATATATATTATATATATATATATATATATATATATATAATAGATACACACACACACACACATATATATATATATATATATGTATATATATATATATATATATATATATATATATATATATATATATATAGCTAGACAGCAGTATTGTTTTATTATTTTTATTTACTCACTCTTTTATTCAAAATGGCTTTAATTTTGATATAAATTTGAATTCAGAATATAATCAAGTACTGCCAAACAGAAGCGAAAAGCAATCTCTTTAAATAGATTATGCATAAATATATAAAACCAACTTCATCCTTTGTCAGAACAATTACAATTTAGAATGGAATTTTGCTAATGCAGTTTAATTTTATCCTTGTTATATTACCACAAGAGATATTGCTGACACAGATGTAGGAGAGAAAGGGCACAATTTTCCTAATGCTTATTCAGATACCTTCTTGTACCGTGTAAACAATTTCAGCAATGCAGTTAATCTTTGTGTGAATGCAGTATGGCATACAAAACCAAGAGGGACTCATCTCACTGTTTCATCTGGGGGTGGGTACTATTGAATCAGGAAACGGAAATAGCTGCTGCAAAAATGTCATGAATTCTCCATTTGTTTTTCCTTCTCAATTACTAAATTGGACATTTTTAACTGATCTGTGATTGTGACATCCTCAGTAGAACTATATAATATGAGATTCTGTTGGAAGCACTTGAGTTCTGAAATGTCATTAGTCAAAACTGAGCCAGTTTTGAGTTGAATCCTTTTATAGAGATTGTACAACACTAAATAGATTGTTAAGCTTCCTATTATTGAAGTGACAAACTAGACCTTATCCTACTATTATGACCTCATTGTATGTATCTCAGAAAACTGAAGTTTGGAGATAATCATTCATATACCTGAATATACTGATATAGATTCTTACTAAAGACAGCTGAAAATTATTATGATTTTCAGTAACAGCCTCACAAGTGGTAGTGTGCTTGACTCTAAACTCAGCTCAATATGCAAATATTTTCTTTTGGAGATAGGAGTGCATCTATAAATCGTTGGTAATGCTCTGCGGCGGTATTGTAACAATGGGGCAAAGTGGTCAGCTGCCTGGGGTACAGGATTCTAAGGGGGGCTATCATCAGATGCCAAAGGAACAGTAGTGTAGTACTGGCATTTACTAATGAAGGTTGATACTGCATGTTTAGTCCAGAGCTGAGGTACTGCAGCACTCCATGTGTAGTATAGTGGAGTACTGGCATTTACAAATGAATATTAATACTGCATTTGTAGTCCTCAACTTAGAGAAAACATGTTTTTCCTGTTCTTCAACTTAGAAATGAAGATGTCAGATAGCATAACTAAGGTTCTGATACCCTGCATGAGTTATCACAGCTATGCTGGCTCTTTACTGGCAATTCACATAGCCTTTAAGCACCACTTTCATGTAGATAAAGGTCATGAAATGGAGAATGCTTTATTTCCTGATAATCTTTTGATAATTTCCTGATGACCAGGTTAATCTAATTCATGTCCATGGGGAAATCAGAATGTATCCAGTCACGCAGTGGGTGCAAGGCAAACAAACTAATCTTGAATTGAAGTGTATGCCAGAGAACATAATGATAAGTGGAGCAACAAATCGCCCCCATCCCCATGCACACACGGCATGCACACCTAATGACAAGCTGGAGGATCCGTAATTCTCTTTCAACATACTTAAATCCTACAGAATAGTTCTTTAAAATGATCACTGTGAAGCTTCAGAAGAGGTGCTTCAAAGTTCATGCCATATTGCCATCATCCTATTGTGTAGTGTACACATTGTAAGTGTACTATATTGAAAGAATGTCATGGTCATTTCACCCCTAAATGGTGGCAGAGGACTCACTTACACACTTCATATGTGGTTAGAGATTTATCCATGTACATAACCAGGCTGATATATTTGATCTAGTTAGAAATAAATCATTTTATCCCTATCAAAATTAACACTTGTTAGACTACCCTAAAGTTGATAAAATAATTCTTAAAACCATTTACAGTGTTAATGTGCCTCCATGTATACAATAAATGGAAAGTATCCACCCTCCCTTTTGTGTTTTATGTTTCTGTTATTATCTGAAAATGTATCTTGCAGCTAATGCTATGTTCATCACAATGGTCTCTTTAACTGAAGTCACCTGATATGCTCAGCTTTTGACACCGTTATGTTATTAATTTCACTATTTGCAATGTACATTGTAAAAGCACTAGCACCAATTTCTTTCCAAGGCTGTAACTTGATATTACCATGATTTCAAATTACATCTCACCAATACATATTATTTTGTGTCATCTACCTTTTATAGAAAAAGTAAAACAAAACTATGTTATATAAATAGATAATCTTCATTAATGCTATAGTACCTATCATGCCCTTAATCTTGCAACATTTCTATTTGTACTACTTCGTTTAATTCATTTGAATTATAAATCAGTCTGATTTGTAGTAACCGCAAAGAACATTTGCATGCAATTTGCAGTATGTGTTAAATATCTTTATATCTTCCTGCAATAAGTTTAAAATGAAATGGTATGGGCAAATTTTTAACATTTATTGGTTCACATGTAATCTAAATAGAAGGAATGTGAACACATTCTACAAAACTGGATCAGGTTTAGTATGCCTAGTAATCACAGATCATTGCCTAGATGGTATAGGAAATATTTTGCCTCCACAGCCAGTTTGAGTAATACTTTTATATTTGGTTGTTTTCCACATACCATTCTGTGAAAAAGTTAAATATACCACAACATAACATCTAGGAAAAAAATATATAAAAATAACATTGAGCATCATAGTCAAACTAATTGTCAATTAAACAACAAAATATAAGGTGTAGTCAAAGAAAGTGCATATCTTTTCTTTATCTCATACTCTGCAGACCAGCAGTAGTCATCTTTTGAGATAGAATTACCCAAACATATTTCTGACCCAGGTCTTACAGTTCTGATTACTTTCTACAGTTGAAATATTGCTGTCTTGGTCATTTTTGGTCTGCTTGTAGCCATCTTGGTTCAAGGTTTTTGATCTCCTTGCTGCTGCAGCTCTTTTCCTGTTTATAATGGTGTAAATTTCATATAATTGTCTCTTTGATTATTATATGATTTGCCTATATGAAGCTGACAATTGCCTGTCATTTAGGAAGATTTCTTTGCTAGTTCAGCTAAGCTTCTAATGGAGAAATTGCTTCATTCTAGACCATTCCCCCTCTATTTCCTTTACAAAAAATATTCTTCTAATGTCTAGACACTCTCTGTCATTTGTTCACCTTGTTTTTTAGTCACCAGATCTATGATTTCATGCTTTGCATGTAAAATAACTAGAAACAGATACATTAACATGGCATGACAACCCAGATGTGTTAGTCTTGGTCTGTTCATTTGCCTCAGTTTAACAATTCCTGGAAATAATCACCAATACATTTCAACTCATATCAATTTCCAGGGTATTATTCCCACACATTGCTTGACACTATTTATTGTTTCTCATTTGGCGAAGGCCAAAGCCATCAAAATATGAAAATTACTCCATGTAACATTGCTGCTTGGAGTGCTTTGAGTGCCTGTCCTGTGCATTCACTAACTACTCTGGTTAAATTGGCATGGCACATATGTAACTTTTTTTATAATGTTATCAAAAAACTGCACAAATCCTTGTCATTAAGTCATTAACATTTTCTAGTTCTCTAGTAATTTTCTCATTCAGGTTCCTTCAAAGATTGTTCTAGATCATCCATCTTCCTTCTGTTTTCTTGTACCTGCACTTCCAAAGCAGTAAATCTATCCTTCCCTTTCTCCAACTTGTAACAGGGTACAAAGGATCAGTCCAGATGAAATCACTTTATTTAGCAGATGTAGGAGATTTGATAGGGAAGGGAAAGATCCATAAGGGTTTACTGGCTCTGTAGCCTGTGGAACCTCATTCTTAGTTAAAAGGTTTTATTTTTCATTTTTAACTTTTAACAAACAAACATGACAACCCACCATGAGGTACCACTATAGAATTATATTTAATACAACACTTTCACCATTTCAAATCTGAAAAAAAAACATAGTAGAACTCTAGTATTAAAACTTTCCTGTATCTGCAAAAAACACCAGAATACCAAAACAAAAAAATGAAGCATAGCCTCTAAGGTAAACCTAATTTAGGATCCTGCACTCTACTTATTTAGCATATCACTACATGTTCCTTAAAACCCCTTCACAACTGGAGAACAAAACAATAAATTCAAAGTATGCTACAAACCATCCTTTCTCCAACCTCCAAGTGTTAAGCTATCAAGATTATTTTTTTACAGCAAAATGGAAGGTGAGATTCCTGTATTGTCAGTGTTGACAAGTTAAACATCAAACTCTGTACTTGGGAGTTGGCATAATGGTCAATGTGTTTATTTCAATGACACAAGGTGTATGGTTTGATTCTCACTAAGAGAAATTGGCTAAGCTTAAAATGGTCCACAAGGGCAGCTAGCCTAATACTTATGCATACTCAATAATTATAGTCCATTTGATTTTGAAACACTTGTTCACAGCTTGAACCCTTGCTTGGTTGTCTGCTTGGAGCAGAGTCTTTGTTGTTACCTTAATAAGCATTAACTTCCAAAAGGTACTGTCATTCAACATGCCTTTTTATTCCATTCTTTGGACCAAGGTGCTACAAACCATTTCCCTCACAAATAACCCCTACACACCCTGCCCCATATGTATCAATATGTAATTTTTCTCCATTATTCTTGATGAAGAGAGTGCCACTGAAGTCCATAAAAAAATTCTCTAAAGATTCTTAGATCTTCCTTGATCTACCCAGTAATGTGAACTCCATGATGCTTCTCTTTTTTTGCTCTTCAGGAGTGCTGATAAATGTTCTTCTTGGCCCTATTGCCGTGCATGCAAAGTTTAACAGACCTAGTTACGACATGGCATTCCTCTGTTTTCACTGCATAATACCTTAAACCTCATATAGTGAAGACCCATGAAATATATGCAAATGAACCCTTAAGGATGTACCAGTGTTTCACCTACATGGCTTCTGAATGACCAGACGTTTTACCTTTTACTTTTTAAGTCTTTATGGATGCATGCAGGCCAATAAAGTCAAACCTCATTAGCTGCAGACATGCCATATATTGGACTTGTTCTGACCTCATTTGAACAGTATAAGTGGATTGTTCAACAATACTTTAATAATACAGAGCTTAACCAAGCCTGATGTCCATAAACATTATATTTATATATTCGCGAACTATGCTAATTCATAAATAAGACTTATAAGTAGGACTTAACTTGTTAACTTTCTTCCAGTCCTCAGTGATTCCAACTACATATGGGCAAAACAAGATTGCTTTCTTTAGTGAAAATACAGTAAAATGGCATTTACTTCCCTTATAGGTTCATAGGATGATACCTGGCTATTGGCCTGTAGGCCCTTATAAGCCTAGCCAAAAATGTTGCCTATGCCCCCACAAAATCAGTACCTGTTTCCCCCTGTCTAGCAGGGACAGAGGTGGGATCCCAAGGGTGAATTATCTGTTTACCATCCAGCCATCCAGGTTCCTATTAAAGAGGGCTAGTGAAGTACTTTGCATGACATGGACAGGGAGTCTATTCCATGGATGGGGAGTCTTTGGGACACGAACCTATCCTGTCAAGAAGTTCTATTAATATTACAGACCAGGTTGAGGCCTTGTGTGTGGGTTGTGTGAGTGGAGTTGGACTTATGGATATGCAGCAACTCTATCACAGCTGGGGCCATGATGACCTTGTATGCCAGACACAGGTCACCTCTGAGTAGTCTTTATGAGACTGAGTAGAGGGACAGCACTTTTAGCCTATCTATATATGATAGGTGTTTGAGACCCTAGATTTTCCTGGTCAGGAACCTGTGTGGTCTCTCCAGCTGCTGCATGTGCTTTTCAAGGTACATGCCAAAGGGGGCATTGTACTCGATAATGGGTTTGATAAGGGAGGAGTACAGGGATGTTACAACCTCCTTGTTCCTGGATGTAATATCCTTACTTATGAGGTGGGTCATGTAGAAAGCCTTCTGTACAATGGAGGCAACGTGGTGGTCAAGTCAGGTTGCTATCAACCTGGATGCCCAAGTCCCTCACAACCGATTGCATGCTTAGAGCATTGTTATTAAAATTAGGGGGAATGCCAGTGGATAATGATGCATTCCTTGGCATTCAGTTTGAGGTCATGCTTCTAGCACCTATCATTTGTTTGGGTAAGACCCTCTTGGAGGATGTTCACAACACTAGGGGAATTTAACACAATGCCCAGCTTCCAGTCATCTGCAAACATGGTCAGCCACAGACCACCGCTTTTGGCTCACACCTCAGAAAAGTGTATCCCAAACAGTAGAGGCCCCAAGACCAATCCTTGGGGTACACCAGCTCATTACAGGTCTACTACTAGAGGTGGCTTCCCCTAGTTTGACTGAGTAGATTATATCAGTGAGCCAGTTAGCTACCCATCTGATAACATATGGGTTGATGTCTAGCTGGGAAAGTTTATCTATTATGCCCAACTGGAGAATAGTGTCGAAGGCTTTATTGACCAGGTTTAAAAGGCATGATCTCCCTTTGACAAAACCAAACTGTGTGGAGTTGTGTTTCTTTTTTTTTTTTTTTAGTTTCTGTATTTACTGCTGCCACTGCTTTGGGGTGGATAATGCAGTACTTGACTACTTTCCCTGCTTCTTGGACATCACAGCTAGAAACGTTTGTCAGATGTCACAGACATGAGGAGTCAAATGTGTCACAGAGACTGATGAATGTTGTGTGATAGGTACTTCATCAGGAGGTGGATCTATGTATATTCTTCAATATTTTCAGTAATTAGAGTTACTTATGTAATCTATTCCTTTTAAACTTGCAAAATAATATGATTCAGTTTCCTTTTGAGTCCTTTCAGTGTTTTCAGGACCTGCTTGTAAATTTTTATGTGTACTGGAGGAAAGAGCAGCACATGTAGCAGCCAGCTGCAAAATAGGGGCTAGCAGAGGAATATTCTAACGACCTTATAATCAGCTGTACTGTATGTATGATGCAAAAAATCATGGCAAACTGATTCAGAAATGTATAAAACAAGCACAAACACATTGAGCTCACTTGAGCTCCTAATTCTAAAACATGCTGGAATACAGGAAACTTAATGCCAGGGGGTGCCACAGCTATTATAGACCTGCATCTGCAAAAAGCTGTCATGCTAGATGGTTCTGCTGCTGCTGCTGCCAGACGTTGCCCTAGACGGAGTAGGGGATTTAGCCGAAAGTTTGACTTACCATGGATTACACGAAAATTAAATACCAGAACACTTTAGGGTGGATTGGATACTACACAGAAAATTATGGAATATGCCGGCCCCATCTGTAGCCCTTTGGAAATTATTGAGAGCCCATCCTCATGAAAACTAAGGGTATGGGTAGCTTTACATATAGTAGCTACATGGACTTTTCAGTCATTTACAGAGGAGCCTATGAGAATTTCATAGGTGGCAGCCTCAAGAATACTCCACCACTTTGTCACTGCAATGCTTCAACATGTGTGGTAGCATATCAGGTTTCCACAAACTGAAGAGGTGAGACCTACCAGCATACAAAGTTTCTATCCCATAGTCCATTTCCTTAACATTTCAGGGGCCATAGTTGACACCTAAATTGAAATAAAACCCCACCTAGTGAACTGGAAATTAGGTATGTAAACAGAAAATGGTATCACTTTATCGACTCTCAGGTGGTCTGTAATGCACAGGTTAGTATCCATAATGTGTATGCAAGACACCCTGGCAGTTTCCATGACTCCTGCATATGGCACACCTAAAGTCTTCAAGGCATGACTTCCCACAAGTACATCTAATGGGGATGCAGAATATGCACTAGAAACTTGTCTCATAATGCCTTTGAAAAACCCACACAATACCATTAAACAAGGATATAACACTCTGTGCCCACAAACTAGAAATATCATAGAATCTGAATTTAGCCTGCTCAAATCATGTTTCTGCTGTTAGATACATCTGCAGATGCCCTGCAATATGAACTGCCATCTCTGCTAAAGTACTGACTGTCTGTGCCCTCTTATATAATATTATGCTTAGAAAAGAATTGCATCAAGGTCGTCCAGAACATGAACTGACATTCTCAGAGCCATAGTCAGGGTCAGCCAACACAGATGAGACATCAGATGAGGAACTAGCAGCTAGTGAAAAATCAAAGCAGATGGAGGTGTGTACAATATTCTATTGCACTGGCTAAGAGGCAGCAAATTGCACATATGTTCACCATCTAATTAAATTAAGAGCTAAACAAATACAAACAATAAAGCACCAGTTATAGGCAACCCAAGACTAGGATGTTCTCAGCAGCAGTAATAAAAGTGAGTGATGAACCTGTACTGAACAGATAGTACAGTACATAAACAGAAGTATGCATTAGTTAAAAATCAATGATTATCAATACAGGAAAGTTATAATGACTGATACATGCAGCAGATAAAAACATCAACTATTGTTCTTGAAATGCAACATAATTCTTTCTTTCATATGCATTTTGTTGTCACCCTGTGCATCAAGCATAAGCAAACCCATGTCAAACAATCTCACAAGGGACAGGGCAATGTCAGCATCATTTACACAGGTAGATGAGCAAGTATCTATTCAACCTTATGAGTACAGAATAAAAGCAAATAAATTAAGACACAAATGACAAATTGCAGTCCTATAGTACAAATAAATGTTATTTGTCTAACACATGCATTGCCTGTTCACTATGTGCATCAAACATTAGCACCCCATTTCAGACACCCCAACAGAGTTAAGGCTATCTCAGCATCCTCTGCACAAGGGGCTGAGCAAGGTCTACTACATGACTACTACTACCTACTGCTACTATTTCTACTACTCTTAGTACTAGTAGTAATACCAGTGCAGAATTCAAGCAGATTAAACAAAAGTGAAAATTATCATGTTTCCTATGAAAACATGACCTTTGACTAAACAAGCAGTAGCTGACCACTCTGAGCATCAGACATAGGCAACCCTAAATCACAGATCTTGCAAGGAGCAGGGATCAGTCTTCATCTTTTGCATAGTGTTGGGGGATTACAGGAGGGCAAGCCTGACAATTGTGTGTGAGTGTGAGAGATGAGGTGTATTTTAAGGGTCAGTATTTCCGGATGTAATGCACTCCATTGTGAAGTATGTGTATGTGTGTGGAATTCTGGACAGGTATGAGCAGTGCATGGTAGAAGATCAAAGTAATCATGGTACCCCCTGACCACATGAAATATTTCTGTCAGCAGCTGTACTGCTAGCACCTCTACCTTGGCTAGATGTCAGAGTGCTATCTGAATGTGAACAACGTAGGATGAGCTGTCATCATAACTATGTCCACTTCCACAACCATATAAGCAACCACATCTAGATGTGGACACATCCATATTGATGCAGCATAGGAAGCAGTACCACTATGGGAGCAGAATCTGGCATATCCATGACGACACTGGATGACATCTGATGAGGTATGGCTAGACAAGCCTCATGGATGCTGACTCTCCCCCAGCAGACAATCCAGACAAGATACTATATGGACTTGTATTTCATCCATGCTGTCCAAAGAATCATGCACGTGTAGTCTTCCCACATCAGAATACACAACATGCAGTACTTTGACTATTTCTTTCAAGGTCCTGGTGTAACTTGCCTATTAATGAGTGCAGTATAGATAATTTGAGTGCATGGTTTATAATTGCCTTGTACATTGTATACACATCAAAGAGATGTCAATGATCACACATAAAAAGATTTCATGCGATGATGTTGGGATGGACTGTCAGGAATGCATGAGTGGCACTCCAGTGGTTAATAGCCATCACTGTCAACCATCACATAACTGTTCAATGCACCTTAATGTGACATACACATATGTATTCTTCCAGACACAACAATAAATGTGAATTGTGTGATGTATGACTTATTGCTACAGTGTGTTGTGAGTTATGATCAACACATTGAATTTGTCTGTCTATCAGACCACATTGCTCATTTGCCAGACATATGTTGTAGAAGCTATAACTATGTGCTGTACTGCACATGTTATGAGCCTTCTCCAGTGGCATCAGTGGTGAATACACTATGTTATAAAATGTGACCTTAGATAGGGTGTGGCTTATCCAACATATCTGATGTGTACACTTTTACTTGTTAGTAACATTTACAGAGGAAGAGGACTCCTACAACTCTTTTACACCTTAAAGGTAAAACATATGCATTGCAACAAACTGCTCTCACAGAATCTTCAAATGCATGCTGTCTAGGACTAGTAAAAGATTTCTCCTGTGGCATTCATTATACTACTCCTGAGAAAATGGACTTAGATAGGTGGATGTTCAAATTCTGCAATCTACAACTACTATGGTTGTGTATCAGACTGAGAGACAGGAATGGCTTAATCAACAGATGTGATGTGACAATTCCACCCAAGGGTAGCAGTTACATGACTACAGTATTTTGATCACTCAACCCCCTTTCATGGGATCCATATCAATTCAAACACATTTCTGAAGTCATCCCTTAACTTGTCTTCTTTCTGACAACTCTGATATAACTTCTTTTGTGGCATCAGCAATTAATACACATTTTATAGAATACTGACTTAGGAAGGCATGTGTTCAAATCTGGCGATGTATAAGTAATGTGTGTATGAAAGAATAGTAACAGTCAGGACTGGCTTACTTAACAGTTGTGATATGGATAGCATAAAATTGTGTGAATACTTACATGGCTACAGGATTTTGACCATTCACCCCCCCCCCTTTTAGATTAGCTATATCCATTCAAAACACTGCTGAAGTCATTCCTTTAACTGTGTGCTTTCTGACACTTCTGTTATGACTGCTTTTGTGGCATCATAGGTTATTACACAGTTCTGTAGAATGTGGATTTAA
Source organism: Protopterus annectens (assembly GCF_019279795.1). NCBI lineage: Eukaryota > Metazoa > Chordata > Ceratodontiformes > Protopteridae > Protopterus > Protopterus annectens. The sequence goes on from NC_056736.1 coordinate 164,141,173, forward strand.
GATAGGCTGGTATTCAAGCCTGACATAATGTAACTATTGAATTATATGAGAATATTACCAGGCAGGCATGGCTTTTCCATGAAATGTGATGCATACAACTTAATTTTGATGTGTACAATTTAATTTTGAGGAACCATGTACAAGAGTAATGAGAAAAAAAAACAAGTTCTGTACTGTTTTTAAGTACCATTTTATCCATTCAAACACAATGCTCAAGTTATCTCTTCAAGTGTATGTTGTGTGACAGATATGGTATGATTTCTTCTGTAGTGTCAGCGGATAACATACAGTTATAGAGTATGTGGATTTACATAGGCAGGGGTTGAAATCTAGTAATATCTAACTACTGAGGTTTTGTAACATGCAGGACTGGCTTAATCAGATGTGATGTGAATAATAAAACCTAGTGGTAATAAGTTATATGGCGTTGATCACAAAAACGTGTTTTTAGGCAAAACATATCCACTCAAACACACTGATCAATTTATCCCTTCTTCTGTGTACTTTGTGAGAACTGTGTTATGACTTCTTATGAAGCCTCAGAGATGTAGAATATGGGGTTGTATAGGCACTGTTTTCAATCTCCAATGTGTAAATAATTAGTAAAATATGTTAATGTGCTGCTCATGACATATTAAATTACGTATTACATTTTAACTAAATATAGGTGTGATAGCAAGAGTCATGTGAACAGAAAGGAAAAATGCATAATTTCTGTGAAAACAGTTATATCAGATATGTTCACTGAATATTAATTTACAAACAAAAGAGATTTCTGCTGATGACAAATCAGCGAGTGAGTCATCAAATAAAAAAAATAAACATATCAGAAAAAATATAAAGATAATTTTTATTATAAGGGAGTGTATTCAGGGTAAGCAATACCTTGTTTTGTTATGGCAAAAATGAGCAGCATATATCTACATGCTTTATTGGCCCCAAATTGACAGATAGCCATGAGACATTAGCAAAACTAGCAATATTTCCAAACAAGTCCTGCGGCACTATTGTACATACATGTATTATTTATTTATTTGTTTATTTATTTATTTATTTTATTTTGCACTTGTTGACTTGCAGATTCCGACTGGATACATGTCCATTTTCAATGGAAGCCCGGGGGTAAAAGCTCCACAGAATAATAACATACAATTACGTTATTAATACATACCAAGCAAAATCACCTTAGGAAAACACATTGGGCTGGATTCACAAAGGCTTGCACGGAGTCTTAGAGTAGAGTAAGACTCCATGCAGCCAACATGTCTGCCGAGCGATCCAGAAACAGCCGGTAGGGGCGTACAACTGAGCTCTCCAAACTAGTCCTACATGGACAGGGCTGGGATATACAAATTACCTCAATTGATAACTGAGTACGGTTCTGCAAATAGCAAAACGGCGCCGCGTCAGCTGGAAAAAAAGCATACATTCACAGGAGGAAGCATGCCAATGGCCAAAAATATGGCCATTGGCAACAGGAAGTGATGCAAATTAAAAATAAAATAACTTTTTTTTATCCCGATCTCCAAGGTTTAACCGTAGTGCAGCGCCGCGCAAATGAGATGCACCCTAAAAAGCAGAAAATTAATAATTAAGATCCACAAATGTGGATTTAATAGCTAAAATGAATTTACAATGCAAGGGAATGGCAGGCTGAAGACAACATGGCCACCGAGTAGAGGTTGCTAAGGGGGGAAGCTCAGTCTAAGAGGTGTAACTAAGCTTTAGTAGGCAATCCTATGCAAATGAGAGTTAGGATAGTGAATCGCAAGTTTACATAGCAAATGAGCACAGTCAGTGGAGTGCAGGAGTAGGATAAGGGGAGTAACAGAGTAGAAGATAGGTGACATCACGAGGGGGGTATGTATGAAAGGAGTGAAGCTTATTGGAGCAGAGTGACATGTGTCAGCTTACATTTACATAATAGTGAAAGAGGTGTGTCAACAGGTAGGCCATGTAAAGTCAAGAAATCGAAGGTGTATCCGTGGATAACACCAACGTTTTTTGCTGAGCGTGCATGCGCGCGTGTGCGCGCCAGTAAACCCGAGTAAGACAATGTGCGCGCGTGTAAGCATGTGTGCGTGCTTGTAGGCTTGAATAAGCACATGTAAGGCTGTGTAAACATTTGTAAGCGTGTTTGCGCCGGTGTGCACATGTTTTAACAAGAATAAACAAGTTTTAGTCCATGTAAGCATGTGTGCGCGCGTGTTAGCTGCTGTGCGCGTGTTTGTGCTTGTGTGCGCGGTGCTCCCCCCCCCCAAGGAAACAGAAAGGAAAAAGGAAGCACACCAAATAGTGGAAGTTACCAGGGAGTACTAGCAGAGCTAGCAGGTGAAAACAATCAGAATCAGGCAATTACCCAGGCAGAACACTATCCCAGCCAACCCAGCACTTAAAACTCTGCAAACAACAGTCCATTATGATTCTCTCAAGAGACACTGCAACACTGCAGTAAGCTAATAGAAGTGAAAACTGAAAAGGCTTCACTGAGACAAAAAATGTTAGGGGCTGCCATTGCTGTTATAAGGCAACATATGCAAAATGCTGAGGTTGATGATAATGCAAATGCTGCTGGACAACCCACAGTGAGGAGATGGAGAAGAGTGTACAGGCCCAGGGTTACCTACCAGGGGCTACATGAGCTGGAGATAGTGGAGTGCTATAGAGTGGACAGAGGCCTCTTTCAGCAAATTGTTGAGCTGTGCAGGCCATGCCTCACACACAGAACCAACAGAGGGGAACCCATCCCAGTGGAAACTAAGGTATGTGTTGGCCTAAGAATATTAGCAACAGGTACCTTCCAGAGACCAACTGGTGATATGATGGGGATATCACAGGCATCAGCATCCAGGGTACTGCACCAGTTCCTGGATGCCATGTCAGCACATGTCGGTGATCATGTATATTTTCCCAATTCCTGTGAGGTATTGGCCAGCAATAAGCATCTCTTCCAGCATATAGCAGAATACCCTGAGGTAGAGGGTGCAATAGACTGCACGCACATGTGCATCAAAGCACCAGTCGGTAAACGGGGTAGGGTCTACTTCAACCGCAAGGGCTTCTCCTCCATCAGCTGCCAGGTCATGTGCGATGCCCAGGGCATAATACTGAATGTGTGTGCTGGCTGCCCTGGAAGCTACCATGATTCCCATAGCTGGCATTTGACCCAGCTGTACCAGACATTTGCCAATGGGGACATCCCACATGGTCACCTAGTGGGGGATGCCGGCTATGCACTGGAGTCGTGGCTGATGACACCCATCAGAAACACACACACACCTGAACAGGAACACCATAATGAGGCACACGCACAAACATGAAATGTAATCGAGTGTGTGTTTGGGCTGCTCAAGTCACGGTTCCGATGCCTGGACACATCTGGTGGAGCCTTGCAGTACTCACCAACTACATGTACCCAAATCGTCATGGTATGTGCTATGCTACATAATATGATCCTGCAAAAACAGCTGCAGCAGGACCAGCATAGGCCTGGGCCAAACAGCCCCCCACCATTGCCAAGGCCATCACAGGCAGAGCGTGACTCAGAGGAGGAACAACCTGAGCCTGCCCCAGTAGGCAGAAGGAGGCGTGCCCAGTATGCTTTGGCCTTGGCAAAGAGGCAATGCATAGCACATACACTGGCTCAGTAGGAACTCTGGAAATGATACCTCTCTATGACCCGCACATATAGTAAAAGGGATGCCTACATTCACACTACCTGCTTTCAAACATGTATAGGGAGTGTAGTATGTGCATCCAACATAGGCAGCCCTGCATCAACACCTGAGGCATGATTGCCATGTGTTAAGCAATATAAAGCAGTGCTAAACAGCATTTACCATCATGAAGTCAATGTAAACAAAATCGCACACACTAACTACTACAAATGTGGTCAATGTAGAGTAATATTGGCCAATGTCCAGCAATGATGGTTAATATTGAGCAATGTTGGACAAGCTGGGTCTAGGTAGGGCATAGCTGAACAAAAGCCAACATGCTCATATTTGCTCTACTGGCCCCCTAATCAGTCTGGTCTGCTCAGTATGAAAATATAAGTGACAATGGGCCTCGAACCCAGGATAGTGTGCACTATAGTCATAGTACGGAACCACTAAGCCATGACAGGAGTGCCATGGTTAGCCTGTATGAAGAAATGTTGATAAGTCTATGCAAAGTATTTCACGGAAACCCTGCAGGTACAGCATAATCCCTGTCGAGTTATGACACAAAGGTGAGTCCTGCAGTAAGAATAGAACCTGACTTTCAACATACACAGTACAAATGTTAATAATGGACATGTAGACATACATTAACAAATGTAGTGGACCGCAGACAGCAACATATTGAAAGGTCACACTGGGCATGCTCGCACACTTGAATACATGAGACAAATGTCAGGCAACAGAACACTGACAGTCTGAACTGGGCATGCTCACACACTTAGGCCATGTTGGAGTAAAGCATTGGGCCACACATAGCAGGCAGTTGCATGTGTTAACCCAGGAACCTCTCACTACACAGCAATCTGCCCTGTGCACACACTTTTATGACAACAGACACATATATAATATAGTGGAACCCTGCCATAAGCAAATATGTTCTGCAGATACCTAAGCGGTTCATATAAAGTGTGAAAGCAAAGATGATAAAAACCTGCAAACAGCATCAGTAATAAACATTGTGCATCATGAAAATTATCATAGGTTCAGAGGTTGATACTAGGCTATCTGCCCTAGGGCATGTACAAGCATAGCCATAGTGTGTTTGGCTACTGCAACCCAGTCAAATCAGAGCACTGTGCCTGTGAATAGTAGGTCACACAAGATAGCCCATTTACATTCAGTGTATTGTGCCTCTGTCTAACAGGGATCCAGAAGATATCCCATGGGTAAACATGCGATCACCCATCCACTTGTCAAGATGTCACCTGTAGGTGGTCAGTGGGTGGCTCTGCCTACGCAAAACCGGGACTACACTCCTTAGTGAGTGGAGGCTTTCTGATAATAATCTGTCCCCCCAGCATGTTCTTTTAACATCAGTGCTGAGGTATATGTCTCTGGAGTGTGTAGCAGCAAGGGAGTTGGATATCCTGAGGTGGATCATGTCCAGTAAGTCTGGGTCAGATATTGCCTTCAACTACAGGCACACAACACATCCGTGTAGGTGGTAATTGACTGAGTAGAGCTGGAGTTACTGTATTGGAACTGTGCAGGGCATCTAAGTGAGTCCCTACATCTGCTCGAAGAGTAACATTTGTAGCCATTACAGTTGCTGCAGGTGTCAGGTAAGGTACATCCCAAAGGTGGCATAGTAACCTACCATGGTCGTGAAGAGTATAGGGGCACAATGACCACACGTGATCAACATGTGAAACCATGTGGGATATGGTGGGCTATGTAGATGTACTGTCTAACCACTATGGCAATAGGATTGTCAAATGCGAGAGTACGAACAGGTCGTGTCCCCAAACCCGAACAACTACTACTGTATGTAATGGATTATAACCTATGTGGTAATGTGTGGGCATCTTGTCATCCTCAAAGGGGATGACTATGCAACTAATGGCATATAGCCGTGGGCCATGGCTCAGGCACCAGTCAACCTATCTCTGTGAGACCCTGTATGAGTATGCATGTGCCAGCAGGAGAGCTGATTATGGCACCCAGTTTGCAGTCATCTGCGAACATGGGCAGCCATATCCCTCCTGTGATAGCCTGTACATCACACAAAAATATACTGAACAAGAGAGGTCCCAGGACTGAGCCTTGTGGGATACCAGGTGTAACTGGTGTATAGTCAGACATGGCACCTGCAACGCTGAGCATGTGGGTGCTATCCCTGCTCCAGGTAGCAATCCATCATGTCAGATATGTGTCGATATTGATGCTGGTGAGCCTATGCATAATGGCCGAGTGGGGTATTGTGTTGAAGGGTTGTGCAAGGTCCAGGCAGGCTGTGCGGACAACCGTCCCAACACTGATGGACCTGGTAACTGTTGAAGAAAGAATATGAACAGGTCCAACAGGCAAGATCTGCCCACAACAATGCTGTAATGTGTAGGACCCAGTGTCTGTAGGTTTTCCATGTCTATGTGCATGAGTCCCATTACAATACACTCCATAGCTTTGCAGAACAGGCTAGTTAGCCTTTTAGGCCGATATTGTCTGTGGTCTGTTGTGGCAGTATTCAGTGGAGCGGGACCACTATCGCTGTACGCCATTCCGTGGGTACATATCCTACAGTAACTCTTATATCGAACAGTGATGTAATGTGAGTGTTACGTCTGTCATGAAGGCTGTGTAAGACACAGGCTGGGACACCGTCTGGTCCCATTGATGCTGTGTTGTCCGCTGTGGGGAGGGCAGCACTCACCTGTTTACTCGTGATGTCTGGGAGGTTACACTCTGTTGGTATGGACAGTATCACCTTAGGGGGGATGGGGGGACACATCTGTACTGAACCTGTTTGCCAGGATGATGGCAATGTCAGTGGGTTCAGGGTATGTTTAGTCAGTATGCAGTAACACACAGCATATCAGTGAGTGTCCAGCTAGGTACCTGAATCAACTGAAGAAGGCCTTGTGAGTGTCCGACGTGTCTGGTGCAATTGTCCGTTAGAAGCGTGCTTGACATAAATACCCGAGTGATTGTAGCAGTCCGCTAGTACAGATCACAGATGCCTTCCCTATCTGGGATTGTGCTCTATCATGTAGTAGCTTCCTCCATTTGTTGCAAAGCGTATTAATGGCTGGGGTCTACCAGACAGGTCCACTGCCATTGGAGGAGTGAGTCCAGTTGTTATTTTGGATGTAATGATCCATGCGATCCACTAGGTGTCCATAGAATGTGTATGTAAAGGAATCAGCAGTCTGAGCCATACTTACCACTGACCCAGGGTCTCTGAAGGATACCACCGTGGTTTGGAGGAGTGTGACATTTGCTTTTGGGAAGTTCACCAAGATTACCCAGGATGGGTGTGTGGATGGGATATGGATGTCCAGTGAGATAAAGTATGTTCCGCCCTTACCAATGAGGGGTATATCGCAGGTGTGGAACATAGAGTCCCCATGTCGGTGATGATCGTGTCCAATATGTTGTCCCCTCTTGTGGGTGTGGTAACCGGTTGTGCCATAGCATATGAGTTTAGAAATAGTAGCAACTGTTGGGCGAGGGTGTTGGAACCTGAGTACTATCCACAGTCAATGTGTGGGTATTTGACGTCACCCAATATAATGGTGTTTGGGGAGACCTTCATATGGTCCAATGTTCCCAGGAAAGCTGAGTGAGGTTGCTGTGTTGGGGAGTGTGGTCTGTAGCAGGCAACAAACCAAAAGTCAGATTTGCACAATGTTAGGTGAATATGTATGGTCCGTGATGCATCATGCAGTGCTACCAACCCAGAGGTATGTGTATCTGTCATGTATATGGATACTCCCCCTATTTGTGTTGGCCATTCCGAGTTATGTGGTCAGAAAGCATGGTACGAAATACAACCTGGTCATGCTGGTGTGCATGTGGGAGCCTCAACCATGTGTCTGTTAGTGCACAGATATTGCTATCCTCCATACTGAGGAGATTCCTGAGTGGGCGCAATTTGAGGGTAAGACATCTGGTGTTGAGCAGCATTACCCTCAGTGTTGTGTACTCTGTAATGTGTATGGAGGTGGTTCTGTCCTTTGAGCCCTGCTTAAATAGGGCAGTATGGTGGCAGCAAGTGCCCTAGCCAGTATTCAAAAGTCCAAGGGTGACAGGTGCAAGCTGTCCATGGGGAAGCTACATGGCATGTCGAGCATGTCACTCCAGGGTGACAGACACTGTATCCCCTTTGAATAACACCAATTTGTTAGCCAACTGTTAAACGTGATCAGTTTGTTGGTATACTGTGACATCATACTTGGTGAGTGTAAGATGCTAGACAAGGTCAGGGTAATACTGGGCTGGGCTACATGATCACAGAGTTCCTCTATGTGTCATGTCATGTGGTCCAGGGAGGAACATCTGAGGTTGTACGCACCAGCATGGACAATGATGGAGCCAGTCCTGGACTTGCTTTGGAGTGACCTGAGTGCATGTGTTATGTGGCAGATCCTGGCACCTGAGAGGCAGCTCAAAGTGACTATTCCCCTGTCTGGCCTTATGAGTGGGATGATAGTGTGTTTGACATTAAGTGTCACCTATAACAAGTGTATCAGGTGTGTTGTTTAGCCCATAGGGCAGTGACTGTGTGGCACACTGACATTATGAACTGTGTGACATGTGGGCATTGTAGTGGGGTAGCAGTTGTATGTGTGTCTGCTTTGGAGGTCTCTGCTGCTTAGGCAGAGTGTATGTAGAGCCTCCGAATATGTGTATGTGTGATGATGTGGTTTATTTGCTGTCACTATTGGTGTATTTGAGACTGATATGTGGTGTGTGTGGTCACCCTCACCACCTGATAGACTATGCCAGTCATGGGTCGAGAAAGCTCAGCGTCCTGTATGTCAATATTGTTACATCTCCCACATATATGTGAGTGTGATGTGAGGAGGAGAGGGTTGTCTGTGTACATGAGACAGATGTGACATTGTGTCATAACCAAAATATTCACTAGCTGGACTGAAGAGTACACATGAAACCGACCCCTGGACATGCCAGTGTATTATGATGACATACTCTGTAGCCTGATCACAAAGGATCAGTAGGGTGTTAAGTGTGTAAAAGAGTATAACCGGGATTAATGCTCAGGTTTGTTGGTGTTTTGTAAAGACTAGCTGAGAAGGAGTCCAAACTGAGAATCATGACATGTCCTTCAGCTATGTAATAAATAGTAATGTACATGCATATATGTGCTGAGTCAGGGACAACTGTACCTTACTGACATTGCCGACATCCTGTCAGACAGGCCCATGTATACATACCCACCCCCCACTGACGATAGTCCCTGACATCATACCAGGAGATATCACATGTAGAATGGCTGAACATCTTCCCCCAAAGCCAAAAGCATGGCAGCAATTGGATTACATTGTTTCCCAATATGTGTCATGCATGCACTACAGAACAAACAGACCCTGCACCTGAACAATCTGTTGAGCCTCACCTACTCCACAGGACCTGGAACCATCGAATGTGTTTCAGCAAATATGGCACTCCCCACATGTGTGGGTGCACAACACACCATGGAAAGTATAGTCCAGTAAGCCTATAAAGTCTGATCTGCAAGGTCATGGAGTGCATCATGGCAGAAGTCATACACAGAGCTATTGGAAACCGACAAACACACAACCCTACCAACTGTGGTATGTTCATGTGCAGATCATGGTTCCCACGCATGCTATACCATCTGCAAGGCAGCCATCCAGGACATACATCATGGAACAGAGCTACACATGTCCCACATAGACTTTGAACAGCTCTTTATCAACATCACAGACACATGTATCCACAAAACCAACAATCTGTGCATAGAAATGTGTTGACATATGAAGGGATGGCAATGTGTCCACAGATAGATCATGCAAGGTGAGACTCACGGGGTCCTGTATAAGCTGTTGATACCTGCCAACCTACATGGATCATTCCTGGGATTGCATAAAAATGTGTACACACATTACCATGTCCAGTCTAATGATGTCATCATCCTACAAATACAGCAGGAGAACAGAAACCACCCAGTAAAGCATATAGCGTGCCATGTTAATGCATATCTCTCTAGTATCATAACATAGTTAGGTAGGGGTTTGAGTCCTGCAGATGCCAACTGTGTGTGTGGGGGGGTGTATGTATGTGATTTCCTTTGAGAGGAGAAGCCTTTTTTGAGACTGGGAAAACACATTAAAAGAGATACATCCCTCTTTGGAAAGTCTGATGATGTCAGCATCCTACAAATATTCAAGGAGGACAGCAACCACCCAGTAATGCATATAGCATGCTGTGTTAATGCGTATCTCTCTAGCATCATAACATAGTTAGGTAGGGGTTTGAGTCCTGCAAACGCTGTGTGTATGTTTGCGCCACAGGTGGTCAATACAGTGTGGGTTTTGCTTTTACTACGGTATGACATATGTTTCAAACAGTATGTGCATTGCACACATCGGGTATCTGCATGTCAATTAAATTTGTGCACATGTGACCTCAATCAGTACATAGGTGTGAAGCCTGCATACTACATGAATACATTTGTAACCTTCGACAGATTGTGCCGCTGCTTCTCAGCTCATAGGTCACATATGTATGTATGTGTCAAGCCCGGCCAATGTAGTGATCCGTGGCCAAGGACATCCATGCCACACACACCCATGACACGTACTATAGAGTACTGTGAGTGAGGGTAATTGCCGGGGTATAAGTCAGACATGTTCATACACAACAATGACTGGCAATAATGGACAGTCATTATAGGTGTGCACCAGCCCTGTGGATATGCATGCAGGCCCCTAATGTGTTATGTGAAACACAGAGGGACCCCACAATACCTATGGATATGTGGATACTAAGGGACAGATGACATAACACATGTCTGTCTGTACACATTGGTACCCAACATACATGTTCAGGGCTACCACTTACGTGGTACTGTCGGGATAGTATGTATAGTAAATGTGGATGACTATGCCATAGACGGCGTACTGCTATACAGCATGTATTGGACAACAGGTATCTGTCTGTATGATACCCTTATAGGTTCATAGGTTCATAGGTTCATACTAGGCTATCTGCCCGAGGGCATTTATAAGCCTAGCCCATAGTTTTGTGGCTTACGCCACCCCTTTTGTATGGGGAACTATACCCATTATTTTGCTGTGCCTCTGTCTAGCAGTGACACTGAGGTAATCCCTGGAGTATATCTGCGATCTCCCATCCATTGGTCAAGATTTCTCTTGAACAAGGCCAGCGAGGTGCTCTGCCTCACATATACCGGGATTTTGTTCCACAGCATAGGGAGTCTTTGGGTGATGAATCTATCCCTCCAGCACGTCCTATTAATAGCCATGTCGAGGTTTAAGTCTCCCGCCTTGTGGCTCTGATGGATCTAGATTTTTGAGGTGAAGCATATTCATCAAATCTGGGTTAGACATGGCCTTGTATGTCAGGCAAAGGTCACCTCTGAGCAGCGGTGCGACTGAATAGAGCTGGAGTTCTTTCAGTCGGGCAGCATAGGATAGATTTTTGAGACCTTTTATCCTTTTGGTGAGGAACTTTGTGGCCTCTCCAGCTGCTGCAAGTGTCGGGTCAGATACATTCCGAATGGGGCATTGTACTCAATCATTGGTCTGATGAGTGATGAGTATAGGGAGACTATGACCTCCCTTGATCTAGATGTGAATCCCTTCATGATAAGGTGGGCAATGTAGAAGGTCTTCCTAACTACTTTAGCTACATGGGTGTCGAATGACAGGCTACTGTCAACCTGGGTCCCCAGGTCCCTGATAACTTCTTCTGTGCTCAGAGGATTACCACCTATATGGTAGCTAGGGGTAACCTTGTTTTTCCCCAAGGGTATGACTATGCATTTTTTGGCATTTAACTTTAGGCCATGGCTCTGGCACCAGTCATCCATTTCTGTGAGACCCTTCTGAAGGATATCTGTGTCAGATGTGTTTTCGACTACGGTGCCCAGTTTGCAGTCATCTGCAAACTTTGTCAGCCATAACCCTCCTGTGTTTGCTTGTACTTCGGAAAAGTAGATGCCAAACAAGAGTGGGCCCAGGACTGAGCCCTGTGGGACACCACTTGTGACAGGCTTTGAGTCTGACATGGTGCCAGCAACTCTGACCCTGTGGGTTCTGTCACTCAGCCAGTTTGCAACCCATCTTGTGATGTATGGGTTAACATTTAAGCTGATGAGTTTTTCAATGATACCCGAGTGGGGTATTGTGTCGAAGGCCTTCGCCAGATCGAGGTAGGCTGTATGGACTGCCTTTCCCTCATCAATGGCTTTGGTGACTGTTTCAAAAAGGTCAACCAAGTTTAAAAGGCATGATCTGCCTTTGACAAAGCCAAACTGGGTTGGATCCAAAGTCTGCAAATTCCCTATGTCTTTATTTATGAGGTCCATTATGATCCTCTCCATAGCTTTGCAGATAAGGCTTGTCAAGCTAATGGGCCGGTAATTTCCAGGGTCTGTGGAGGCACCGCCTTTGTGAAGTGGGACCACAGTCACAGTGCGCCACTCCCTGGGTATGTATCCAGAGGTGAGACTATGATTAAACAGCTGTCCTGGCTGTGGGTTTAATTCCTCGTTGAGTTCGTGGAGCACACAGCCTGGGACACCATCAGGTCCCATGGATGCTGTGTTTTTTGCTTTGGAGAGAGCAGTTCTCACTTGGGGGTTTGAGATGTTTGGGGGGTTGCAACCATTTGGTATAGATATCTCTCCTTTTGGGGGGGAGGGGGGGGAGAAGTTTGCACAGAACCTGTCAGCCAGTATGTTGGCAATGTCTGTAGGATCAGTAATCTTCACATCATTTTGAACTAGTTCTGAGCATATCTGGGAGTTTCCTCCCAGGTTTCTAACATAGCTAAAGAAGGCCTTATGATTGTCTTTTGAGTCTTTAGCTATTTTTCTCTCAAAATTTGCTTTGGATGATTTTATGAGAGCTCTTAGCTTTTTACTTATAGTGATCAAAGGTGTCTTACCTTTTAAGGATTTTGCTCTATCTTGTAGTAGCTTCCTCCTTTTGTTGTAAAGTTTGTTTATGGCTGGGGTCCACCAGACTGGACGCTTGCCCTTGGTACAAAGAGTCTTTGTTTTGCTTGGGATTGCCTTATCCATGCAGTCCTGCAGGTGCTGGTAGAAGGCATTTGTAAGTGATTCAGCGGCTTGAGTACTGTTTTCCGCCTCGGGGGCCTTAAAGGAGACCACACTAGTCTTTAGAAGTGTGAAGTCAGCTTTGAGAAGTTTTTACTGTGGTCTTTTTATTTCAGGTGGGGTGGGATGAGGACCTCCAGCAAGATTAGTTTGTGATCTGATCTCACCAGTGAGGGGTATATTTCTGGTGTTGAACATTGTGCTCCCATGTTCGTGATGATGAGATCAAGTATGTTTTCTCCTCTTGTGGGGATGGTGACTAGTTGTTCCATGGCATTTGAGTTTATGAATTCCAGGAACTTTTGGGCTAGGGTGTTTGGGCTTGAGTAGTGTTCCCAGTCTATATTAGGGTAATTGAAGTCACCTAGTATGATGGCGTTTGAGATACATTTATCCTCCAGTGTTTTCAGGAAAGCCATGTGAGGTTCCTGAGTTTGTGAGGGTGGCCTGTAACATGCTACAATTTGCAGAGCAGTCTTGCCTATGGTTAATTGCACCTGGATGGTCTCCGATGCATCGTTGCCACCAGTCTTGAGGTGTGGGTGTCCTTGATGAATATGGATACCCCCCCTCCTTTCTTGGTATTGTCCGGATTTTGGGGCCAGAACGCATGGTATGAGGTAAAACCTGTTAGTGCTGGGGTGCTCTCAGGAGCCTTGAACCAGGTTTCTGTCACAGCACAGACATCGATGTTCTCCATACTGAGAAGGGCCTCGAGTGCGTGCATTTTGAGATTTAGACTTCTGGCATTGAGCAGCATTACCCTTAGTTTTTTTCCTTTTTTGTGTTCTAGGGTGGTAGGTTTAGAATTTGAGCCTTGCCTAAAAAGGCACTATGGGGTGGCAAGAGCCTTTGCCAATATCTGGAATCCCAGGGTGACAGGTGCAAGCCGTCCTTGAAGCAGCGTGGCTTGTCCAGCATGTCATCCCAGGCAGACAGACATTGGATCGCCTTTGAATGACACCAGAGTTTAAGCCAATTGTTAAAGCTGATCATCTTATCTCTGTATTGTGGCATCATTCTTGGTGAAGGTAGGATACTGCTCAAGGTCAGGGTCATACCTGCCTGGGCTACATAATCAGAGAGCTCCTCAATGTCTCTTTTCATGTAGTTCAAGGAGGTACGTCTCAGGTCGTTTACACCAGCGTGGACAATGACTGAGTCGTATTTGTACCTGCTGTTGAGAGACCTGAGTACTTGCGTTATGTGGCGGATTCTAGCGCCCGACAGGCAGCTTACTGTAACTCTCTCCTTACTCAGTCTGGTGAGCGGGACGTCAGTGTGTCTGACTATGGAGTCACCAATGACTAATGTGTCTGGCATTGTGTTTGGCCTTAAGGGCTGTGACTGTTTGACACCCTGACTGTGAGGTCTATGTGTTGCAGGTGTTGTGTTCTGAGGTGGTGGTTGTTTGGGTGTCTGCTTTGGTGGCCTCTGCTGTTTTGGTAGATTTCTGATCAGAGTCTCCGAGTATGTCTTTGTGTGTTTATGTGTATGATTTGAGGTTGTGATGGTACTCTGTGAGACTGGGTCTATAGTGTGTGTGGTAACCTTCTCCTCCTGTCTGGTCTTGCCAGTCCTAAGTTGAGAGAGCTCAGCCTCCAGTTTGGCCGTATAGTTGCATCTCTCGCATGTATTTGTGTTTTGTGGGAGGAGGAGAGGGTTGTCTGTGTACATGAGGCAATTGTAACATTGCCTCAATATTCCCAGGTTCACCAGCTGAGCAGGAGAGGATACTAGCAACTGATCCCTCGACATGCTAGAAGGAATAGACAAAAAAACTTTAAAAAGAGATTCTGTGGGATGTGGGTGTCCGAGAAATGGGGTTCGCCTTTTTGGGGTACTATCCTTGTGTAGGATATGCGTCCCATCCGAGGAATTTAGTTTAGGCCAATGCATGGATTTCCAGATGTGGATGGACATATCCCTAGTGTGTTTGCATGTACTTAAGAGGGCTATATGCCACACAGGTGTGGTCCCAGGAACGTGTGGCGGTCAATACCACTGGTTACTGTTATAGTATAGTACTGGAAGGATCCAACTGTTACTGATTTCCCTACAACTGTGAGTCATTTGTCAGGACATCATCTAATGATTGGTTATAGTCATGCTGTTGAGGTGGTGTATACTACCAGACTGCAGATCATTGACAGATATCAACGGTAAAACCCACAGCATAGTGCCAACCCATGTCATACACACATGTGTACCCATGTTAGTACATATCTGTAGTAGAATGCATACTGGCCATTGAAAGATACCATGAGATGTTAACAATGTATAGAACAGGGTATGTCGTACATCCCATGTGTCCACTATGCACGTACATGCAGACAGTGCGCACACACCATGTTCACAGATGTACACCCGCTAATTTGTAATGCACACATCACACATGTACTGTCCACTCACTAACACATGCTGGCAACACTGTACACTTCAGCCAAGTGGCACATGGGTGGACAATACATACTCAGACCTAACAGTGGTGTAAACAATGCTACAATGACTATCAGAGCTGTGATGCATAATGCCTGCTCAGATATACCTACAAGGATATCAGTACACTTTCCTGTTGGCAACTTGCTACTATTGCTACACTGCTATAATGTCACCCTGTGCATCAGAACCATGTTAGCCTATTCCTGCATCGATGTGACAGATGACAGGAGGTGGCACAGGTGTCATCATATGCACAGTGTGTGTTGTAGGTTTGTCAGAGCCCGACACTGACCCATCCAATCGGCATGTGTGTGTGTGTGTGTGTGTGTGTGTGTGTGTGTGTGTGTGTTTGTGTGAGGGACAACAGTACTGCATGGGCCAATGTTGATGTAATGTGCGTGTGTATGTGTGAGCCCTAGTTGTATGGTAAATGTGTGTGTGTCTGCATGCACACAACTCCAACATGTGGTTGCCATATACAAGCGGTTGTGGGACAACCACAGACTGTACCTGCTAGGCCATACAGATCACTGTCTCCGGCCACGGACACAGTACCTGTGCCTAGCAGGGGCACTACGGTTAGTATCCGGTACCAAACCTGACTGGGTGCTATCATCAGAGGCAGAGGTATGATGACTGGACCCTTGTCCCTGCTAGGACTGGCCAGCACCATGTGCATGTGGTCTAGTAGAACGGTCAATGGACAGGCTGGTACTGCCACTATGGGAGTGGCTGTAATCCGTGGTCCATCCGCGATGACTGCCAGCTGATGCTGTTGCTGGCATGCGTCCGCGTTGTCTTCTTATCAATCCCACACGGTCCTGGCTCATAGCTAACACATTATGGAGGACATCTAATGTCTCCCTCCAACAGCTATCAATGACCTCGGTGTAATTCCGGATGGCACAGGCAAGGTCACGGATGCTGTCATTGATAGCAGTGTAATGGGCCCTCTGCGCCTTTAGTCCCTGTCGGGTGTACTGTTCCATACATGCCTGTGTCTGCATTACAGCCCGGAACATACTGGAGGTTGTAATACCACCGGGGGCACGTCTGCCAGGGGCAATATGACCAGTGGTGCTCCCCCAAGAACCCCTGGACATCCGCCTATGTGGTACCATTCCGGTAATCCGGCTATGGCTGCTGTGAGGAGATGCAGGTGCCATAGGTACCACACTCTCCCGGTCAATGCCAACTGTATGCTGTCCCTCGGCTACGGCCATTGGTGACGAGGGATGTATTGGCAGGATGAGTCTGCACATAGATGGGGTTGACCGCCGTGTACTGTCGATTGGTGGACCAACGACAGACCCTGTCAGACCTTCCTGTGCCACAATACATGTCTCATCATCTCCACTTAGTGGCGGTGACATCAGGTTCCCTGCTGCATTCAGCCACCCCTAACTCAGCACCTGTGGAAGGAAGACAGATATGATGTTAGCACACATGCACACATGCACACATGCACACATGAACACACGAACACATGCACACATGCACACATGCACAGAAATACACAGCTCACCACAGCACTTACACACGCACACACACCAGCAATCCAACACATACAAACAGTCACCACACATGTGTCAGCATGCAGACCATGTGTTGTTCAACACCATGCAGTGCAAGTGTAGACAGCCCTGTCTAATGACATTATACATGGCTTTGATGCATGTGTGTAGTTGTTCAGTGATTGGCTACACCCTGGAACACAATGTGTACATGGACACAACATTGCTGTGCAAGTATTATCTGCTCTGCAATGTCATGTGCACCATCACTCAATGGTATACATACCATGGTTGCATGTGTTATCTGTGTGACACATAGATTGCCATGTCTGATGATAGCGTCTGTGTCCATAGCACATAATAGTGGGTACAGGTGTAGCAAATGCATGCAAAGTACAGACATGGGATGAGTGGTGCATGTAGATGTGAAGGAATCCCAGTGCATGACACGGACATTGTACGGTGGTTATGGTGAGTGTGGGACATATTGCAGATATGTCGGTGCCAGCCATGACATGGCATGCTACACGACTGCAACATTAAACACTACACATACCCAATGTGTGTCATGTGACCTATGCACCCAATAGCATTCCAGGACATATATGTGACTCTTTGTACAGATGACGACTGTTGTGCAAAATGTGTATACTAGCATATGTAAGCATACACACAACATGCTATGCATGGTGTGTATAGGTGCATATGTTTGCACACACAGAACAATGAGGTTTGCAGCAAAGACTGCTATGTGTAGTATTGTGGTCAATGTAACCAGATGGGGTGTAGTACCATGTGCCATCATCATCATCATGCATCTTGTGGTCACTCACGGCTACTACTGTGTGACAGACCACCGCCTAGCATGCTGTACCTGAACGGCAGTGCCGTGGATACGTTTACTATTACACAGCCACTTTGTACATGGGTGTATGAGGTGCCTAGTAGGGAGCATTTCCTAACAAGACTGTGTTATGTGTTGAAGAGTGTTGCACAGCCCCATGATAGGCCTCTACCCCTGAGGTACATCATGTGTGTGTGGATGATATGTGGGATACTGAAGTGTGACCTTATAGCGGGTGTATGGTTACGTCATATGTAGCATGACTTTGTGTACTGCATGTGATAAATGTGTTATGTTGTGTACAGGTGTTGCAACTATGCCTATCCAATGTGCAGTCCGGGTTTGCCATAACTGTGTGTCATGCTCTGTGTATTGCATGTCATTGAGGCAGCTACTGACATTACTGAGCTGTGCAACGTCTCACAGCAAACATGCACGGCATGCATTATGCGTAGGTGTGTTACGTGTACATGGCCTACACCTCACCTATGACATGCATATTTCATTACCAACATTGCAGGTATAACACACTCACCAGCATGAATCGGCTGCCCTGCCATCACACCAGAGGGACCTATGAGAATATGAGAGGGTTCATCAGTGGCCACAACTGTGGCATTGCTACAGTGGG
Organism: Protopterus annectens; assembly: GCF_019279795.1. Lineage (NCBI taxonomy): Eukaryota > Metazoa > Chordata > Ceratodontiformes > Protopteridae > Protopterus > Protopterus annectens. The sequence continues at coordinate 164,159,393 of NC_056736.1, forward strand.
TATGCTAAACTGCAGTACAACAACAGTCAACAGTCACAGGTGTAGGGATATTATTCACACTATCCGTATTGCACTACACTATTCAGCGGAACTGCTAAACACACAGTACACATCTCACGTAGACATAATCTAACAATACAGTTAACTGTAGTCTACAGATAGGGCATGTTACCTGCTTGCTCCAGGTGGATGTGCTGGGTGGCTCTGGCCTCCATTACAACACATGTCAAAGGTTGATGTAGCTGTTGTCCAGGAGCCACCATGCTTAGGAACAGCTCCTCCGCTCTGGTGAGGGGGGGATGAATGGCCACCCCACCACCTGTGGCAAGCTGCTGTCTTTGGATATCAGACGCATGCTGCCGGACTTGTCTAATTAAATCACTGCAGTGATGGCGTACCTGCTCATATGTCTGGTTATGCATGCCTATGTCATTTACCCTGACGAACAAGTTCCTGCCACAGTGCAGTCTGCTCCTGTTGGTGCTGGCTGCTTCTGGAGAACAGCATTGTGTACCACTGCAATAGGCTGTCGAGTATCACCTCTTCCTCATCCGCTGTGTACGCTGGGTTGCGTTGGTGCGCCATCTGGCTGAAAAAGATATGAACAATATGTGTGAGAGTGTCCTGTGGCACACTTTCACCTTTACCCACAGATATCACTTTACTGACATATATACCATCCTATTGTCTGTCAGAGGTTACACACGTTCAATACCACTTATTGGTTCTCAGGCCACAACTAACTAACACTGCCTGGCAGCCTCTGTATATCACATCACTATACAACAGTACCCAACACACTGTTTGTGACACATTGCACAACCTCAAGACAGGGGTGTATATCACATCAATGCATGAACAGAGATGTCCTCCATTGCAATGGATGTAAAGTACAGGTACAGTAGTACCAATCAACCACCCTAGTCATTGATGCCATAGCCCTGCCTAACAGATGTGTCCAGTTGTTACTATAGGTGACATACTGCTGTAACAGACTATATATGTTGCTTGATACACACGTTTACCCTGTAACACACATATGATTGCAGCCATTGTACAGGCATAATCACACACACATCAGGCAAACATACAACGCACCACTGTATGCCAACACAGATGAGCATTACCTGTGTACCATACTGTACTGTGTGCCACTACTTACACACCCTTATGCCTGCATTCTGCCCTCTGTGCAGACTACAGGAAACACACATGACAGTGTTTCCAAGCAATGTGAACACACACCATACTGTGCTGTTTAGGCCTACAGCTTCAGGTAGTACTACAGTTCATATTGGTGATGGATTCACCAGCAGTACCACTCACTAAGCATACATGTATTGCTTTAGCCTACAATGAGACACCACATTCGTCAGCGGAGAACTACGTCACATCATATGCCGTACTACTATGTCTGCCTAACAGCACATTACACATCAGTTGCTGTCCTCACAGCTAGGATAGGCATTACCATGTCAGATGCAACATCACACTAAGCTATCACACCTTTACAGACCTTGCACACATTCAGCATTACACTTATTCAACCTCACATAGCAGCTATTGCATTAAGTACATATGTGAGTGCATAGTGTCATAGGTAGGTAATATGCTATTGGCCCTAGGGCCTACGGCAGCCTAGCCATATGCTACCCTGGCCTTTGACATACATGTACATTGATTTCACTTGCCCCTGCCAACCTGAACCACAGAGGTGTTTCCTGGGGTGTATTACCAATCTCCCACACAATCATCAGGGGTATTTATAACAACTGCTAAGGAGGAGCCTTGTTTGCTATTGCTATGTGGTCTATTCCGGTGTATGGCATATCTCTGAGATGGGAACCTATCCCTCCAGCATGTGCTGTTTAGTGAGCTGACAAGGTTTAGGGCCCTAGAGCGTGTATCCCGGAGGGATTGTGATATGTTGCCATGGTGGTTGTCACCCAGCTATGGGTGTGACATACCTCTGTATGTCCGGCAGAGGTCATCTCTGTGTAGCCAGTATGCAATACAGTGTAGTTGTGGTTTAGTGAGTCAGTCTGCATAGGGCATCTGTTTGCGGCCAGTATTACCCTTTGCTAGGTCTGTCTGTGGCCTGTTCACCTGGTGTAGTTGTCATGTGAAGTACATACCACACAGGGCATTGTGATGAGTAGAGGGGAACTCTACCCTATACTTCCATAGATGACACACATGTTGTTATGACACATACCACACAGACAGATTACAGGTGTAGTGTGGCACTGTCTTCATCAAAGCAGAGGCTACTGTCCACCTGTGTTCCATGTTCCCTTATCACACCTTCACTGTTAGGTAGATCTCTACCTATGTGGTAGTTAATGGGTACACTGTTTTGGGAAGGTGGAATTGCACTGCAGTATCAACACTTGTCTACAGTCCATGCCTTGGTCACCACACACCTGTTGCGGTACATATGACCCCATGTCTCTCTGTCTCTCTCTCTCTCACTCTATATGTATATATATATATATATATATATATATATATATATTATATATGCATATCTATATACATACATGTACACATCCATTGCTGTACACATGGATGTACATATAGGCACATGTACAGTCCACCTTTCATGGTGGGGATATCACTTATGCAACAGTTGTGGGATGTACAGGTATGTGATTAAATTGCACAGTGTTGTGCAGAATGCATGTGGGTGTCCTCAGCCCTTGTAGCATTAGCAGGCCTCACTGGCTGTAACACAGCAGATCTGACAAATCTGTCCCACAGCATTTAACCACCACATAACATATATCAACACTACCATAGCTGACCTTAGGCATAGGCCAACTGGGCAGCTGCCTAGGACGCTGCTTTAGCAGGGTTGCTTTTCCACTATTTGTGTGGTGTAGTAAGACAAGGATGGGGGCACGAGGAAGTGTGGTAGGGGGCACTGTGGAGCCCGTTTGCCTAGGGCACCAGTTTACCTAAGGCCGCTTCTGCGCACTGCATGCTGTTTTCTAGGCCACACACTATGACCTACGTGGATATATGCACATATCAACCTTCACTGACAGATATCTATCCATCCTTCACTAACAGTTGCAGTATGTCCCTTGCCCTATGCACATGTGCAGATACAGATAGATACATACTGCTGCCACACATGGATGATTTGCAGTGTGTGGAGTACTTTTCAGGAACATCTATAACATGCCAACACATACATGTGAGTTACATACCTTACCTTTGTATTTCCCTGCTCCGTGTGTTACAGTTTTGTTTTTTTTTTTTTTTTTATTGGTGGTTTGTTTTGGGTTTTTGCCTTCTATTTAACTTTCTGTCTCAGTTTCTCACTCTGTTCTGTCTCTGTCTCAGTCTGTGTCTGTGTCCATGTCTCTCTCACTCTCTATCTCACAGCACCTGCAATGATATAATTGCATGTGTGGACTGCAGGTACAGCCTGCTTTTCTAGGTATCTGCACTTGTGCATGTGACAGCCTCTGCACCAATTGCTGCCCACCATTCAGTAATTGCATGCAGCCTGCTGTTTGGTGATTGCATTACTCACTGTGATTGCAGCCCACTGCTATAAAATGCTTGGTTAGATAGGCGTAGCCCTTTCAGATTTCCAAGGTGGGGCCCATGCTTGTTTGCTCTGGAAACCGTTGTGTCAGTCTGAAGGTTGGTATATGTCTCTTATCTGATGCTAGGGTTGTAGCCAGTTATACACATGTTGTACTCAAACCTGAATGTTGCTGCTTCCAGTACACACATCTCAGTGTAGACATGTACGCACCCCTCCAAATGCTAACACAGGATACATGGGAGTATGTACTTTTTTCTCACTTACATAATTAACTGCCATACAAATGTGGTTATTGCACTGTATTCCTGTGGCCAGTATTTATCCTGGTCTGATACTGTATGGTGTTTGTAAGGTGCTACTGTAACATTATTCCCTGCTAGGATGGCTGGTTCGCCTTTCACAGTCATATCATGCAATTCCACAGCCACTGCTGCTAAAGACCCACAGAAAAGGATTTGTGTTATACCATTCCTAATTTCCATTTACATTCCCTCATTGTAATGCATGATATATTTATTTCAGAAGCAAGTTATTTGTATATCTGCTGTGGCTTAGTGGTATTTCATGCAGTCTATTGTGTCAATGGTCTGGCGTTCGAGAATGGCAGAGGTTTTTTGTTTTGCTGCTCAGCAGAACAAGGGCCCTGCTATAGAGTGACTAAGGCACTTTTAAGCAGTTGTAAGCGGGTTTGCATGGGTTTGCATGATGCTTAGCTAAGCGCACACATGAGCACACTCACATAAACCCACTTACTACTGCTTAAAAGTGCTTACTCCCGCTAACCCCCGCGCTAATTTCTTTTAAAGAAAAGAAAATGGGGAGATAGGAAAGTGGTGAAAAAGGGGGCACAAAGAGGGATGGACAGTAGGTAAACAAGCTCAGGATGTGCAGGAGGGGTGTAGGGAAGGTCCATAGCTGCCCATTTCTTTAACAGCAACAGTTGTGCATATGCAATGAATTTGGAGTGAAATTTGAAATCTTCCACCACTGGGAGAGGGGTGAGGACAACAAAGTATGTTGTACTGCCAATTCTAATTATCAGCTTACATGTCCAATGGACATGTGTGCAAAATGTGCAGCTATGTATGGGGCATAATTTGTTTGTGGGTACAGATTGCCCTTTTTTTTTTTTTTTCAGGTGAGAGTGTGAAGTGAGGTAGAGGAAGTAGGTATGTCTGGGGAGGTAAGTTGGGAAGGTAAACAGACAAGACAGACAAGATGCATACAGGGGTGGTGTATGACACATGGGGTGGTTGAACACAATTGACGGGGTCGGATGTTTGGAAATCGCAAGCCCATGAGCCCACAGATGGTAACAGTGGAACTGAGATCCCCACCCATGGGCAATCACCACTGAACCTTCACAGCCCCGAGGGTGGCTGTGCTGGGGGCTGCGTAGGATGGGCAGGCTCACCCATGAGATGTGCCACTCTCGCCTTGAGCTGGTGTAGGGGATCAGTGACTGAATTCTGGATCTCCCTACGCACCACAACCCGGACCCTTCGAAGGGTGACAGGTGGCCCTTCTCCGCCCATGCTTGCACGGGGGGGATGAGCCCCATCCCCTGCAGCGCTGCCACCCAAAGGTGGCACAGGACCAATGGAGGAGGGGAGCCCGGGATGGGCACTGGACCTGCTGGTGCCAGGAGCACTCGCCAGCTGAGGAGGGACAGGTGGATCCGCTGGGACCGGCCTTCCCATACGTTCTGTGATTAGGTGTGTTTAATTACAACATAAGTAAAACAGCATTCCAGATTAGTTGTAGCAGCATGCAGTAATATTCCCATTAACCCAACACACCAAGGTTACAACAGTTGAACAGCAAGCATAACACATGCATATATTGAACCACAGTGGATATTCCAACTGCATGCAGGGATGTTTGGTAGCAACAGGCCACCATGTTTGTGGTGTTTAAACAGGGCACATGCATCAACATGAATGCAAATATTTATAGAACAATAGGACATATGTCCCAACAAGTATTTAAGATTACACATACCCATTGAGGTGTGGAATTGCATGGTTTATGCACATACAGTAGGGTGTAGAAAAAACCTCGATGAACATCTTATAATTACCTTTTTGTCTACACTACATTCCTAGTGACTGCAAGTGTATATCCCCTACATGTATTATTACACTTGCCACCATACATTAGGTTGTGTAATGGGTTTGGCTAGTTCAATATATGCCTGACCTATATCTGACATACTAACTGTCCAGGATGCAGATGTTCCTGCTACATATTTCTTGATTGCATTTATATTTCTTTATCTACATATCTGGGATGTTTTCACATGACATTTTCACTTTGATTTGTACAGAACCCTGCATTTCTTGACACACAGTCACATTTCTGGGGAAAAATAACATGCCAGATTTACTTATTCATGCCAGCCAGTAACTGACTGTTGTGGACTGTATATATGTTTCACAGCTACTAGCACTTCCATCACCCACTTTATATGGGACTGCACAACTCTGGGTTGCCAGCACCTTTTCAAACAGTACTGTTTGTATAATGCAAGGGTACAACAACATTTCAAACTCTGTGGCACAGACACACTCCAGGTTTTAGACCTTTATTAATGACATTACACACTTTTCCACAGGCTCACTCCTTTATTTGTTTTAACGGTGTATATGGCAGACATGTTCAAGACATATTATACCTTTATTAATGTGTTAGAACACTCTTTTTCAGGCTCACTCACTTATTTTATATGACAGTGCCTGCAGAGATATTATTCCAGACATATGTTACCTTTCTCAATGGGCTACTACACTCTTTTTCTGCCTCTCTGACGTTTTTATCTGACAGTACATGCAGAGAACTTATTCACGCAATTTTATGGCTGTATTATTGGACTACAACACTTTCTTTCATGCTCTCTCCCATATTTTATATAACAATACATGCAGAATAATCACTAACCTGCCTGGTGGTGCAGCCTTAGCAGCCTATCAGCATAGGCTTGCTGATTCGCAGCATGGTCACCTGCAGCTGTAAAGTAAATGAAGGGCTATTGAGACATACCTATCCATTATACATACTCCATTATCAATTCTTACATACTGCATTCCATGGCTACATACTCAGTTGTGGGGCATCCCACATCCCACGGGCCTCCTGTATCCATTTGTTCAGGCGGTCTTGCTTTCATCTCTTCAGGTCTGCATGGTGGTGACAAACCTGCTCACCAGTCCAAGGAACGCCTTTGGCACTGGTGAGGTCACGAGCTAACCGGTTCCAAGCCTCTGCCTTGTACTCCGTCCCTTGGAACTGGCCCTGCAGAAGTCTTGACTCATGATGGTGGACAAGGAGCCAAACCATGTATGTCGACTCCTCGATGCCCCAACGTTGCGCTCGGAAGCGTGTTCCCTCTCCAACACCAGACATTCTAATTGCAGATGTGAGCTACAATCAGTTATGGTGTGTATTCCCGCCTGTGAGGCTTAAATATGCTGCATTTCCCACACTTTTTTATGATTGGCCATTTTGTAAAATTCTCGGCTGACTGCAGACCTGCTTAGTAATGGTTAAACTACCATTAGTAAGTATATGAATGTTAACAGTGGCTGTTTCCCCTATGTTGTCATGGCTTAGTGGTTCTGTACTTTGCTTCTGATGCACAGAGTCCTGGGTTCAAACCTTGTCATTCATTTTATTTTCATACTGTCCAGACAGGCTAGGGGGTGTGACTGCATTTAAGCAACTTTGCTCTACGTTGCTCCTCGGTGCCCTACGGTGCCCTGGTTGGCGCGGCGCGCACGTCCTGCAAACACATTGTGCTGGCTAAAGTGCTGTTAAACTATGGGCAACTCTACTGCGCTGGGTAAAGCGCTATTGAACTATGGGCAACTCTATTGCGCTAGGTAAAGTGCTATTGAACTATGGGAAACTCTATTGCACTGGGTAAAGCGCTATTGAACTATGGGCAACTCTATTGCACTGGGTGAAGCGCTGCTTAACTGCAGGCAATTTTATATTGTGATCCTTTAAAATATTTAGTTTTTTCACTGATACATTGGCCATTTCACTGCTTTTTAGTTATGTTTAAACATATATGTTAGGTATTATTCCATATACTGATTTAAAAAATAAATACGAAAGGGAGTGGGGGGACTCGAACCGTGAATGCCTCTTCTTTGTGCGAATGCTCTACCATTACTTGATTGCTATTTGGTGTGATTTGCATAAACATTCTTTCTTATGCTCTTCGATGTCAGAATTGCTAACTGTAGCTAAGCAATGGGCACACCCGCGCACACACGCGCAAATACAGGCAGCTATTTTGGGAATGAAAAAAAAAATTTAATGTTATGCGTTTTAGAACTGTGATGGGGGTTTACAAAATCAGACAGTGAGATGTTGGTTGCAGGGACATTTGAGTGGACTCGCTCTTGTTTATTTGCTTTTATTTTAAACACTTGCAGGGGTGTGGACATTTAGACTGCTCAGCAGTTGGACATGCCCCCTGCTTTCTTACATGGTCCGTGTAAGACTTACGGTTGAGTCAGCATGCCCTCATGCATATTCATGGCATGCTGATGTCATACCGTTCAACTGCAGCCTCTGAGTAAGACTTATTAAGTCTTACACGGAGGATTCGTGAATCCGGGGGATTATTTTACATGATTGCATACATTTACAGTTTCATAGTTTCTTAGGAAAAACACATTATTTTACAAGATTGCATAGATTTACAGTTTCATAGTACAATAATCCTTGGTATTAGCAAAAATATATCTAAAATTACATAGTTTTAAAGTTTGAAGTAGGTTAGTACATAGAATGCACTGGATACTAGAGAAAAGATTGCTTAAGACAACATAAGTAAGAAGGGGTTGAGAATGAGTGTTAGGGTTTGTTTTGTGGGTATTTGCTGCATTTGGGATCATATGTGTTTACTTGCAGACTGTTGGGGAAGGTGTTTGAAGGTGAAGTATCTTGGGGAAGGATTATGCTTCTTTTACAAGGGATAGAAGTGAGTGGGAGCAAGAAAGAGGGGGATTAGTATAACAGGGGTCAATCTGGAGGATAGCAAGGTCATTTCCTTGTATTAGTTGTTCTTTTAATAGTTTTTTGAATGTAGCCATTGAGTTGGCAGATGTGATGGCAGAGGGTAATGAGTTCCAGACTTTACCTATGTAGTTGGGGAACAGGGAATCACCTGCTGAGTTATTGGTTTTGGTCACCATGATTAGTCTTTTATCACTAGAGCAAAGTTGTCTGGGATTGGCTTGTACTTTAAGTAGATTAGATAGTGGTGGTGTTTTTGTCAGGAAGTAGTAGGAGTTTATGGAGTTTAAGGAGTTTATTAGCAATACCAAGGATGGGAAGTGGTTGCATGCATCTGCAGAAATTGTTAAAATATACTCTTAACAATGGATTCAAAAGAGCTATTTTGCTAAAGACATCCAAACACCTGCACTAAGAGTACACTCTTCTGAGTGAATAGACAACACAATCATAACGTCCACCTTCTTCCTCCTAATTTTAGTTTTCCTGCTGATTTTCTTCCAGCCTTAAATATTGAGGGGATTCATAAAAGTTACCACAAAGTGTTGACTATGTGTACACTTAGAGTAATCTGCTGAGTGAATAGACAGCCCAGGTAATGTGTTAGGGATGTTCTTCAATATAGGACATGTGCATTTAGTGTACACTTAATGTAGGCATTTATGAATCTTGTGCATAACAGTGATAATATGAAAATAAATGTGTACTTAAAATTGTTAAATACAAACTGGACTGCTCTATATATAACATGGTAATGTAGACAAATATTGGATTACTATAGCAACAGATAAAGCACATTTAACTTATGTTTGTCTCAAATGTATGCCTTTTTTCATTTCAGTAAAATAAATTGGAATATTAATAAACAGGATTTTCAAACCACTTTAAGTACAGAGACAAATCTATTGGTCATGATTACTTCAGAATTTTGTGTGCTAGTGACAGAAGCAAGACTAAAAAGTTTGACATTTAGAAAAAATGAAGCACTAGATAACCAAATGTGATTTCTGGCATTTTATCAGAAACGTGGATAAAAGCAAATGACTGAAATGAACATGCTCATGGCTATATTTTTCTCAACTATAGGATATACAAGTAAAAATCATAGAGGTAGAGTATGTACCTTTACAATTCAGAACAAGTGATGGAAGTAAAAATCTTTAATGAATTGAAAAATAAATCTGACTGGGAGTAAAAATAAAAGTCAATGACACTGTAGTTTTTTTTAAATATGCCTGTACAGGTCATCATATAATACTTATAAAGATGTGATAAATGAAATGTTATTTTATCTTGTAGACTGTGAAAATACTGTAGTGATAGGAGATTTACATCTGCCTAACATTAAATGTGATGCAGCAGTGGCATATAGGTTCGTAGGCGTGTACTAGGCTAATGACCAAAAGGACCTTTTTAAGCCTAGCCATGTATCCCAAATCTCCTATAAGTTCTTGTACCTTCCATAAGTGTAAGCAGGGGCTTGAGAGATGAATCATTTACAAGCAGGGGCCTAAGAAATAAACCATTTACAGGCTGCCTGTGTCCATTAAATACATAAGTGCCAAATCAGGGATGTATTTCCTGTTCCTGATCCAATTGTCCAAGTTACACTTGCATTAGGCTAGGGAGGAACTCTGTTTCATATTGATAGGGAGTCTGTTCCAGAGAAGGGGTAGTCCCTGGGATACATACTTGTCTCTTCAGCAGGTCCTATTTATATCAAAGGTAAGGTTTAAGTCTTTAGAATGGGTAATTGTGGTGCTGTTTGTTTTGCAGATATGCAGGAAATCCATCAAACTGGGGTCTGACATTGTCTTGTATACCAGGCATAGACCTCCCTATGACAGCCTGTAGCAGGTAGGATACAGGGAAATGGCCTTGAGGAGGTCTGTGCATATTGTCATTAGAGATACACTTCTATCACTTGTTTAGGAAAAGAATCTCAGCAAAATCATTAGTTTGCCCAATAGGCATAGCAATATACCCGACATCATGTTTGTAAACAAACACATGTTTGATGTGACACTTTACATACAGCACCTGTGATCATGTGATAATGCTCCTTGAAATGGAGGACAACATTCAGTAGCTACCTGCTTGTGAGAATTGCATCTAAAAGGCAATACCTTTGTGTAAACTAATTATAATTTGGAAACAAAGAAATATAGAACCTGGGATAGGCAAAAAGATGCACTTGGAGTAAGTATTGAGGAAATCTAAAAATCTTTTAAATAGCTATTTTGTTTTGTAATTAAAAAAAAAGATAATAATGGCATCTGTTGGAAAAATGAAAGATTATTATCTCATTCAGACATCCAGTATCAAATATTTAGTATAAATTAATTTCTCTCACTCTCTCTCTCTCTATATATATATATATGTATATATATATATATATATATATATATATATATATATATATATATATCTGTGTGTGTGTGTGTGTGTGTGTGTGTGTGGATCTATGTCAAAATAATGAATTACCATAACATCGAGTTGCAAAACGGCAAGACAGAAAAACAAAAGTTTAAATTCATGAATATCCAGATCATCATAAATTTTTCCCTGGTAAGTAAACAATCAGCCAACAAAACGTAAAAAAAAAAAAAACAAACCAAAGCAAATAAAACCCAACCAAGTGGGGGGCTTCAACACCCACACACCCCTATGCGGGAGGCTGTGCCCTATACCCCCCAACTAAGTATACCAATTCCAAGATCGCACTACAGTGGAGAAAAGGGCAAAGATCACCACATTGGCCAACTGATTCCTTTTGCGGCAAAAACTTATGACGATCTGGACTTTAATGAATGTAAACTTACTCTGTTTCTGTCTTGCGTTTTGCAATTCAATGTTATGGTAATTTGTTATTTTGACATATATATATATATATATATATATATATATATATATATATATATATATATATATATGAATTTGGATGTATCTTAGCTTTCCAAATATTAAGGCAAATGATGTGACCTTTGCAAAAGTTGCAACATAGATTATCATAAAGCATTGCCTCTCTTGACAGTCCTCCTTACTATATAATATTAAAAGGACTTGCATTGTATACACTCTACTACATGAGACTTAGGAGAGATCTGACAGTAGAATCCATTCCTTTTTGAATATTTACTGAGGCCACTAGGCATTCCATTGCTAGCACTCATCTACTCTCTTCTCTTCTGTATGCCTCACCAATATTCACTAATATCAGAAAATGAGATTTAAACAAACTGGAGTCCTGCTATAGCAAAATAGCAAGATCCGCTACTAAACTCCCTTACATATCACATTACTGCACAGAACCTAATAAACTAAATTGGATTGAACTACCCAGTCTCCTATCCCTCAACCAACTAACTTTCATTCATTCCATCTTCCACCATCCAGACAACTGTCCAGCACTCAAGAGCTTAGTTTAGCCCTACTCAAATTGTAGGCCACTAAGATCCTCCAAAAAACTGCTACTCAAAGTAACTAAATCTAATAATTGTTACAGTACTCTCTATTTTCTTTCACTAAATAATTAAGTCCTGGAATTCCATGCTTCAGACAATACTAAATTCTAGCAACACAACCAAATTTAAATTGCTGTTCAAGGGACACCTAACCAAAAACTGGCTTTGCTCCTGAACTAATCCAGGCATATCATTCATCCTTCCTTGTTCTTACAATCAAAATATCTCTTCCCTTATTAAATTCTAACATCCAAAATATCCCTTCTCTCACGGAATCCAATTTATCTCTACATATCCGAAGCTCACTACTGCTCCTATCTTTATCTGCCTATCTTGGCTTCCTACCATTTCATCATAGCTCCTCCTTCTTGTACTTCACCTCAATATTGCCTTAGCTATCACTGTTTAGAACAAGTAACACTGGCATAACAACTATTAGCCATATTCTTGTTCATATACCATACATGCTGTATCTCATAAATATTTACCACCAAAACCATGATATTGATCTACTGATCAGTCATTTCTCTATGATGGCACAAGCTACTTCATGTTAGTTTATTTGTTAGCTTTCTTTTTTCCACTTGATATTACTCTCTCAGTTTTTATTATTTATGTATAAACTATTTGCTACCTATATTTACAAAGTTATGCATTGTTGATTGTTACTGATTTATTGTACTGTTTTTAATGTGCTTTTGTAATGGAGCTTTTCTTCGTGGGTCTGTGCTGAAAAAGGGCCACTGGTCCAGTCGCACATCCCCAGTAAACAAATGTAAAATAAATAAATAAAATTTAAAAAGCTAATCAGTGTATGGAAAATCGAACTACTGAGGAATTTCAGTAGACCTAATAGTCTTATGATACCTTGACAGAGTGGTTCAACACTAATATACAAATTGACAGGCTTTGTAAATGAGAATGAGACGGTGAAGGATTTAAAAGGTACCCAAATGCTTTTATGGAAAGGATGCATTTTGAGCAGCAAATGAAAGGCACTAATGAATGTCATCCTTACCCATATATCGATGTTTATCAAGATTATTTAGATCCTCTGGAGTTTCAGTTGCTTGTCTGAAGTGATGGTGCAGATGATAACATTGTCCCTTTGTTAGTAGGTTTGGCAATATGATTCATTATCATTGGCTGGAGTTTTTGACTTCGATAATATTTCTAGAAAGTCATTTTCTCTGTTAATCCTGTAAGGGATTATTGATCATATACACAGTCAGAGTTTGAATTTGGCATAATGGTTAAGGTCTGTACCTTACAGACAAGATACACAGGGGTTGACTCACATTAAGGGGCATTGTCTAGGCTTGAAATGGCCCACAATGGCAGCTATCCTAGTACATAACTATGAGCCTATATTTATTTTACTAGGCTACAAAATTCTAACAAATTTTGGGATTCTTGCTTATAGCTGCTTATAGGCCTTCTGACTACTCTGTTCCCAGGGGATGGGGGTCTCCCAATTCAGTTAATTCTGCAGCAGTCTGGGTTTCTTTGGGATGGATTTAAATTTCTGATTCTGTTAATCTTACTAAACATCTTCTGATTTATTTTAACAATATGGATGAGCTCCATTGTTTTGCTAATCCTGTTTGTCCCACACTAAGTTTGTGTTGCAAAGATATGAAGCCCTGACTTTAATTTAGACAACTAGAAATAGAATAGTATCCAAGTTGCTGAAAGAGCCACTGAGAGAGGGTGAAAGTGAACCACAGATAGCTGACAATGCTGGGAGGAAGCAATCCAGTCTGCTGTAGCTGCAGTGCTCTCTGGTAAAAAAAAAAAAAAAAAAAAAAAAAAATGGTCAATGGCATGAGCCAAGGAGTCAGAGATCTGCATTTCACTTTGCCAAGTTACATTCATGTAGAAGTCCTCATCACATGTATGCAGAAGCATGCACACTCATTGTAAAAGGTATAGTGGCATACAGTTTAAAGGACATGAACATCAGCAACTGGGTGGGAGTCTAGGCATTTATAAGGATAGTCCCTTGATGACTGCCTAGATAACCGCTTCTGTAATTACTAGTTGTCAACATATTATGTAAGGTGAACAAATCTGCATATTCATAGCAGGAAAGCTTAAATCTTTGCCAAGTAGGGTACAGAATATCATGCTCTGTCCACCATGCTTCATTAATTGAGATGAGGTCACAGCCATGTATAATTACAGTGAGATCACAAAGATCCATGGACCCAGCTTTAGTTGGCCACATTGGCAACAAAGTATAATAAATAAGTAAACAATAAAACATGTAAATAAATAGACAGACAGACATATGAATGAGCAGATAGATAGATAGCTAGGTAGATAGATAGACAGATAAATACCTAGTAAGAAAGATAGATGAACCAAATGAATGAATGAATGCATGCAGGAATGAATGACTGATGTTGTTATTGTTTAAGTCGTTCAGTTTTATTCTTCTTGAGTCACTATTTAAATGTTAGATTTATGAAAAGATGGATTAATGCTTTTATTCTAAGTACACTAGACTGCCTGCCCTATGGAACTCACATTTTGTCTGCCACAGTTTCTGAAGTACTGAAGGAAAAGGGAATATTCTTTCAAATTAAACTCTTTTAGGTGCTTTTATAGCAGATCTGGTACCTCCATTTATGGCTCAGACTATATGTTAAAAGAATAAGACTGCATTCAAAGCTAATAGTGCAGGCAGCTAGCTGTGAAATTCTTCATCAGTTCAAATAATCCTCTGGGCACTCTTATAGAGACAGAGAATGTGTGTGCGTGTGTGTGTGTGTTTGTGTGTGTGTGTGTGTGTGTGTGTGTGTGTGTGTGTGTGTGTGTGTGTGTGTGTGTGTGTGTGTGTGTGTGTGTGTGTGTGCGTGTCTGTGTGTATGTGTGTGTGTGTACATGAGTGCTTGCGTGTTTTAATCAACAGCATATATTCGGTTTATATCAACAGTTTATATTTGCTATCATCATCATCCCCATTTTCACATTTTCTACACAGGGATGTGGTATTGTTTTAACTATCTCCATCTTTCTCTCGATTCAGTGCCGCACTTCTGCCTTCTTCGACACTCATGCCTGACTGTCACATATCTTCTTTTTCACAATCCATCTACCTCTTTGCTGGACATCCTCATTTCCTCTTACCTTCTTCCTTTCTGTCCCAAATCTTCTTCACCAGATTGTCTTCTGCTTTTCTGCACATATGATTGAACCACCATAATCTGTTCTCTTTGATATTTTCTGCAACTGGAGTTACTTTGGCTTCTGCTCTTATGCCCTCATCTGTCCCACAGTGTGCATCCTACCACCCTTCTCAGGCACTTCATTTCCATCACTTCTAGCTTCTTCAGCTACTCTGCCTTTACTGTCCAGGTTTCTGTACCATACAGTAGTGCTGGCCGAGCCACTGTCTTGTACACCTTACTTTTCAGCTTCTTTGGATTTCTTCTGCCATATACTACACCTGAGACTGTATGTCAGTTGACTGCAGCCCCTCTGATTCTAGCTCTGACATCTTCGTTCAGACTTTCTTCTCCTCTATCACCCCTCCTAGACACTTGAAGTTACTTACCTGTTCCACTATCTTCCTTTCTATTTCATTTCTCATCTTTTTCTGATTTTTCCTATTTGCTGCCATTACCACAGTCTCATCTGTGCTTAGTTTCATCCTATCTGCCTTCAGTTTTGCATTCCATTCTCCTATCTTTTTCTGAAATTCTGGCTGAGAGTCTGCCTGTAATGCCATATCATCTGCATACAGCATAAACTTTGTTTATCTGTCCCCTCCAACCTGTTTGCTAATGCAGTCCATCACCAGTATGACTGTCAGTTGGTTCAGAGCTGAACCTTGGTTTAGACTCACTCCCCCTGGAACCCTTTTGTGAGGCAGAACACTGTTCATACTTGAGTCATCGGGGTGTTTGTACATAGTCTGAACTAATTCTACCAATATTTCTGGGACTTCGAACCACAAAAGTACTGCCTAGATCAGCTTTTTTTGGGACCTTGTCCTATGCTTTCTCCAACTTTAGGAATGCCCAGTTGGACTCTTTCCTCATCTCTAGCTTATTCTGAACTATCTCTGTCACTACTACAAGCATTGAGTTAGTTGTGCTGCACCCTAATCAGAATCCGGCTGTTCATTTACCATCTTACATTCTACTGTGCTGAGTATTCATTTCTCAATCACCATCTCCAAAACGTTCATGCAATGTGACAGGAGTTTAATGCCTCTGTATTGCCCACAGTTGTGGATATCCCCTTCGTTCTTGTACATTGGCATGGATATGCTTATTCTCCAGTCATCTGGGATATGCCTTTCTCTCCACACTACTATGAGTATCCTCAGAAGCCATTTCTCCCCATCTCACCCAACATCTTTATCATATCTGCTGTGACCTCATCTGAGCCTGCTGCTTTCCCTGACTTTATTTTCTTTAGTCCTGTTCTTACTTCTTTTAGGGTGGGCTCCTCTTCTTCTCTAACTGTAGGCTGTTTCTGGGGCAGTACAGCTTCTGTGGGGTTTTCTTCATTCGGATTCTGCTAGACATACTCTTTCCATCTGCCTCTGATGGTCTGCAGACTGGTGAGCAGGTTGTTGCTGGCATCACTTATAAATGGTGTCTGACTATCTTCTTTATCTTTCTGTCTTTGCCTTACAACCTGATATAGTTTTTTTGTGCCACCTACTGAGTCACTTTCCAGAAGCTGGTAGAGTGCCTCCAATCCCTATTCTTTGCTATTGCAACTCCTTTCTTGGCTTCTTTGCTAGCCAACCAGTATTCCTTCCTAGCCTGGTCGATTTTTTTCTGTCTCACACTTTTTCCTGCAGTCCTTCTTTCTTTTGCTGACTTCCTGGACTTCTGCATTCCACCACCAACTTTTCTTATGTATCTTATTTCCGTATCTGTCTCTGCCACATATCTATTCTGTAGTCCTCACACATACTGTTTTGAGGTGCTGCCATTCTTCTTCAACTCCTCCTATTTGGAGACCAGTTGGCATAATGGTTAAGGTCTTTGATCCCATGCACAAGGTGCAAGGTTTGATCCTAACCTCCGACTAATGTATGTTTGGAGTTTGCATGCTCTCCCTGTGTCCCTATGGGGTTTCTCCCACTTCTGAAAAAGCAAGCTGAGGATTTCCCTCTCAAAGTCACCAATGAATGGAACTGTAAGCAGCAGCACAGACTCTACATGGTGCCCTGTAGGGGGAAGAGTTGTACAGAGCAACTGCTTTGGGCATCTACTGTGGTGTGCAGTATCCTCAAGATAGGAGAACACAGATCACAGACTGTGTGTCATGGCGGGGCTAGCCACTCACCAGTATAAAATATGGCTCAAGGTGATTGGGTCATGTTGACTTATATTTGCTATATGGTTCCTTATTAACCATACCATTTTATCAGAATAAATATGGGGTAGACAGACATGGCCCATGTATGACATTTTCATTTCTTAGACTATTTAGTCTTTGGTTTATAAAAGGTAGAGTATCTTCACATGTAACCAAGTGGCACTTTACATAATACAAACACATGCTTTGTCTAGGCATACTTTTTCATCAGTGTTTTTAAAAATAAAAATAATTGAATTTATTGACATACTAACAAGACTTATTTTATAATTTACCAAACATGTCAGGTGTTTGAATTTTGTGTTAAATAAATAGGTAATGAGTAAGGAATATATAATCCTGATTAGATTTACTTATTACAGTAAGAGTCAAAATTCTGCAAAACTGCATAACAGTAACATCACATTCAATATCTTGCATGCAGAGAAACTTGATATGTAATTATATTGCCCAGGGTGGTTAATCAGCTAGTTTATACATATTACAGTGGTGTATAGAAATACTTTCACTGCATATAAGGTACAGGACTGAACAGTAAGATCAATTTACTAAATGTTAATTTACTAAATTCAGTATAGTACTTGCAAATATTATCACCTAATCTAATCAACAGAAATGACATTCCTGTAATTGTTTAGCTTCATCAAATAAGTACCTCTTTGTGCAGCACATCTGAGCTAATATGATATTAATTTTCTTTCATAATGTACCTGTTTATGATTCATAGTTTAATAACCAATCCATTTCAATCCTTAAGTATATATGTGTATGATTATACTTTTTTTCCTCAGTGTTATCACCATTTAAAATGAGGAAAGCTTTATCCAGTGATTCATCAATAACATTTTGATTTTGGATCACAGATTCATTACAAATGCTCAGACAAACACTTTGAAAGTTATGTTTTTTATATATATGCTCATTAAATAAAATAAGATTTCCTGCATGTAAAAGTACAACTTAGACTTTTACAAGTAAATCCGCTAGTAAATTAAACAGCATCTTTTGTTAGCTTGAGCTACTCATAGCTAGTCCAGTTATGAATGTCATACATGTCTTACCTGATAAAAAAGGGTAAGTTAGCATTAGGATAGTGTTTAACAAGCCACATTATTGCATTAGTTCAGAAACATTCCCAAGAATAAGACTGTCGAAAGCTTTTGAATAGATATCTCATAGTGCCATTCCTAACTTCCTATTTTCATTCAGCTGAGAGGCTCATTCCAGAAAATTCATTAGAAAAGTCCCTCTGGATGTTTTGTTCAGGATGCCTTTCACAATATACGTTTTGTGTCTACTTAAACTGAGCATTATTTAAAACATAATAAATGATTGCTACAATTTTTCAGTTATTCTCACAGGGCTTTTGAACATGCAAGCTTAACAGTTCAAAGGCTAAAATAAGTGTATTGTAGATCTGGCATAACACCATGCCTTAGTCATGTTGGCAGCTTGAAGAGGTTAGAAAGCATGCAATATGTGCGTGATCTGTTTCTGAATGATTGTTCCTATTTAAAAACAGAGGATATTTCTTTGTAAGATATAGTTAGGAAAAGTGTTGCACTTTTCAGAGCTAACAATATTATTTATCATTTATATAAATCTTATATGTTTTGTGGTTTCTTTGTTTGCACAAAAGTCCAGTCTCCTGATGGAGATTTATTTACTCACCTGCTGAATGACAATGTTTTAGCTGAAATAATATTTGATAAAAGTTAGCTATGTCTTATACAAAGCAGGGAATACAAATGACTTGCTGGTTTATTTTAAATAATTCTTTTCAGTCGTCACAAAGAAAACCAATAGGCAGTTTAGAAAACACAGTCGCATAAGATAAACTGACATATTTAAAAAGATGACTTTATAATGAGTATAAAGCATAGCTCAGTACCATATGTCTCCACTGTCCATATTTTGCAGAATGTCCAGATTTTTGACTCATATTGTTGGTCTATTCCTCATGTGGTTTTCTGGCAAATCACTGGGATGATCTGGGGATTGAAGTCACTAAATAATGACATACATTTGAGTTTCAGACTTCAAATCCTTCAAAAAATGTAAGCAGAGTGGGCATGGCCAAGATGCTGACTGAGTAACAGCAACTTTCATTAGCTCTGCTACAGTTTCATCTTTTATGACAGGAAATTTAATGTTTTAATTATTCTTTTTATTTTATTTTTTTTTTTGTAGAAAAAATAACAAGTAAATATATCTAGTAAAGGAATATCAAATAAATAATAGTTTAAATTTTCAATTTCCTATCAAAATATCCTTTGGAAGTTCTCTGTCTTCAAATCCAACATGAGCCACACAAAAGGAACAACGCATGACTCTTCATTAAGGAAGGATATACAGTTTGTTCTCATCAGTCTATAGGAGATCTCTCTTAAAAATGATAAAGTGGAAAATACAATTGAGAACTTCAAATAAAATACTTCAAGACAAATGGAACAACTACAAGAAACTTTAAATCAACAAAAAAAAAAACAGGTATCAGGGAAAGAGGATGCCATGAATGATTTTGAAGGAAGACTGATAGAAGATGAACACAACCTGCAATTTTTACTAAAACAACACACCTTGCTACTGGAAAATATTGATGACTTAGAAAATAGATCCCGCAGGGACAATATTAGAATTTTTGGATTACCTGAAGGCATCGAAAATGACAACATGACAAACTTCCTAACAACTTGGATTCCTAAAATCCTTGATCTCCCAGGTTTGTCTTTTGGAATTGAACGTGTCCATAGATCTTTATCAAAAATAACATCTCTCTCAAAGAAATTATATCCAAGATCCACAATTGTAAGATTTTTCTCAATACAAGATAAAGACCTGATTCTAAAGACAGCTTGGGCAAAGTCCCCTGTTAAAGTCCAAGATGAAATAATAAGGTTTGATAATGAATTCTCAGCTGCAGTAATGTCTAGAAGGAAAGCATTTTTACCTTTAATAAAAGAACTTAAAAAACAAGCACATCTGCTCCTCCCAGCTAGACTGAAAACCTTTCTCACAGATGAAACAAAAATCTTTGAAGATATGGACCATGCTATAACAAAAGATGTTCTAGATAAAACAGAGGAAATGGAATGGAATAGCAGCACATTAAAGAGACAACCAGAAAGGAATAACTGGAAAACCAGTGGAAAAAAGAAGTTAAAAGAAAAATGACTTAACTTATCTATTTGCTTTTCAGCTAAACATGAAATAATTAATAATGCTCCTCAGTTAAAGCTTTGCAAGTAAAAATTTCATAAAGAAAATAAGTACCTCAGATTCAACATCTAGTAACATCATATATAAGGTAGCTTTAGTTATTTTATATGTATCCTTACAACTTTTTATACATATGTTACAAATTATTTATAAAATCTCACAGTCTAATGCCACTAGGAATATATATATTTGATAATACAAAAGCAACAGTTTCCTCACTTCATCTTTCATATAAATATGTGTTATTAAAACATTGTATAAATCTTGACTTATTAACACACGACAAAATAATTAATATCAAAGTTAATTTGTAGTAATGTCATCTAATCTAATAAACAAATTCTGGTTCATATATGCGTAAAGTAAAATTAAAAGAATGTGTCCTTTACTTTTTTTAACACTGTTCAGCAAATTTGGAATATTTACATATAAAAAGAGAAGAAAAAAAATAGAGAGCATGGTTTCCAAGGCAATAACTTTCTTGAAGTATTGACAATAACTGTATAAGATGTATAATATGTAGTTGCAGTTATGAATAGTAAATATATTTAGGAGTGAAACTACAAGGAATGGCAGCCAGCGCATAGTTTTTTGTACATTTTATTGGTTTGTGTACGTTCTGGTAATGTTTTTTAGAATGATTATTACATGTCAGGTTTGGGTATGTGAATTAAATGCTTTGTGAATGTAAAGTTGCCCACAAATATTGTGGTGTGCTATTTTGATAGGTTAGAGGCTTTAGAATCCTGAAACACTGCATCTGGATCTGCAGTTAACTTGTAAGCCACAAGAAAGAGAAACCCTCCAAGAGCTAGTTAAATATAGCTCTTCCCTTAAGCAGCTTGATAATCTTTTAATTCCTGCCACAGTAAAGAGGCAAAAGCCTTGATTAATAAGTAAATCCTTGAGCAGTGAATGCACAGAGATGAAAATGACAACTTAGCATTAAAACCGGAAACTCCTCCGGTTACCACAGAAACGTCCTCACGTCCTATACACTCATACGAACACAAGAGCTGTTATAATATGAAGATAAGGCATTTAAACTTTTTAGAAAACATAATTAACTATTTTAAGATGCCAGTAATATATAGATTAACTGTTCTCTCTTATGAGATGATCTCAGTAGTAAAAACAACAAACAAAAAAAAAAAAAACCCACAGAAAATGATCTTGTCTAACAGAAGGCTTCTAGTGTCTTATAGTCCAAACTAATTAATAGAAAATCACATGAGATGTACAAACATTTTAAGAAATCGCATCAACAAGCAAGTGATTGTATATAGGACAGTGTCCTAAAAATGTTTTATAATTAATTTGTTTATACTACTGCTGGATTATAGAAATAAAAGCCAAAAAGAAACAAACCGATCAAGAAAACCAAATTCACGGAAGGACTGAAACGTTTAATAAACAACAAATATCGTAGTATAAAATGTATATAATCCAGTAAGCGCTTTAAATATATATATGCATTCTCCATCCATTGTAAATGTATTTTTTGAATGAATTTATTATTTTTTGGCTTTGGATATATCTATATATCGCTAATAATGTTTACATTTTATTGACATCATCTATACATAAGCTTGGTTACTTCTAAATTTGCCCGTGAAATAGTTCGTACACTATTTGTGTTTTACAGGCTTCATTCCTTCATGACCATTTACGGTTCTCTTAGTTTTAGGTTTAGTTTTCTAGTTATTTTGACATTTGAAATCTCTTTCAAGCCGTTTATGTGTTAACTGTGCTGAATGGGTACTTTACTTATTATACGGGTGCTGTTATTTTAAAGCATTTGAATTTTTAAATGCATTAATTGTTTAATTTATTAATTATGTTTAGTGTATTGTCTATTTAAACACACAGGAAGTGTTGTTTTAGATCAGTTGGAAAAAATTTGGCAGGAGCCAAACGAAAGCGCTTACTGGATTATATACATTTTATACTACGATATTTGTTGTTTATTAAACGTTTCAGTCCTTCCGTGAATTTGGATTATAGAAATACAATAATAAAACCAACGAAATCTTGTTCAATCCCTCATAGACTGCAAAATCCTAAAACACTTGTAACTCCTTCTCTGCTTCTATACCATATTCTTATTCTGATGAAGTCTATATTTATTAGATGAAAGCGCTTAACCGTTGAATAAAGAAGTGTTTTAAAGGTGTTGGTGTGGAACTGTTTACGGGTCAAGGAACAAGATTTCGTTGGTTTTATTATTGTTGAACTGTTCCTTAGTGTTACGAGTTATTATAGAAATACAGTATGAACAGAATCTTTGAAATTAATCACTTTAGAAATACATGGTTAAAAGGGAACAGTTGTAAAGGGGTGTAGACTTGATGTTTTGTAAATTATATTCTATTATTTTCTGTACTAAATGATCCCTTGAATATTTCTTTATGCATAAATGTCATAGCTGGTATGTTTTACATATACAAGTTTAAAAAGTAGGACACAGTCATACACTGTCTATTCTGAACCTAACTTATGGTGAAACAGTGTTTGCTTATTCTTGATTGACTTTCATATCCTTTCCATAATATAATCAAAAATTGTGGCTCACACTCACAGTATTAGAAACACTATAAAGTAAATGCTTCTCATATACTGATATCAAATGGTGTAGAAATTTGCATACTTGTACTGGATGCCAAAAATAACAGGAGGATACTGGTTCTCTTTCCATGTCGGGAACATGGTATATGTTTATATATACATAATGATTCTAATGTGAAGGGAATGGGGATATTTACTTATGAGGCTCTGTTTTATAGGTTCTTGCTTATGCACTTATACCCCCTGGATATTAACTGATACGCAACAATGACATAGTTTCGCAAACTACTTAGATAAATGACTAATTTGTTAACTAAACTAAATTCAAGCCAAGGCATCCGAATATTAATAAGGTGATAATTGGTACATTAGTATTACATTATCTTCCAAAACAACTCCTTTTATTACATATGTAAATATCATATCTGAGGCAAAAGTTTTGGTTGGCAAAAGTAACAAGGAGAAGAAGAGTATGTCAGTGTAAACCAGTCAAGCTTACCATTTATCAATAAATATAAACATTAGTAATTTGCTGGAAAATTTAATAGTGACATTTTTGAAGAGTAAACGAATTTCACAGAAGTACTAAGGTAAAATGATGCATTTGACCATATTGGCTGTTATAATTTAAATAGTACTATCATATTCACATACTTTTATTTTCAGTTGCTTAATGTTTCAGCAAACATGATGTATGACAATGTTTTACTATATTCAAAATGGAGGATATGTAATTCAATTGAGTGTTATGATGACTTAGATGTAAATCAAAAATTGTGTTTTGATTAAGGAGGATACAACAGTGCATCTAATGAATACATCTTTAAATATAACAAAAACATGTAGTATATTCTAAACAACTGGTGAATTGATATGGCTAGAGGAAAAAAGCACTTGATGCAATTAAAAATGATTTGTTGACATGTTGATGTTAATATTTTAGATTGCTATTTATGAATAAATTAATGTTCTGTTGCATTATAAGCAGTAATTGCTAAGTAAATAGTATCATTAGAAATTAGATAGCTTCCATCACAATCAATTATAAAAAAGGGAAAGAAAAGAAGATTATAAAGAAATAATAGAGGTAATGAAAAACTATGGAAATTATGAACACATAATGAGTAAAAAAGTCTTAAAATAAAAACTTTAACTCCAGCAAGCTGAATGAAACTGGGAATTATTAAAAAACACATATACGTTTATACCATGATATAAATGTCTACTTCTATACTTTGATAATATATGTTGAGAAGATAAATAAATAATAATCTATCCTCAGATATAAGTTATTACATGTTATAAAAAAGATTTGTTGATATATCTTATTAATTTACATGATTAATAATAAGAGGGTAGCATTGTCACCTCACAGTTAGACGTTGCACTTTCGATTCTCAGTTAGAGCGTCTTCTGTGTGTCGACATGCATGAATGGGCGTTCCTTCGTTGAAGGTTGTGCATTAGGCCTGGCAAGCCAGCACATAAAACTCTACTGCCAATCATTAGCAGACCGGAGTTCCGCTGTGGCGACCTCTAACCGGGAAAAGCCGAAAGACAGTTTAATAATAAGAATGATTATAAAATACGTAGCAGACTGATGGTTAGCTCCACCTTATTTCTATTGTATGGAGGAGACTGCTTGGATAGTATTCCAATCTGAACAGGGAGTTTTAGACTCCAGATGGGACAGGAAAGCTAGAGTAATGTTTTTACAGTTACCAAGACCTAGTTTAATGTTCATGGTGTCTATAAAATCACACATGTAATTTCTGCACATATTAGTCTAGCCAATTCAAACATACACATTTGCATGATACCGTCATATAGAGGAGTGAATAAAACAGTTATTCACAGTAAGAATACTACAAAGATTAATCTTAATCTCATTGATATAGCGCAATGACATCTTTCTTTCTTTCTTTCTTTATTTATTTGACATTTGTTTACTGAGGTGGTCTGACTGGGTCTACAGAACCCGTTTTCAGCAGAGGCCATGGGACAAAAGCTCCACATGCAGTACAATACAAATACAGTATAATCCAATACAATAAAGATTACATTAGAAATACTATACAAAAAAAAAAGTCGAAAGAACAAACAGCTACAAGATGTTGTAATATATTAATACACATCTAAACAGTTCTATACAGTTAAAACATTACAGATGATAATAGTCACTCTCATCATACATGATGTAGAAATAGCAGCCAGAAAGTTAGTGATGCAGACATAAAGTGAGAGAGAGTTAAGAAGGATAGAAGCAATAAAAGCCTGAGAAGCATCTTAAGAATATGGTATAGAAGCAGAGAAGGAGTTACAAGTGTTTTAGGATTTTGCAGTCTATGAGGGATTGAAATGTGAGAGAAGAGGAAGATCTGAGCATTAGGCAGGCTTTATGCAGGAGCAGAGCTTTGAACAGCTTATCACTAAATATTATTTGCTTAAATAATGAATGTAAAAGAGGGAGTTTATTTAGATATTTAGAAACGCACAATTCTCAGGTCATTTTTTTACAAGAGACACGTTTATTACAATCTGACATTAACAGACTTAATCCCAAAATGTATACTTTATTAGCAAGTTTGCATTATTCACAAAAAAAAAAAAAGCATAACAATACTCTGGAAAAACATCATTCCTACACCTAAAATAATCAATACTTATAAGGATGATAAAGGATTGATGTGTTTAGTATCATTGGAAATTAACAAAAATATTGCGCATTCATTAATGTATATTGTTTTCCTGGGATAGGAGTAAAAACTTTAAAGAAACAAATGGAACAAATTATAAAGCAATCAAAAGGAAGTCTTATAATTGCAGGAGATTTCAATTGCATAACAAAAGAGGAAGACTCAAACTCCATAAAAAAAAGACAATTTTCTCCATCGGCCAAAGAACTTAAAAAAGTTATAGACTTAATGTAACTTACTGACAATCAAGATTATGCTACCCCAAATTCACTTTATTTTACACACTTTTCCCATAGACATGGAACACAGGTGAGAATACAGAATATATATATATATATATATATATATATATATATATATATATATATGTATGTATATATATATATATATATATATATATATATATATATCTTTAGACCAAAAAATAATATAGACAAAGTAAAGACTATAACTTGTCCCCTTTCTGACCATAATGCAATAACTTGTCAACTTATTTTAAAACAAAATTCTAGGACTCCAATAAGACGAATACCTGCATATATAACTACTTTAAATGAGTTTAAAGAATTTCTGCAAAAGGAGACTGGAATCTATCTAATATCTAATAACACACAGGACACTTCAAAATATTCATATGGGATGCATTCAAAGTATATATATATATATATATATATATATATATATATATATATATATATATATACACACATATATATATATATATATATATAGAGAGAGAGAGAGAGTACATCTTGGTATGCTTATAAGAAAAGAACAATGAGATAAAGATCTAATAGAACTACACAAAACTATATAAATTATAACTAAAGAATCAAAATACAGATCCAGATAAACTGCTACAAATAAATGAACTAAATAGTAAGTATCTAGAGGCTCTAAATCATAAAACAAAGATAAACTTAGAAAGAATGAAAATTGTTCATCATTCAGTCAACCCAAAATATATGCATAAACTAGCAATGAGAACTAAAATATATAAAAAGTCTAATAACATTAAAGAAATATGTTCACCTTCCAAAAATAGGAAAGCCTCTAATCTAGAGGATATATTAAAATAGTTTAAGAACTATTTCACAAAAATAAATGAGGAGAACAAGTTAAATTCAAATGAAAAAAATAAAAAAATTCTTAAGAAAATATACTAAGAAAAAAGTAAATACTGATCAGATAAAAATCATAGATAAACCTATAAAAGTCACATATTAAAAAACTAAAATTAAATAAAGCCCCTGGAAATTATGGTATTATCTCTGAGTTCTATAAATTGATGACTAATTTATCTCTGAATATACTACTTGAAGTTTTCAACATGATTAAGAATATAGAAGCAGTTCCCCCTATTGGGGTTACTCTCTACTCACTCCTATACTAAAGGCAGATAAGGACCCAATAAAATGCTCATCTTATATACCAATTTCATTGTTGAATATTAATTATAAGTCATTTATGGCTATACATACAGATATATTAAAACAATTGTCTTCCCTCTTTAATAGATAACGATGAAACAGGTTTTATTTACATAGAAACATATATGATAATATAAAGAGAATAATGTCATTAACTGTTTTGGATAACAAAACAAAAGAAAATTTAACAATTGTAAGTCTTAATATTAATTGTGCTTTCAAATCTGTAAATTTGGGATATCTTTCACTAGTATTAGAAGAAATCAATTTTTCAAATGCATTTCTGCAACTATATATTAATTCACAAACATGTGTAAAAATAGGTCCATTTATATCAGACACAATAAAGTTAACAAAACGCACTAAACAAGGATGTCATCTATCACCATTACTGTTTACATTAGTTATTGAAACCTTTGCCAACCTTATAAGATCGCATACTGATATTAAAGCAGAGAATAAGGAGTTAATAGTTAAAACCCAGTTATTTGCTTATGAGATTCTTTTGACTTTAAAAGATTGTAATAAATCTCTCATAACACTTTTGGCTATAATTGAAGACTTTCAAAGAAAATCTGGTCTCACCTTCAATGAAAATAAGACAGAAATTTTGCCTATAAACTATAATAACAGTAATATACAAGACATTCTTAAGAACGATATAGTAAAATAAAGACAGTTAAAGTATTTAGGAATAATTATTGCAGAAAACATTAGAAAGACAATAGATATCAATTATAAGTCTAGTTTAGAAGATATTGAAACCCATATAAGTAACTATAATAAGTATTTCTTTTCTATGGATGAAAGACTTTCTATTATTAAAATGATTATACTCCCAAAAATGTTATATTTAGTAAAATCCCTTTTTTTACCTCAACCAAAATCCATTATAAAGAAATTTAACTCAATAATTCTAAAATTCTTATGGTTCCCAATAAACCAAGGATAACACTAAATAATCATCTCAGAGACTGGTCAAACAGGGGTATTAGTTTATCAGACATTGAATTATATTCAATTGCCACAGTCACCAAAACAACAATTTTACAGTCAGATCCCTACTATAATGCCAAATGGAAATCTATTTTTGGACATTTTTTAATTCAATCTACATTTTGAGACATCGTAATAAATGTATATCACCTCATAATTCCATGTATTGTTAATAAAATAAGAATTTATAAACAACTCTAACCATGAAACTAACTCTGACATAATTAATATAGCAATAAAACCATTTATAACATTTTTACTCAAGAATCCATCTTACAAGGCATGGTTGTTCCTTATTTTTCCAATAGCCTACACACAAAATGATATCGAAACTGATGGACATGTTTAATGAAAGGGGGTACTCCCGTGACACATTGATTAAGATTAGTAATGAGGTGGGGGGAAAAAGAAACACTGTTTTTAAACCTATTCTAACAGGAGGTTTATTGAAAGATAGGACAAATAATATCTATGATATTAATACAGATAATGTTTGTCTGGAAAGAGAAAATAGGGGAAGGGCATTGATACTCCCTTTCAATGACGTGGCTGCTATGGTTAAGACCATAATACAGGAAACTTGGCAAAGTATACTTAAAGGAGAGGTAAAGGAGATTATTGGTAGTGGAACTTACTTTATTTACAGCAGGGGTAAAAATTTAAAGGAGTTAATGGAAAGTGATGTTGACATGAATATACATAGAATGTCAAAGATGAGTAAATGTGGCCTTTGTAGCAGATATACATTTATCAATGACAGGCCATATGTTGCAGTGTACAATTATGGGAGAACTATTAGATGTCCTGGTTTTTGCAACTGCAACACTAAGATGGTTGTTTACGTTGCTACGTGTAAGACTTGTTCCACCTTTTACGTGGGGAAAACTATAAGGAAGTTAAGGACACAGATTTTGGAGCACATCAGGGACATCAGAAATAAAAGGATTATTAGTTCCCTTTATATACATAGTCAAAAATATCATGATTTAAAAAAAATATGTTTTGTAATTGATTGATTTCCCCACAATGAAAAGGGTGGTGATGATAAGACCCTTTTAGAAATGAAGGAATGTCTATGGCAATTAATACTTGATGCATCCAATTCTTCTGGTATTAATGAACACATTTCTATTTCTAGCATTTTAAAATATAAATCTTACTGCATTTGAACATGGTATATGAAATGTTTTTAACTTTTATTATTTACTTGGTAAATATTTTAAAAGTTCTTTTTAATGATAAGTTTTTTAGGATTAGCATAATTTATTTATTTATTGACATTGTCAATTGGTTTCACGTGTAGGGGGTGTTTCAAAATTTTGTATAAAGGAAATGGGTAGCGATGTGATCTTTACTCTGATGATGCCAAATATAGTGACTGGGTGAAAGCGCTAAGTGGATTTATGGTTTGTTGTTTTGTACTAATAAAATGTTTTGACTTTCGTGGAGCTAGTTGGTCCTTTTTGTTTTACTATCGGTTGTTATATCCTATTTTTGATGTATCATTGCGGTTGGCTGACTATGTTCTGGGACTGTTATCATTTTATTAATCAAACAGAGTGGAACAGTTAATAGTACAATATATGGATATTACACAACATCTTATACGATGGATGCAAGAAAATGCAACTAATGCTGTTGTAGATAATGATTTGCTAAATGGTACACAAGTTGAACTTTTAACTTTGCATACACCCCCAGGAGCAAGCAATATACGGATGCCTGCCAGTAATAGTTCGAAGGTGGGTGTTACTACAAACGCTGGAGACATCAGTCAGAATATTTCATCCAACCAGAGACATGGTAACCTTGAAATGGGGTTGGCTCCTCCCACATTGAACATTAGACCGACACCCATGAATAGTGCAAGTGCTGGTTCATTGAACACGCAGTTGCAAGAGTTTGAAAACCCACTGAAGCATTTCAAATCGCTTCAAATGGATAACGTCTTCCTTGAGAGATCCATCGAATTGAACCAAGTGCCGAAGGGTCTGAGAATCTTTAAGTTACCAATGGGTATTGAGGAGGGCATGGAGGATTTTCAGGACTTAGTAGCGTTGTTCGACCACACAGGTATGGATTTAATGTGAATTATTTTGCGCAGCAACACAGCCAAACTTGCTATTTTAAAAGACCAAATAGCCACTTTAAATAACAGCATAACCAAAGACTTATTGTTTGAGTTAGCAAAGTACATTTTGACAATATTTTAAAGGATATGGACAATTTTATCAAAAAGGGACTTGAAAATAAAAACAAGTTGATGAGCGATACTAATGAATATGCTGAAAACAGACCCTATGCTCATTTTAAAGTTAACAAAAGCAGTAACATCAGAAATGCCAGCACCAGACAGGGGCTTTACAATTTTAGACCCCACAAGGAACCAATTACTGAAGGGGGTATGGTCGCTGCTGTGAGGGGTATTGATAGCGAGAATTATGAACTTTTTTTAGAGGAACAGCCCCTGAGACGCTCAGATCGGTTACCAGAGAGCTATCAGGCTCAGCAACAGCAATGATACAACAAGGGGAGGGGGAAAGGACAGATGTATCACACCAATCAGAGGAGGCCACAGGGAAACAACAGATGGTATTAAGTTTGTCTAACGGCATAGTATTGGATATGACTGAGGGCCATTCATTCAAATTTGGTGACGAAGTGCAGGCCTTTGAGTTAAAAAATGATATTGAAAATTATTTTGCCAATAACATGAAATTATCAAGTGAACTAAATGATTATTTTAATGTTTCAAATGATTGATTGATAGATATGGATATTAATGCTGATGACATGAATTTTGACAACAATAATTTGTATATTAGACCAGAAGATTTTGTGCGGGAAGAAGTTGACAAGCGAACCACTGACCTCAATTGTAATTTAATTAGAGATGGGAGTACATCTATTTACAATTTTACTACTTTACAACTAACACATGATTATTGTGCTTTATTTAAAAAGGGTTTTTTATTTGTTCTTACATTTAGATATGAGATTGGTAAGATGTTGATTAATCTTAAACTTTACACAAGGCAATTGAATTTGAAAATATTTTTTGCTAACAACTCCAGCCCTTGGTATGTAAACAGGTTCACATTAAAAAGAGCTAGTACTGTTATTCCCTCCAGTAACCCTGCAGTACATACATTTGAACAGTTAGGTAAGTCGCAGATAAGGAGGTGTTTATAGATTAAGCACAGTTATAATGACAATTTGACCAGAGGAGAAATATTCTGTTTAAAAGAATGTACTATACAAATGCACATCGGGTTATGAAACCTGACAAAGGGGGTGGGGTAGTAATCATGACTAATATGGATTACTCAGCCAAGATGATTGATTTGTTAAATGACAGTGACATTTATGAAAGGCTCTCTAGATATGAGGTCTATAAAGCATACATGAAAATAGATTGGCAGTTCCATGAGTGGTTAATGGATGGAGTGGTTGGTAAGGAAGAATATGACTATTTAATGGTGGAGTTACCAACCATTCCATCCATTTTTGGTATTCCAAAAATACACAAGAATATGAATGACCCACCCTTCCAGCCGATAGTGTCCGCAAAGGGATCTAAAACAAAAGCAAGGGCATCTTTTGTGGATTTTAATTGTAAACATATATTGAAGCAACTGCCACATGTAGTTAAAGACTTGTGGCGCTGTCTTAATGTGATTAGAAAAACAACAATTAATGAAGATTTTTGTCATGGTCATGATGGATGTTATAAATTTATTTTCCATTATACCACATAGTATAGGACTTGAAATGTTTGAGAATTACCTTTGAAGTATGGTAATTTGCATACTGTAAGACGAAAGTTAATGGTGGAACTTATGGAAATGGTCTTATTGAGCAACTTCATTATATTTGAAGGAGAGTATTTTAAACAGAACACTGGTGTGGCCATGGGTGCCAGATGTGCACCCATATATGCCAATTTAGTTTTAGCAGATTTGGAAACACAGTTGGTTCTCAACTCTAGATACATGTCCAAGATAGCTTTATATCTGCACTTTCTGGATGACAATCTAATTTTTTGGAAGGGGACAACTGAGGAAGTGCAAGAATTTATGAATTATATAGGCACAACTACACCATTTTTAAAATTTACTAGTAAAATACATGAGAACAAATGTGAATATTTGGACATTTTGTTATACAAGGAGAATGGTACCTTGAAGTCCAATATTCATCGAAAAAACCTATTCTAATTCCTTCCTACATTTTAACAATTGTTATCCTTATTTTCAAAAGAAGAACATCATGAAGGGACAGATGATAAGGCTGTCTAGACTTGTTAGGGATGATAGGCACTTCCAAATTGAGATGTCGATGGACATGTTTAGTGAAAGGGGGTACCCCCACGACACATTTATTAAGTTTCGTAATGAGGTGGGGGAAAAAAAAAACACTGTTTTTAAGCCTATTGTAACAGGAGGTTTATTGAAAGATAGGACAAATAATATGTTTGATATTAATACAGATAATCTTTGTTTGGAGAGAGAAAATAGGGGAAGGGCATTGATACTCCCCTTCAATGATGTGGCTGTTACGGTTAAGACCATAATACAGGAAACTTGGCAAAGTGTAAAGGGGAGGTAAAGGAGATTATTGGTAGTGGACCTGACTTTATTTACAGCAGGGGTAAAAATTTAAAGGAGTTAATGGAAAGTGATGTTGACATGAAAATACATAAAATGTCAAAGATGAGTAAATGTGGCGTTTGTAGCACATGTAAATTTATCATTGATGGGCCATATGTTGCAGTGTACAATTACAGGAGAACAATTAGATGTCCTGGTTTTTGCAACTGCAACACTAAGATGGTTGTTTACGTTGCTACGTGTAAGACTTGTTCCACTTTTTATGTGGGGAAAACAATAAGGAAGTTAAGGGCACAGATTTTGGAGCACATCAGGGGCATCAGAAATAAAGGATTATTAGCTCCCTTTATACACATAGTCAAAAATGTTATGATTTTAAAACATTTTTATTTTTTCTAATTGATTGAGGCCCCACAATGAGAAGGGTGGTGACGATAAGACCCTTTTAGAAGCGAAGGAATGTCTATGGCAATTAAGACTTGATGTATCCAATTCTCCTGGTATTAATGAACACATTTCCATTTCTAGCATTTTAAAATATAAATCTTACTGCATTTGAACATGGTATATGAAATGTTTTTAACTTTTATTATTTACTTGGTAAATATTTTAAAAGTTCTTTTTAATAATAAGTTTTTTAGGATTACCATAATTTATTTATTCATTAACATTGTCGATTGGTTTCAGGTGTAGGGGGTGTTTCAAAATTTTGTATAAAGGAAATGGGTAGTGATGTGATCTTTACTCTGAGGTTGCCCAATATAGTGACTGGGTGAAAGCGCTAAGTGGATTTATGGTTTGTTGTTTTGTACTAATAAAACATTTTGACTTTCGTGGAGCTGGTTGGTCCTTTTTGTTTTACTAGTGGTTGTTATAACCAATTTTTGAAAAAATAGAATCTAACAATATATTATCTAAAATATTTAAAATAATAAGAATAGAGATACAATTTATTAAAGAATCATATTGCAACTATTATAATACCATAAACAAAGAATTCCAAAGTGAAGAAAATAAACAATTAATATTAAAATCATCCAAATTAACAACATCATTACTTAATTGGAAACTGCTCCCCTGGAAATATATGCATAGAGCATTTTATACACCACATAAAATAGAAATCATATCTAAAACCAAAACTAGTTGGAGATGTAAATCAGATAAAAAAGCTGATTTGGAACATATATTTGTTGAATGTGTTAAAGTTAAAACATTTTTGATAGAAGTTAATAATTTTTACAAGCTCTATTCTCTGACAAATTTACTTTGAACAAATCTTTGATTCTCTTCAACGCCCCTATTCTGATTGTGTTGCAAAGGTGAACTACCCAGTTTTATGGAACATATCGTCATTTGCAAGGAAAGTAATAACAAGTAACTGGAAAAGTAGCATTGTTCCCTCTTTTAAAGTATTCAGAAACATTGCTTTGGAAGTTAGCCATATGGAGATCATTACTATAAGAACAAGAACAACAAGAATCACTTCCTCATTTAACTCATGGAAAGGACTAAATGAACTGTTAAACAAGCAATGACTGAACTATGGTATTGACTGGAACATATATGTGTATGTAATTAGTATGTATAGACACCCTTTGTAAATAGTTGCATTGTTAGTTAATATGTGATTTTGTTCATTAATTTCTTATGAAAAGGAATTAATTCAGATCTTACTCTGATTGATATTTTCTTAATTCTTTAATTGTTATTGTGAATCTTTTTGTGTTTATGCTTATTTTGAAACTTTAATAAAAATGTAATAAAAAAAGAAAATACAAGCAAACCCAAACCCTGTTACTCTAGCCACTTTCTAAGTTTATATGAGCAATATTTAAAATCTGTCCATATTTCTGGGCCATTGTCTGCCCATTGTGTCAGTCTTTGTCCAGATTTCTTGAACTAAGAGGTTGAGAGGTATGCAGTCAGTACATTTGCAAATCTAGAAGGATGAAACAATAATTATACAGGGTATGACAACAGCAATGAAAATGTATGGTAGATGCATTTTATAGTCTAACATTTAGACATCAGGGCCACAACAGTGCTAAGATAATGGTGGGGTGGGCTTTGCTCATTGTCATTGAAGCAATTGCATTTATATTCTTCTTTTAGATGGTCTTTAAGTTATGTTTTAAATAGGTAATAATTGATAAAATTTTCAAATGACTTATGAAAAGATATAGGAGTGTCACATAGCTACATTACCTAACTTTTTTTAGAACACATATCTAAGAAGAAACATAAGTAGTGAGCCAGAAAGTGATAACACATCCTCAGCAATTTTTGGTTTAAGAGGGTTGTTTAATTGCTGGATATCTTAACTGGTAAAATGTGTAACTTTTATCAGCCTAAAGGCTCTTATCAAACCCAAGTTATTTACAAACCACGATGTGCAGCACTGCAGTGACAACATTCCACTTTCTGTTCATCAGCTGGACTATCTAATATGCCTGCACTTAGAAGAGTACGGCAGCAAAAATTGTTACATAGTAGTAAGGTATCATTTGCTGCTAGGTATTTTCTGCAACTAAATTTGGTGTTCATTCCATAGCTAGTCTTGAGTAGGTTTTAATTTGCCTTTCGTGTCAGAATTTCTATAGGCATTTTAGGAAATTGCTGTAAATCACCATCTTATCTCTTAACTCCTAATGATGGGTTTCTCGAAGACAGAAAGCTAGAGTAATTATAAAAACCTATATTGGTCCAATAAAAAGTATTATATAATGTCTGTGTTAAAATGTTTTTGCATCATCTCCCTTAAAAAGGTATTGAAAAGTATTTAGATTCTGCCTATTGGTCATACAACCTTTCTTTTTGATGAATTCTTTCATAATGACTTAATTTGTGACCACAGGCAGCCTTTTTATGTTTTACCCCACAGATACATTTTCATTTTAATTCCCCTGAGTTACTGTATATGGACACTTTCCCTATGTTGTGTATTGTTTAAATGATATGCATGCACTATGGGGTGGTGTTTGCTGATGCTCTATTAATTTGTTGTGCATTGTTTAAAAGACAGTTCAGTTTGGTGTGTGTTTACAGCTTATAGGACCATACTCTTTAAGCTCTCTTTTGACTCTCTTTCTCTATAAAAAATATACATATATATATATATATATATATATATATATATATATATATGGGTCTACCTGACAAGGTCGACAAGCCACAACATCGACAACCAGTTTACCGACACCACATAACCGACAGTTCACAAACACGAAACCTCACATGCCCGACAACGAAATCACTGACACCACATAACCGACAGTTCACAAACACGAAACCTCACATGCCCAACACACCATAATAACGACAATCAACAAACAAAACAAATCCCCGTCCAAAAAGCACACACACAACACAAGCACACCAAAATCCTTACAAACCCACACTAAACCTCACATACACAACTATCTACAACCTTAACCCAAACCCTAACCCTAAGGTCCGTCACTATCGCACACTTACCTAACCCGCGCCCTAACCCTAACTCACTTAACCCGCCCCTAACCCAAAGACTATCACTACTGCACACTTACCTAACCCGCGCCCTAACCCTAACTTACTTAATCTGCCCCTAACCCAAAGACTATCACTACCGCACACTTACCTAACCCGCGCCCTAACCCTAACTCACTTAACCCACCCCTATCCCTACAGACCGTCAATATCGCACACTTATCTTACTCGCACCCTAACATCCGTCACTACCTCATACTTACACAGCCTTTTCCCATGTCGGTGTTCTCAGCGCCGGTGTTTTCATCCGTCGGTCTTCTCAGTTGTCGATCTTCTGGCTCAGTGTCAGTGTTCTGAGCTGTCGACGTTGTCAGGCGGACCCATATATATATATATATATATATATATATATTTATATATAGAGAGAGAGAGAGAGTTCACCCTAGCAAAGTAAACTGATGTGTTTTTTTTTTCTTTGTTTGAAAGTCTGACTTGATAAAATGTTGATGTTCAGACCTGTCTACATAACTCATGAGGGCTAACCCTAACCTTAGACCTGCAGCTGCCCTCAACCACAACTCTACACAATACTTTAAAAGACATTTCTCTTAAGAATACTGTTATTAAAACAATGTATGCCTGTAAGTGCTGGTTTTTTTTTTTTCTTTTTTGTTGTATTTAATGATTAGAAAAGAAAGCATTTTCTTTCCTTTTTTGATTATTTTGGGTTTGATTTTTTTTTGTTTTTGATATCATATCCATTAAAGTTTATGTTTATTTTTCATTTTTAATGGATGTGCAATGTTAATAAACTTTGACATTACTGTATGCAGTTTCACTGTCATCTGTTTTACTATAGGCTGTATTCATGTACAATAATGCAGGACTAGATGCTTACATTGTTATTTTACATTATACCTAGCACACTGATCAACAGCCAGATATGTAGTGACATTGTACTTGCTTAGATAAGGAGTAAACAGCACCAGTCATAATAAAGATGCAAATTATATATGTACTACCGCTCTAATCACTATTAAATGTGATCTGTTTAAGTGCTTTTGGATTAAAGCCTCCATTGTAATTTACATAGCTTTTTTATATGAAAAATAAAAGAAATGTATTTATAGTTTGTCACTGCAATGCATAACTTAGATCTGATAAAGCTCTAACAAGGACGGAACAGCTCATCTCTTGTTTTAACCTAATAAACTGGTTTAAACAAACAATACCAGTTTTAACCCTTTCTCTCTGTATTTTTAATAAAATGGTGGTGGTGCTGCGGTATCGTTGTCACCTCACAGTAAGACATTGTCCTGTTCGATTCTCAGCTAAAGTGTCTTCTGTGTGGAGACATACGTGAATGGGCATACCTTCATTGAAGGTTGTGCATCAGGGCTGGCAACTCGGTACATAAAAATCTGCTGCCAATCATTAGCGGACCAGAGTTCTGTTGTGGCGACCCCTAACCCCTAAAAGCCAACAGATACAACATACAAAATGATCTTTGACACAGGTCTCACATAAGAAATTGTGATTGCTATCCATATTAGTAATTTGTATGCCACTATCAAGTATAATTTGTTCCTGTAGTTGAAAAAGGAGCAAGCAGGTTGGCTAGGTACACAGATATCATACAAAGTTTATTAAGCTACTCCAGCAATAAATGTGCCAAACAAAGCATGATAAAATCACATCACTAAAAAGTATCAATGAGTTTAGCACAGAGTACAAAACCTTCATGTTTAAAAAATGTGCTTTTTTCCTTCTAAAATAAATCAAGGACTTCATCAGGACTAAAGATTCAAAGGTACCCCAGTGATTAAATACTAGCACTAATCACATGGTAAGTTACATAATCTAAAAATTTTAAGTAAAATTATACTTCAGAAACTTATAGTTAAGTTATTTGATATGAAAGTCAAAACCAACTGTTAATATCAATAAGGTGTTATAAATATATCTGATATATAGTTTGTTAACCATACTTAAAAATAAAATCCATAATAAAAATAATTAAATTACACAGTTTCTGTACAAGGTCAATATATTTTATGTCATACAATATATTTAAATAAATACATATATTTCACGCAAGATTCCATAATAGGATCAGAACCACAGATCTTTTATCAAAGTTTACCTACTGCCAGTTTTAAAACTGGGTCAATTAATACATTTTCATTAAGACCTTGTGGCACTCCTGCATTTATTTATTTATTGACATTTGTTAACCGGGTGAGTCCATCTGGGTCAGAAACCTATTTTCAGTGGAGACCCGAGAAGAAAAGCTCCAGTTATATTTAATATACATGTTAACAGAGAATACAAGATACATTTAGTTACATTCAGTTTACTTTTTACAGAGAAAACAAGTTTCAGTTAGTTACATTCATTTAACATTTTGCAGAAAAAAGATTCCAAATCAGTCTACAGTATGGTAGAATAAAGTGGTGCAGTAATGGTAAAACAAGGTCTAGTTGCATCTAAAATTCTGCTAGCCATATCTAAACATAAAGCAAAAAGAGGGGTAAGATAAATATATAATAGGATGAGCAGTGAAAGGATAAGAATAGGATAGTATACAAGCATAAGGCATTATATATGTAACAATCTTTAATGATAAAAAATCCCATGTGATTAAGAAAGTGTATTAGTTTTATACTTTGAGAGCTTTGATAGGCTGTTTTTGCAGTCTATGTAGAATGGGTGAGAGTTGTGTCCTCTGAAAGTGGGGGTTAGTTGAGGTTATGGCAGGGACAAGTTTTGGAGTTGAGCAGATGATGTTTGAGTTCCTTTTTAAAGTGAGATGGGTGTATAGTGGCACATAAGTCTAAGGGAAGTTAGTTCCAGGACTGGGCTACTAAGCATTTATAGAGTAATTGGA
Source organism: Protopterus annectens (assembly GCF_019279795.1). Taxonomy (NCBI): domain Eukaryota; kingdom Metazoa; phylum Chordata; order Ceratodontiformes; family Protopteridae; genus Protopterus; species Protopterus annectens. Next base: position 164,198,654 of record NC_056736.1, read on the forward strand.
AATGGAGATTAGTGTTGAGTCATCTGCATATTGGATGAGGGAAGATTTTTGGCAAGATGTGTAGAGCTCATTTTTGAAAACATTAAATAGTAGGGGACCCAAGACGGAGCCTTGTGGGACTCCAGTAGGGACTGAAATATAGGGAGAGTAGGAAGAGAGCCATCTGACAGATTGTTGTCTACAAGATAAGTAGTTGGAGACGCAGGTAAGGGAGGTAGCAGATAGATTAAGGTTTGCAGTTTTGGTTAGGAGGATAGAGTGAGAGATGGTGTCAAAGGCTTTGGAAAGGTCAAGGAAGAGACACGATATGAGTAGATTGTTGTCATGAGCCTCCGCTATGGTCTATGTGAAAGATAGGAGGGCAGAAGATGTACTATGGTTAGGGCGGAAACCATGCTGTGTGGGAGTGAGAAGGTTTTGCTGGAGTAGGTATTTGAGAAGTTGTGAGTGAATACATGTTTCTAGTATCTTAGAGAGGGGTGATAGGATGGAAATAGGACAATAGTTAGATGGGTCAGTAGAACTGCCACCTTTATGGAGGGGATAGTGAAAACAGATTTCCAAATAAATGGAACTGTAGCTTCTTGGATGAATCTGTTGATAAAGAAAGAATGTGTGGGGTAGTTTGGGCTATCCAGGAGTGAAGTTCAGTAATTTTGTTTGATAGGCTTTGTATATTAATGGAGTAAATAGTTAGTTGTTTCAGCAAGGGTGTGTTTGTGCTATGAGGATGGGTTAGGTTATGAGAGTGAGTGGATGAGGAGGTATAGGGAGAATTTAGTGATATGAGATAGAGAAGAGAGGGAGATAGACCTGAATTTGGTTGGATGTCACCAGGACATAGTAGGTTATTAATGAGATGTGTGAGTGAAGAATAAGGTAATAGGAGGTTGTAGAATTTAGTTTTGTATTTGAGGGAGTATGAAGGGGTCTGAAGTATAGTTAGTTTGTGGAGACAGGAGGGAGAGAAGTTAAAGAGATATGGTGAGATAATGATGAAGGAGGTTGTATGTATATTTTCATAGGCACAGGAGGTTGAGGAACAGGTATGAGGGTGGGAAAGGTAGGAGTGATAAGAGGTAATAGCAGAGAAGAATAGGAGAATAGTAGTGGTAAAGAGAAGGAGTTGCATTAATTCTGAGTTGCTAAATTTCACCTTTTTTCTTTTTTTAGCATTTTCAAATGCAAGGATGTTTTGTTTCTGTTAATGATTTCTAGTTTAGTCATAGTCTATGGAGTTGAAAGTTTTGCATAATCATGCGCTTTTGAATATGTGACTGATAAGCATTTGGTTGTTTGAGTACTGATAATGGCTTCATAAGTATATATACATTTATTCCATGATAACCCTATTAATCCAGTTCATAGTCACTGGGATATGCAGCCTATCTCACAATTCAGTGGACATGGCAGTGTAGATAATTCTGACTGGGGAATCAATCTACTATAGGGCATGCACAAACACCTAGATAATGTATGCAGACCTGCAGAAAATTTGCAGGAGCACCATTTCATCTATACCACATCATTGGTATGTAGTAGGACATCAGACCACAAAATAAAAGTCTACATGGACTACAGTAGAATGAATGGACTCCAAACAGAAGAAACCACAGCCAAGAAATATACCTTTCTGCTTTTAGCCCTTGGAGTGAATCTTAGTTACATTGCCTATCTTTTTCAGGATACAGTACTAAGAGGAACCATATACTGTGTCCCATGTAGTTATAACAGATGCTCAGAACCAACAGGTGCAATGTATCAGACTAACCATGTCTCTCTCTCTCTTTCTCTCTCTCTCTCTCTCTCTATATATATATATATATATATATATATATATATATATATATATATATATATTTATAGAGAGAAAGAGAGAGAGAGGGAGAGAGATATATATCTATCTGTATCTGTAAAAATTAGACAACATAATCTACTACTGAAGAAGTGTTTTCCAGACTTAAGGAAAGTGCACAATTTCCTTAAGGAAGAACAAATCAGCAGAAAGGGAAAACTAGTTGTAGAGGAATGACTTCTCCTGATATTGGTATACAAATTACAAAAATGGACCTTTGCTGCAACTTCTTATGCAAGATCCATGTCAAAGATCACTTTGCATTCTTATTTAAAAAAAGAAGAAAGGATTCAAGCTGGAATTGCTTATTTAAACCATAGTTTATTAAGTTAAACAATAGATGAATATTTTTACCCTTGTCAGGTCTTTATCATATCTAAGTTATAAATAACAGTAACAAGTAATATATACTTTTCTTTTTTCTATATATATAGCCATGTAAACTGCAGTGAAAGCTTAATTTTAAGGCCACTTACAGGAGAACCACACCCAGAGACTCAAAACATGTTTATCTCATCATTGTTTGGTGTTTCCTACATTTTAACACCATTCTGGGACTATTTACAGTTTTTTAAATATTTTTATATGTAATTTCTGAGTCTGACCACATGACGACTGGCATCTTGAAGTAATTCTGATTGTTTAGTCTGACTCTGGGTATCCCACAATGCAGTGCTTGTCTGTAAGAAGTTACATCATGCTGGCCTCTTTCGTCCTAAAACTCATTTCACTGCATTGATTTTACATGTATACACTGCTGTCTTTCAGTCAGTTAGTTTTAAGTAACATTTCATGCTATTCAATGACTAATTAAAACACAAACAGTGCAAATGCCACAAAACATTTCCAAAGTGCTTTTTATGCTGTTTCTTTTTAAAATGGCTAAACTGCAGTTTTTGTTTTTGTGAAGCCTGAATTGTACTTTGACTAATCTCCCATCCCCCTTCACGTCTAAGTTTCCTAGCTGTCAAAGTGCAAAGGGTAATTTGAGCAGTTACCTGCTGTGATTGACAGCTCACAGCAAGAGACTAACTCATGTACTACTTCCTTGTTCTAGCCTTTACTTTCTGTATGGGTAGGGGAAGGATCAGGGAGTTGTGACATCATGGCATTGGTGGGTTTTTAGAACAGTCATGGTAATGTCAGTTTGGTTGGGAATAGGCCAGAAAACTAGCTGTATTCAGTGGTCTTGATGACATCAATGAATTGGAGACTTTCCCAGGGTGGGATAACATTTTTGAAAGTGAAACCACCACATTACAGTAAGGTACTGTACTAGTGGAGAGAAACAGTCAATTTAAAATATTTGAATGCTGTGTTGCTGTTTATTCATAGCAGGGGCAATAAATAAGGAGAACAAGGACAGAGAAGTTGAGCATTTAATAACAGAATCCCATTGCTGTCCTTTAAACAGATCACATTCAAGAACATTGATTGGAGTAGTGGTACATTCAAAGTTTGCATCTTTACTGTGATTGGTGCTGTTAACTCCTTATCTAAGTAAGCACAAAGTCACTGTATACTTGACTGTTGATCAGAGTGGAAGGTATAGCATCAAATAATGTAGGCATCACATCCTGCATTTATTTTATATTAATATAGTATAAAATTACATAGATGGCAGTGAGACCATTTTTATTAATAAATTGAGGAGATTCCTAAAATCCCATTAAGCTAGCATGTACCATCATAGTAAATAATTCTACTGATCAGATGCATCATAATATGAACAATTCAACTTGATACTAAATTAATCTTCAGATATCAAATATAAGTAAAAGAACTACAATGGAAGTAAAAGTAATCATCAAAAATCTGACTGTGAAATCCTTGAATATGTTAGGGTCATACTTCTTTTATGTTTGTCATTTCCTTCTTTGACACTTGACTGCATGGTATGTGACAGTTTCCTTCTTGGGGGGGGGGGTTCATCAGAAGTGGATCATTATTTTGTTTATATTTATGTACATTCACCATATTGACCACTGCTGCAGTAGCCTTATCTATATGATTCATATCCTGCCAAGGATATAACAGCCGGCTAGCTCTCAAATCTTCAAGATACCTTCCATGCTCGCAAACTGTCAGGCAACTCAAGCTGAGCTGAATAAAAGACAAGATGATGTGTGAAGTCCATCAGAGTTTTACTGCTGACACAGATTATGCTCCTCTGAGGTGTTCGCGTATCAACAGTCAGTTTGTGATTTCCTTTGCTGGACAAATAAGTTCCGTTTGCAGAAAAAACTTCCATTTTCTTAATTCTGTTAATGTTTTATTACTTTACTCTTCAAGAAAATTATTTTAAAGCTAGTAGTTTTGTGTTTTAATGGACTCTCTTGACATTGTAATGTAAATTTAAACAGAGCACTTTTTTTCTGTCAGTTTAAAAGTAGTGTAAAGTCACTGAATTTTTTTTTTTGTGGAGAATTGTGTTTATTTTTGCTTGTGTGTGGTTGACATAATAGTGTTTTAAAGTGTTTTTTTACTGTGTTATTTTGTCAGAAAAGTAGTTTTGTGGAAAGGTAGTGTTTACCAGCAATTGCTGCTTGTCATTTCCAGGAAAGAGGCATAATTTTCAGCTTGACCATGGGACTTGTCCCAGAGTAGGTCCTTCTTTCACCCAAAAAAAAAGAGAAAAGATTAAGCAAACAGCCTTTGCCATCACAACAAGCTAGCAATTTGACTCAGTTGTAAGTGAGTGACTATACTGTTGCCATTTGTTGTACCTCAGACCATTCATCTTTAAACCTGGATCCCTCTGGTTTAGCACCTACAGCCACTATGGACTGAGGGTTAGTTACGTCCTCAGCAGCTTTTAGAGTTCCCTTCAGTGGACAAAAGAGAGCCACTCTTGTCAATACTGGGAGAGGAAACAGGGAGGTTTGCCCTATTTTATCAGAATGCTGTGGCCATCCCAGTGGAAGCTGCTGCTGCTATTAGTAACATGGATGACCCCATTTTCCTGTCAAACAGAAACAGAAAACCAAACATGTATCTATTCCTCAGTGTTCTTTGGATGGGATAGTTTACTGTATCTGGCTCAGGGTTTAATTCAGATTATTGATCCTTCTTGTAAGAAAGAGGGATACCTCTTTTCCTGAAGAGATTTGTGATTCTTTATCTGAACACAAAGATGCAAGAAGAGATATAGTTTTTTTTTCCATTCTCCCTGTGGATGTTTCTCTTTCTCATAGACTAATCCTAGAATGTGTCAGTGTTTTCTGTAGGAAAACACTGAGGATTCACAGTCCTCCAGAAAATACTATATGGGTTGTTACAAAAGGATTTTCCAGAGCCTACACCCATTCCTCCTGTTCTGTCTGCTTTAGAGGATGTGTGTATTTCTGCTTGCAGTTTTCATGATAGTAAGTCAGTTACCCCTAAAAAGGCAAATAGAATATATAAAGTTCCTCAGTCTTTTAAATTTGTATACACTATTCCCAAACCTGACCCAGCAGCTATAGCTTTAGTTCATTCCATTGCTGCTGACCACTTAGTTAATTCCAATCCAATTATTTCTGATAAGGATGAAAACTTTTTGATAGGTATGGGAAAAAGTGTATATGTCTGCACATCTGATTTTCAGAACTTTTCTAGGCTCAAGTATTAAAGTTTGTTCTGACAATATGAGACATTTTGAGAAATGTTTTATCCACCATTTCTTACTGTGAGAAAAGTCTGCTTTAGATAACTTAGTCTCAACTTATTGTTTATAGTATGTGAATAATGCTGTTTGATACTTCTTCCAGGTCTATGGCCAGCAGTACTGTTTTGAGGAGGTTTGTATGGCTGCATTCAAAAAACTTTCCAGATGATGGTAAAATGAGATTTTTAATTCTCCTGACGAGCAGATAGAGAATTTGTGCATGGCCCCTGCCACAGAGGTGCTCAAAAAGTGAGACAAAAGGGACAAGGTGATCCAAGGAATATGTATGATTTTTTAGACCTCCTTCTCCAAATTTCCCAAGAAATTTTCTAGCTCCTTATCCAGTTTTAGGATTTATTTATTTGTATTTGCTTTTGATGGTACAGTATTGATCTTCATGCATCTTTTTTCAGACTTAGCCCGAGAGTGGTGTCTGCTTAAGTGACTTGCTCAGAGTCACACAATTAGGCAATGGAGGTTGAGGAATCACGCCTTGCACCACTGAACCACAGGAAACAGCTCATTAACAGATCTTTAATCCTCTAAGACAACTGCCAGACAGAATAAGTAGTCTCAATAAAATGCAGGTAAAAAAAAAATTAAGAAGAAATGGAAAGGGGGTTCCAAAACAAAATCTCAAACCTCCCAAAACCTAGTAGAGTCTAACAAGTCTTAATGGCTATGCAAGAGATCTTGTGAACCCCTCCCATCCTGGCTTCTTTTTTGTTCTGGAACATCTGAATCTCCATTTTTCTCTTTGGCAACAGATAGTTTCAGATGGGTCTGTATTAGATCTTCGAATGCTTAGGTTGTCGAACGGCGAAACATTGACACCTAGATGTCAAAATCTAATAAATATGACAGGCCAATTACGCAAATTTTCTCCTAGGAAAAAAATTTGCATGGCCAACAGAAAAAAAACAAACTCTAAAACCCTAATCAAGTGGGGGACTTCACCCCCCACACCTCTGACATGGGGGGCTGTGCCCCCCACATCCCTCCTAACTAAAATATACCAACTCTGAGATTGCTCTATATCGGGGAAAAGGGCAAATCCCCAATGACAGCCAAGCAATTTTTTTCCCCAGGGAAAAAAATTTGTGTAATTGGCCTATCACATTTATTAGACTTTGACGTTTAGGTGTCGACGTTTCGGCATTCGACAACCTAAGCATTCAAAGATCTAATATAAACCCATTTCAGACAGCAGGTTTCTTTGAATCATTCATCAAGGATACAGATGGCTGTGGAAGGAAATTCCTCCTTTCCAGGGGGTGGGGTCATTCCTCAACCTCCAGATCAGACTCTTTTGTTTCCACCAGTTCTTCATCACATACTGCTCCAAGGAATGATAGCATCAGTTCCTACTTCCCAGGTAGGGAAGAATTTTCACTCAAGGATGTTTCTGGTTCCAAAGAAAGAAAATTCTTGGAGATCACTTCTGGATCTTTCTTTCTAAACCTGTTTGTGATAGTGCCTAAAATTATGTCACTTCAGAGTCTGTTACCTCTTCTTACACTTTCACGTTTCTAGGCAATACTAGACTTAAAAGAATTTTATCATTACATCCATATTCATCCTGACTTCAGACATTTCTTAAGGTTTTGAATGTCTGGATCACATTATCAGTTTTCTGTATTAACCCTTGGGCTATCCACTGCACCAACAGTGTTCACAAATTCTCTAGTTCAAGTTATAGCTCATTGCAGATTGCAGGGTATTAAAATGTTCCCACATTTAGATGACTTGCTTATTATTGCAGAGTCTTTTACAAAGCATCAGGAATCTCTCTGTTGGGTGAGAGATTTCTTACACAAGCAGGGATTCCAAGAGAACATTCAAATGTTTTTGTGAACTCCTTCACACAGGATTGTGTTCCTGGGATGTCAGCTAGACTCCTAAGTTCAAAGATCCTTTCTTCCACAGGAAAAAATAAATAAATCTTCACCTAGATCCATTTCTAAGGTTTTCCACTGAGATCCTAGGATTTTTGTCTCATGGCATCTATGATCCTCATAATAAGCCTGGCAATATTCCACATGAGAAAGATACAGTGGTTCATAGGTTCATAGGTTCATACTAGGCTATCTGCCCTAGGGCATTTATAAGCCTAGCCAGAGTGTGTTTGGCTTTTGCCACCCATTTTAAATAAATTTTGCTATGCCCTTTTTCAAGGTTAGCATACTGTGCCTCTGTCTAACAGTGACACAGAAGTGATACCAGGGGTAAACCTACGATCTCCCATCCACTCATCAACATTCCTCTTGAAGAGAGTCAATGAGGGACTCTGTCTAACCTGGACTGGGATTTTATTCCAGAGTGAAGGGAGGGTTATGAATCTGTCCCTCCAGCTTGTCCTATTTATTTCTGTGCTGAGGTTCAAGTCTCTCAAGCGCATAGCTCGATGGGATTTGGATTTTCTGAGGTGCAGCATGTCCATTAATTCCGGGTTGGACATGGCTTTATACGTCAGGCACAGATCGCCTCTGAGCAGGCGGTATGCCACTGAGTAGAGCTGGAGTTTCTTTAACTGGGCAGCATATGGCATCTGTTTGAGCCCTTTGATCCTCTTGGTGAGGTACTTTTGGGGTCTTTCCAGTTGCTGCAGGTGTCTGGTAAGGTACATCTCAAAAGGGGCATTGTACTCAATTATGGGCCTGATGAGGGATGAGTAAAGAAGCACAATGACCTCCCCTGATCTAGATGTGAATCCCTTCATGATTAGGTGGGCTATATAAAATGTTTTTCTAACCACTGTGGCCACGTGGTTGTCAAATGAGAGATTGCTATCAACTTGGGTCCCCAGGTCCCTAATTACTTCCTCTGTACTTAATGGATTACCACCTATGTGGTAACTTGTGGGCACTTTGTTTTTGCCAAAGGGGACGACTATACACTTTTTGGCGTTTAGCTTGAGGCCATGGCTCTGGCACCAGATGTCTGTTTCTATGAGGCCCTTTTGGAGGATGCTTGTGTCGGCTGGATAGTTGATTATGGCACCCAGTTTGCAGTCATCTGTGAACTTGGTCAGCCACAGTCCTTCCGTGTTGGCCTGTACCTCTGAGAAATATATACCGAACAAGAGAGGTCCCAGGACTGAGCCTTGTGGGACGCCACTTGTAACTGGTTTGGAGTCTGACATGGCTCCAGCAATTCTAACCATGTGGGTTCTGTCCTTGAGCAAGTTTGCAACCCATCTAGTGACATAGGGGTTTATATTTAAGCTGGTGAGCTTATCTATAATGCCCGAGTGGGGTATTGTATCAAAGGCTTTTGCGAGGTCCAGGTAGGCTGTGTGGACCACCTTCCCCTCGTCAATGGCCTTGGTGACTGTTTCAAAGAAATCGACCAGGTTTAATAGGCAGGATCTGCCCTTAACAAAGCCAAACTGGGTAGGATCCAGTGTCTGTAGGTCCCCAATATCTTTATTTATGAGGTCCATAATGATCCTTTCCATAGCTTTGCAGACCAAGCTAGTCAGGCTTATGGGGCGATAGTTTCCAGGATCCATTGAGGCACCACCTTTGTGGAGAGGGACCACTGTTGCTGTACGCCACTCTTTGGGTACATATCCTGTAGTAAGGCTGAAATTGAACAGTAGTTTTATGTTTGGGTTTAGCTCTTCTTGGAGTTCATGTAGGATGCAGCCTGGGACACCGTCTGGTCCCAGGGGTATTTTAAATCTCTTTGATCCCGCATTAATACCTTTTATCTTTTCAAATCTCAGTGCTATTATTTGTCAGAAGAGAAACCTTTTAGTGGAGACAACAGATATCCTTAAATCCAGGTCTCCCCTTCTCCTTTCCTACTCCAAAGTATTCAGTCACCACAGAAGCTTCAGACTTCGCTTGGGGAGCAGTTTCAGAAGGGATAAAAGTGCAGGGGTTGTGCAACAAAGAGAACAGACACAAGCACATATATATCAAAGAGATTCTTGCCCTGATCAAGGCACTCAACTATACGAATCATCTTTGGTCCCCAGAACCTCTTCAAGTGGTTGCACATAGTACCACAATCATGTAGTACATCGGCAAGCAAGGGGGGACCAGGTCATACCTCTTTTGCTGACTTGCCATGTTAGCTTTAGATACAGCTTCATAGTACATTCTCACTCTACAGGCATCCTTCATTTCATCAGATCAAATGTGTGTGACAGTCAAGCTAAGCAGGATCTTCACAAATGGAATCTAGATTAGGGGGTCTTCCAAGATTTGATCCATTTTTGGGGAGTTCCTCAAGTAGACCCCTTTGCCTCTTCTCTGAATAATCAACTGGAAAGATTCAGTTTCATGCTTGGAAGACAAATACATTTTCTTTTCCTTGGACATGAATGTTACTGAATGGTTTTCCACCCTTCTCACTAATGTCCTGTGTACTTCTGAAGATTCAGAAAAAAATCCCCCCAAAATCATTGTGGTGGCTCCCTTCTGGCCCAAGCAACTATAGTTCTCCCTTCTTTTGGAAAAGTCTAGGGGCAATTACCACACATGTCCTCACAAACTAGATCTACTCATAGAAGAACAGAGGTGTTTGAAACACCCTGACATCAATCAACTTCAGCTGACTGCCTGAAAGATATGGTCTTAATTCTTTTTAGTCACCTGTTTACTGAGGACATACAACAGATACTAAGGAGACAAGAACACCTGCTACAAGAAAATCATTTATAAGCAAATGGAAAAGGTTTTCTAGTTGGTATCATCAACATAACCATCACCCATTCAGGGCTAAGTTGTTCACTGGTTCTACAATATTTGTGTGAGTTACTATCTTACGGCCTTTCTTATTCCTCTGTCAGGGTTCCTTTATCAGCCATTTCACCACTCCTGTCCATGTATCCTCTTTCAATCCAGTTTCATTTTAACATTTTCTTGAAAGCGGTTTTGCATAAGAGGCCACCAAGAAAACAAGTGGCCCCTCCTTGTCATCTTAATTTTTGTTTTAGAGAAGCTAACACTTGACCCATTTGAACCAGCTAGTCTGGCTGAAGTTCTTAACATGGAAAACTGTTTTTCTGATTGTTCTGACCTCTGCAAAAAAAGATTATCTGAGTTGCAAGCTCTTATGATGCGTCAACCCTATCTCATTTTCCATAGGGACAGGGTTTCTTTGAGAACTAATTCTTCTTTTGTGCCTAAAGTGGTATCTGAGTTTACTTTATGCCAAACTGTCCTTCTTCCAGTTTTCCTTCCTGATCTTAAAAAGAGGGCAAAGGATATTGCATACTTTAGATTTCCACAGACACCTCAAACACTAACTTGGCAGAACTAGATATTTCACATCTGTAGATCAATTTTCATTTCATGTGAAGTTATCAAGGTGCAACCTGTGCCAAACAGACTATTTCCAAATGTTTGTCTAAAGGTGTTTCCTTTTGTTATATTCTCTTTCTACCTCTCAAATGTAGTTAGCCAAGGTAATCTACCCATATAGCTAAGGCTACTACAGCAGTGATCAATGTGATGAACATAGTACAGTTATGTAAGTAAAACTTATTGTAACAGTTGATGTTTGAATGATCACTGCTGCAATAGCTGCTCCATCCCTCCATCCTCTTAGATGTTGGTGTGTTTATTTTATGCTAGGATGTAAATATTTATTTTAGTGTTCTTAGCATTGTCCTTTCATGGCTCAGTACTCCCCTCTGCTGGCAGGAAAGCTCTGAAGGGCATTGCACCCAAACTTGTCTTTTAGTCAGCTCAGCTTAAGCTGCCTGACAGATTGAGATCATGGAATCTGCCCAGAAGCTTTGGAAGCTTGTTGGCTGTTATATCCTTGGCAGGATATAACCCATATATCTAAGGCTGCTGCAGTAGTGATCATTTGAACATCTGCTGTTATAGTAATTTTTGCTTACACATCTGTATTGCTTACACATCTGTATTGTAGATATGTCATTTGTTGTCAGTTTGGGCAGTTTTTCCATCCCTTTTAACTTTTTGGTTTAAAAGCCCATGTTTGTGAGGGTTTGCACTTATTTAAGGTCACAGATCCAGTTTTGGTGTCCTGCCGACTACAAGAGCAACAGGAAGGAGAAAGAGATACTCTAAGTCCCTCCATTTTTATTTTCTCATAATTCACTGCTCTCTTTTTTGTCATTTTTAATTTATCTGCATTTATTTAAACTGCATTTGCCTTAATATTGCTACACACTCAAGTGTGCTAGCTTGTACTGCATTTAAAGTACTTTTGCTACTGTTTTAACTGCTTTTCTGCAAAAAAAAAAGTACTAAGCTTGTTTCCCACCTTTACTGTAACTAGTCTAGTGCAGATACAGATTTGCTTGTCCAGGACAGTTTTGTAAGTTTCAAGGCTGCCCAGACCTTACTGTGCTGGAGGGAAGCCATCTAGCTTATCAGTGGGAGTGGTAAGCACTAGGTAGCCTATCTACCACAAGAGGAGTGGCTTCTAGGCCAGAAATTGTAGTTTGTTGGCCGTTTGGGCAGTTTTTCCATATCTTTCAACTTTCTGGTTTAAAAGCCTGTGTTTGTGTGGGTTTGCACTTGTTTAAGCTCCGTGGATCCAGTGTTGGTGTCCTGTAGACTACAAAAGCAACAAGAAGGAGAAAGAGATACTCTAAATGCCTCCATTTTGATTTTTTCATAATTTACTGCTCTCTGCACTTGTTTTTTGTCGTTTCTAATTTATCTGCATTTATTTAAACTGCAGTTGCTTTTATATTGCTACACCCTCATGTGTGCTAGCTTGTACTGCATTTAAAGTATTTTGATACTGTTTTAACTGCTTTTCTGCAAAAATAACAAACAAACAAAAAAAAAATTTCTAAGCTTGTTTGCCACCTTTCCTGTGACTAGTCTAGTCCAGATACAGATTTTCTGTATCCAGGACTGTTTTTTGAGTTTCTGAGCCCCCAGACCTTTTTGTACTGGTGGGAAGCTACTAGCTTATCAGTGGGAGTGGTAAGCACTAGGTAGCTTATCTACTACAAGAGGAATGGTTTCTGGTCCAGAAATTGTAGTTTATTGACCATTTGGGCAGTTTTTTCCATCCCTTTCAACTTTCTGGTTTAAAAGCCTATGTTTGCGTGGGTTAGTGCACCACATAGTGATGCTCAGCTGAGGTAAACTATTACTAGTGCCAGAAAGTCTGCTCTTCAATTTCCCCTTAAAACATGCTTGTTCTTTTATTTCTTACACTTCAATTAGCTTAATTGGCTAGCACTTTAACAGGGTTTTGTAGCATTTATTGTAGCACAATTAGGTGTTATCAGCACTAGCTGTTCCTACACAGTAACAGCACCAGTACTTATTAGTTATCACCACCCCTTCTGATATGATTGTAAGGCAATTCCCTCTGCTTTCTTCTGCTAACCTGGTGCACATGGGCACTCTGAGACAGTGTGGCAACTGTCTAATGTACACAGACAACCCTCTCCTCTTACCTCGTAACACTCATACATGTGAGAGATGTACTTATATCACCAAACTGGAAGCAGTGCATGCTCCAACCAAGCTCAGAATAGCTGGTCAAGAGGAGAAGGTCAACACCTGAAACTCACTACATAGAATACACAGCCCTTCAAAACACCAACCATAACAACCCACACATAGAAACACAAACCATACACCCACCTTCGGGGAGGGTGTCAATAAAAATTTACCCAAACAACAGAGACCCCGAGACAGAGGCACACTCGACCACCACAACATAACACCAACCCTGGAACACATAGTTCATCACCACAGTGTGCCGCTCAACACAAGCCCTTAAGGCAAAACACTTTCCCCAATGTACTAATCATAGGAGACTCAATTGTGAGGCACACTGATGTCCCACTCACTAGGCTGAACAAGGAGAGAGTGACAGTCAGTTGTCTATCAGGTGCCAGGATCTGCCCCGTAACACATGCACTCAGGTCACTCCACAACAAGTACAAATATGACTCAGTCATTGTCCATGTGGGTGTGAATGACCGGAGACATACCTCCCTAGACTAGATGAAAAGAGATGTGATGGAACTCTCGGATTATGTGGCCCAGGCAGGTATAACCCTAGCCCTGAGCAGTATTCTACCAACACCTAGAATGATACCACAGTACAAGCAGAAAATGATTGACTTCAACAATTGGCTAAGTTTTGTAATGTCCGTCAAACCAAGTAATTAATAATAACTCTTATTTATATCTCCTTTAAAACTCAAAGATAGCTCTGGTTATAGCAACAGTGTTTTGCCAAGTAACAAGCTTTTCAATTCCTTTAATATTTTACCAATAACATTGTGCCCCTGGCTTAGTTAAATCCTACTGATGAACATTCTCTTCACTAAACCTAACACCATAGCAAGGTTTAGGTACCTGCAGCACCCGTGGATGCTGGGGGAGCCCTTGATCATCCTTGACTGTGTGGGAGCCCCACAAAAGCTGCTGCTGCTGACTGGGGAAACTGAGGAGAAAAAAATGTACCAATTTCCTCCTGATTACATTATTAATCTGAACAGGGCTGTGATGGGACCCTGTTAGCATAAATCTTATAATGAACATGAGCAAGGTAAGCACTAGAGAAATCAGCACCCCAGTATGACTGATCCTAGTGCATATCTTGTATTTTAAGAAGAGCTGATGCTTCCAGTCTTTAGGGATGGTTTTCTTCTTCATGGGTTTTATACTTACTTACAGAACACCAGATACTATAATTCTCAATACCAAAATAAAGATTCAGAATTAGTAACATATTTTAAATATTACTCAAATTCAAATACAAAATGAATAGAGCCAACACATTTTGCATCAACATTCTTTTTTTTTTATGAAACCGTGATCTCTGGATTTACTAACTGTCTGTAATCCTGAATGATTTACCAGCAAGTGAAACTTTTTACAAGGGAGAGAGCAAGATGCATGCACGTGCTTGTGTGTGTGTGTGTGCGTGTGTGTGTGTGTGTGTGTGTGTGTGTGTGTGTGTGTGTGTGTGTGTGTGTGTGTGTGTGTGTGTGTGTGTGCGTGTGTGCATCTGTGAAAAAAAATGATTTTTATCTGTGTACACACCCAATAATGCCATGACACATACATTACTCTTCTGAGTTTGATAAACTTTATAATCTGTTTAGAGTGAGGGGACAGGCTGAGAATTTTTTATTAAATATCTTTAATGAAGTGAGGGTAAAAAGAAGAGTAGGACATTTTGTCCCGATTTTAGATATAGGTGGAGGTACCCAATTAGCTTTAAGCAATGTACAATATCAACATATGACATTTAATAGGTCTATGGTTACTACATTTAATGCCAATTTCTATCAACTTAGGGCAATAGTAGAATCCAATTGTAAAGTTTTTGGTATGGATTCAGAAAATGTGAAACATGTTGGTGAAAAACCTATTTTTATTTATAAGAAGGACGTGTGTCTTAAGGCACTACTTGAGAGGCCACTGAGGGTAAAGGGGGCTGGTAAAATAGTTAAGTGTGGTCACTGTTCACAGTGTCCCTATATTCTTGAATATTCAGAACTTGTTGTGGAAGGATATGGGATAATTAGACTCCATCATAGATTTTATTGTGGGAGCAAAATGTTGGTATATTTAGCCCAGTGTTTATGCTGTTCCACATTCTATATAGGCAAGACCAAGTTGAGTTTACGGAAAAGAGTTTATCAACATAACTATAATATTACAAAAAAAGATGAAATAAATGCTTTATATAAACATCTGGCACAGAATGCTGGACATAGATTCAGATTTTGTGTTATTGATGGAGCAGATTTGGATCAGAGAGGAGGTCCGGTAGAGGACGTCTTAGAATTTTTGGAATGTAAATGACAATTAAAAACTAGAGCGAACAGCTTTCCCAGTTTAAACAAGTTTATTTCCATATCTTGTGTATTAAGATTAAAGGCTGCTACGTATATCTGAATGCACCTTATCTATTTACCTTGTTTTTAATATGTATTTGTATAGGTAGTGTTTTATAATGTTTTATTGATTCTATATGTGTGTGGGAAGATGGACTGCTACTTTAATAATTAATAATTTATGTTTTAATTAAGTGCTTGTTAGGGCTGTTATGTATGTATATAAGTTTGTAGAGGGATGTGGTATTTTATTCTGAAGAAGTCCTGTGTACCAAGTGGATGAAAGCGCTAAATAAACTCTTTTCCTCTCTGTTCATTATGTCACCATCCACTTTTGTGTTTATTTGTTTATTTATTTATTTATTTGCCATTTGTTTACTGGGAAAGTCCATTGGGCTGAAAAATGAGCCCATTTTCAATGGAGGCCCGGGGAGAAAAGATCCAAGTACAGTGTTAATAAGAAATGACAGTACATCAAGTTTTTTTTAAATCATAATACAACAGTCTTCAAAATGATACATAGTTCATTTATCACAGTTAGATACAGTAGAACATTATATATTTAATTATCTGTAGGAGTCATAGTAGTTAGGCAAGTAACAGCACATATAAGAGAGAGGGCACATTTAAGTTCCAAGATATGCAGTGAGAGGGAGGCAGAAAGAGAAAGATATCAAGTAATGTAGTGGAGATAAAAGTAGAGATATGAAGGGTGAGGGTTGACAGGAAAGTCAAGTAGGTAGGGAACAGGAGCATTCCCAGTGGAAAGAGAGATATGAATGAAGTAGTTTTTTAAAGGATGCAGGATTGTTAGTGGTTCGAATTTGGTGGGGAAAGGGAATTCCATAATCGTGCAAGTGAGAAAGATAGTAAAAATGTACTTGGAGTCCATATTGGCTTATACACTTCCAGAAGATTGTGGTTGTTGGACCTGAGAAGTCTGTTAGGCTGGTGGAGTTTGAGGGTGGAGGAAAGTGAGGCACAGTTTAAAGGTTTGAATATGAGTTTATGAGCAAGGGAGAGTTGAATAAAGGAGAGATAGTTGGGTAGTTCCAACCAATTCAGGAAGTGAAGGGCCTTGCAGTGGTGTGAGGAGGATTTGGATCCAGTTGCGAATTTAGAAATTTTGTTGTAGCAGGAAGCAAGTTTAGACTTCAGAAAAGTCTGAAGGTTTGTAAGAAGAGGGGCACCATACATGAGAGCGGGAAAAAGGTATGTGGTTAAGAGGGTATGCTTGGTTGAAGGAGTGAGATAACATGCCCAGTTTCTGATGTGTTTGTTTTGATATTTGTGTGTAGATGGACATCGAACTTTAGTTGTTCATTGATAATGACTCCTAGAATCTTTGAATGGGGAATTATATCTACTGGGGTTGAATTTTGACTAGTTATGGAGAAAGAGAGCTTATCTATTTCGAAATATTTAGAAGGAGTAAATATAATTTTGGATTTTGAGGGGTTGAGAGCAAGATGATTGTTTCTCATCCAATTCTCTGTGCAAGAGAAGGCATCTTGAGTAAGTTTCAAGAGTGTGGGTATGGATGTGGCTGAACAGAGTATAGTGGAGTCATCAGAGTATTGGATGAGCTTTGTGTTTGGAATACAGTAATGAAAGTCATTAATGAAGATGTTGAATAGTAGGGGACCAAGTATGGAACCTTGTGGAACCCCTGTGAGAGTGTGGAGGAAGGAAGAAGTAGAGTTTTTCCATTTTGTAGCTTGCTGCCTATTGGATAGGTAGCTAGAAAACCAGTTGGTGGAGGCGGAGAAAAGATTAATATGGGATAATTTAGACAAGAGAAGGTTGTGAGACACTGTATCGAATGCTTTTGATAAGTCTAATAGTAAGGTGGATACAAAGTTGCCAGAATCACGGGCATGATTAACAGTTTCTAGAAAAGAGAGGAGGGCTGTGGTGGTACTATGTCCCGGTCTAAAACCATGTTGTGTGGGGGTCAGTAATTGGTTATCTAAGAGATAAGGTAGGAGCTGTAAGTGGATGCATTTTTCAAGGATCTTGGAAATGGGGGATAGGATGGCGATGGGGTGAGAGTTAGAGATTTCGGTGTTATTGCCTCCTTTGTGAAAGGAGATAATAAAGGCTTGCTTCCAGAGGGAGGGTATATAGGCTTCTTGGATAGAATGGTTTATTAAGATGGAAATGGGAAAAGCAATGCCATCGGTGGCTAATTTGAGAAAGTTTGGTGAGAGTTGATCAGGGGCAACTGAACAAGGTTTCAGCTTTAGTAACAGTTTTTTTATAGTACTAACAGGAATAGGCATGAAAGAGAAGGGGAGATGAGAAGTATCAGTGGTGTTTGGGGGGGTTGAGGTTGTAGCAGGAGATGAGGCCTGGCCTATTGCATTGTTTGTGAAAGATTTGGTGAGTTTGTTTACTGAATTTATATAAAGAAACAGTTAAATTGAAAAGCCAGGAACAGATCAGAGGAGTTAGGATTTGGGCAGGGATTCTCTTTTTTTCCAGGATGGAGAAGGGTAAAGATGCTATTCCAAAATTTCTTAGGATTTGATTTGTGATTATTTTGTTATGTTGAATAATTGGTTTTACGGTCCTTAGTAATTTGTTTTTTTACTCTATTACGGAGTTGCTTGTATTCGGCTAGGCAGTTGGGAGTTTTATGTTTCTGGTACTGTTTCCATGCTTTATCACAGAGATGCATATGAGAGATGGTTTCTTTCCTAAGTCAAGGAGTAGTTTTTACTTTGACCCTTTTGGATCTGAGGGGGGAGAAACTATTTAGAAGGTTACGAAAGGAGGTATTGAAGTAAGTAACTTCAGTATCCAGAGGAAGGGTTTTTAGTGGGTTCCAGTTTATGAGTTTTAAGGAATTGGAGAAGGTTTAAGAGTCAAAATCTTTTAGACAATGGACTGAGATAATGTTATGGAGTGGTTGGAGGGAAGATGGAGAATGACAAGTGAAGGCAGGGAGATGGTTGCTAAGGGAATCGGGTAAGGTGCCACTGTCTGAGATAATATGGGGGTGGGAAACGAGTATCCAATCTAAAATAGTACCAGAAGTACCATCTTTAGTTGGTCTAGAGGAGTGTTTATAAGTTGGGTGAACTTATATAGGTTTATACTTTGGGAGTTTGTGGGAGAGTTTATGGAAGCCCAGTTGATATTCACAGGATTATAGTTTTGTATGTTGGATGAGATCCAGGAGAGGATATCTTCTAGGATGGGAATATTATTTCCTGGTGGAATGTACAGGGTTGCTATGCATATACTTATTCTTATTATTAATCTTTAGGAGGGCTAAGGTTACTTCTCCTGTGGCAAATTGAGGTATAGCTTTCGTATAAAGGGTAATTGTCAGGGAAGATGAGTAAAGTAATGCTTCTCCACCACCTTTTTTCTTTTGGGTTCCGTCCTTTCTTAGGATGCTATCGTTTGGGGGAGTGATTTCCCAATCTTTTATATAAGGTTTTAACCATGTTTCAGAGCTAGAAAGGATGTTGGGTTGGTTGTAGGATAGCCAGGCATGGAATTCAGTTAGTTTATTGTGGAGACTTCAGGCGTTTATTGTGGCAAATAAGAGAGATTTAAAGGTAGAGATGGAAGGGGTGAGGTACTATATTGGATGGTTATGGGACCGGGTTTAGGATGGATGTTGCCAGAGAGCAGGACAGAGAGGAATTGAAGTGTAAGTATAGAAAGGAGTTTAGAACCTTTGGAGGTAGGTTTGTGAGTGGGGTAAAGGTTTCGAGTGGGTATGGAAGAAATATGGGTTGTGATAGAACTGTTAGGTAAGAGTTTTCTCCTAAATGAAAGAGAGTTGTTGTAATTATATAGGAATGGAGAGATGTAGGGAGTTGGATGTGACTAATTTGGAAGAAAGGGGGAGGTTGTGTGGTAGGTAGGAGAGTGAGAGCTAAGTAGGAGAGAGGTGAGATAGTGAAGGCAAAACAGTGAGAATGAGAGTGATAGTAGGGCTAGGGATTGTGAGAATCTGTTGGCCATGTTGGGAATGGTGTAATATTAAGAGTATTGGGATAGGTAGCCTGAGAATAGGTATATGTAGTATTATGTTTGTGATGCAATGAAGTGTGGGTAGGTGATAGTGTAGGGGAGGGGTTAGATGAGTGGGAGGGTGTGTTGGGGATAGGTGTTTGGATGATGGAGGTTTGGATGTGATAGGCTGTTTTTAGAATGGGTGTGGTATTATGGCTATAAGTGTATAGTTACGGGGGGTGTGTGGGATAAGGGGTTAGGGAAGGGAGCGGGGCAGGAAGAAACAAGAAGAGCTGTGAGGAGATGTGGGTGATAGCCAATCAGTATCACATCAGCTCTTTTGCACTGAACTTGCGGTAAAGCCAAGGTATGGGAGGTTTAACACTTGAAGCGCCACTTGAGCAAGATAGCAAACATTACAGGCTTTTTGTAGGCTATCTTTATTTGTTTAACTTTGTATCTTGCAGAATCAGTTTGATTAGATGTTTAGACACTCTATTACTGCCGCTGTTTGGGCAGGATACACAAATGCGCTATTCTGAAGTACGCTTAAGGCAGTAGTCGTGTGTGGAACTCTGCTGCCACCTAGTGGCATTTAATATGAATTACTATGCAGTATATGCATTAGGGGGAATAAACAGTATTATGAGGTTCGGCCGCGGACACTGGTCTGCTCACTGAAAAAAAACATTAACTATTTCATTTAGCCTGAATATAACATTTAGCTAGTATAGGTAAAATAGCACATACACGCTACTTAGTGTGAAGCATGGGAGCAAAGTAGCACTTGAATTAGCCTGAATTCCTTCCTTGGGAGAGATAGGATTCCCTGGAGTTGAGACAAGGAGGGGAGTGTCACGCACTAGAAGAAGTAGGTTGAGAAAGACATTACTTAATGTGAAGCATGGGAGCCAAGTAGCACTTGAATTAGCATGGATTCCTTCCTTGGGAGAGATAGGATTCCCTGGAGTTGAGACAAGTAGTGGAGTGCCACGCACTAGAAAGTGTAGGCTGAGTAAGACACTACTTAATGTGATGCAAAGCATGGGAGCCAAGTAGCACTTGAATTAGACTGGATTCCTTCTTTGGGAAAGATATAAATCCCTGTAGTTGAGACAAGCAAGGGAGTGTCAAGCACTAGAAAAAGTAGGCTGAGTAAGCAGAAAGCACACCAGCAGCCTAAGCAGGGACTGACCGTAGTGAGGGCGTCTGATTTGAAAAACAGTTTATAACAGTTTGTGTTTGTTCTGACTAGTGCTGAAAGGTTACAAGCAAATCTAAAGTTGGACAGCAACAGTGAATTTCTTTCCTTAATCATAATTTTTGTTCAAGCCATTACTGGATGAAAAGATTTTGTAGAAATAAAAAACAAACAATAAAAATAAAATAAAATCCACTTCAGAGCATATAGACAGTTATAACTATTTTGAAAAAGCTAAGAAGTTAAGGGAAAATCTGAGAAAACAAAGTAAAAAGTAATGTGCATGGTACAGGGACCCCAAGATGGGGGGAAACAGAAGGGAGCAATGGAGGGTGTGTGTGCGTATGTGTGTGTGTGTGCATGTACATTGGTTCATAAGCTCATAGGTGTGTACTAGGCTAATGGCTCTGGAGCTTTTACAAGCCTAGCCCATAGGATTACCCTGGCTTCATGCCACCCGACAATAGTTCCCAGTGCCTCTGTCAAGTAGAGTCACTGGAGTGATCCCCGTGGTAAATTTTCTATTCCCATCCAGTCCAGAAAAAAATCTTACATACCAAACAGGGGTATGAAAAATTTGGGCACTGCCACTATTGTAAATATTTAGAAGTTACAACAAAATTTAAAATAGGTGGCAAGATTTTTGACATCAATGGGAAATACACATGTGAAACAAAAGGTGTGGTATAATTGGCTGAATGCCAAGTATGCCCATGTTTTTATATAGGAAAAATGTAATTTTGTGTAAAACAACGTATTTATGAATACCAGTGTAGTATATCTAAAGCCAATCATACTAATGCCCTGGCTAGACATGTTATGGAGTATCCTGATTACAAATTCCGGTATATAGTAATTGATCAAGTGCAACAAGTTGTTAGGGGGGAGCTTGGCCATTAAGGTTAGAAGAGAGAGAGAATTATTGTGGCAACTCAGTCTGAATGCCCAAGGTTTCCCAGGTCTAAATGAATACAGTTCCTTGAAATGTGTACTAAAGTTAAAATCACTAGACAGATAATAAATGTCTTGTGTGTGACTGTATTTATATTTTTACATTTACACTGAATACTGAATTTTTTATCTTATATTTTAAATGCATTTATAACATTTGCATTGACAAGTGAATTGTATGTGGAATGCAGCTTTAAGAATGTCAGGAAGTGATGTCATGGTCACATATGTTATTTAAAATTGTGTGAATGAATGGTAGATGTCTGAAGAAGTTTACTGATTATAGTAGACGAAAGTTCTAACAATAAATTGTGTTTGTTGGAACTATCATCATCTTTTTTTGTTTTCTGAAGTTTGTTTTGATATTTGGTTAGTTTTTTAAATTGAATAGCTGAGGTAGTACTCGTTTTTTATCTTGGTAGTGAGTTCCAGATTTTGACAATAGTGCAGGCAAAAAGTGATTTACCAGCATAATTTTTATATTTGAGAACATTTGTTAGGTTCTGGTAACTAGATCTTAAGGATCTAGTGGTAATATTGGGCGGTATTAGATATTGGAGTGCTGAGGTTTTGTCAGGCAAGTAATAGAGTTTGTGAGCTATTTAGAGTTGATTAAGTACAAGTAGTTGAGGTAGCACAAGCCAATTGACCTTTTTAAGGGCTAGACAGTGATGTGATCTGAATGGGGCTTCAGTTGCAAACTTGGCAATCTTGTTATAACAAGATTCCATTTTGTTTAGATCAGTTTGGCAGAGATTAGTCAAGATGGGGGAGGCATAGAGAAGGATGGATAACAGATGAGTCCTTGCAATAGTAGCTTTGGTATGTCTAGTAATATACTGTTTGTTCCTATAGAGGAGTCCAAGCTTTTTGTTTACTTTCTTGATGGTTTGAACTATATGGAGGTCAAATTTCAGGTTATTGTCAATTTCTACACCTAGCAGTTTAGTGTGAGCAGTTGGAGTGATTTGACTATTATCTTTGGAGTAAATGTTAAATCTATTGCCTAGAGGAGGAGATCTACCAGGGCTGAAGAGAATTTGTTTTTTTTTTTTTAGATTAAGAATAAGTTTGATGTTGGTGAACCATCTCTCTGTTAGAGTAAAGTTATTTTGGGTTGTGGTTTGAAGTTCTTTTAAGGAGGGGCCTGCACATATAAGGGTGGTTTCATCTGCATATTGAACTACTGAGGCAGTGAGTGAGGAAGAAGAAGAGATCTGGTTAGTAAACAACAGTGGACCTAGGTTGGACCCTTGAGGGACTCCTATGAATACTGGTAGCAGGGGGGGGGGAAGCTGGTCTTGCCATAGGACTGCTTGCTGGTGGCCAGATAAGTAGCTATTAAACCATGATGAGGTGCTTAGGTTTAGGGAAGATAGAGTATCAATAAGCATACTATGGTTTACCATGTCAAAGGCTTTTGACAAGTCTAAGAAAATGGAAGATACGAAGAGTCCCTTGTTTCTATGGTGGTTAGCTATGTAGGTGAATGATAGCAGCACTGTGGTGGTGCTTTGGGAAGGTCTAAAGCCATGCTGAGTTTGGGAGAGTAAGTTATTTTTTAGGAGGTACTGCATTAGTTGGGAATGAACAACTCTTTCTAATATTTTAGATAAAGGTGATAGGATTGCAATTGGGTGGTAGTTGATGAGTTCTAAGGAGTTACCTCCTTTGTGTGGTGGAATAATATGAGATGTTTTCCATGAGTTAGGTACCTTGCATTTGGCTAGTGACCCATTTATGAGGATGGACACAGGATAGGTTATAGCTTCTACTGATATTTGAAGGAAATCTGCAGGTAGGTTATCAGTGGCCAGTGTGGTTGGTTTGAGTTTCTTAAGGAGTTTGGAAATTACTTTAGTGGTAACAGGGTGCAGGGAAAAGCTGAAGGAATTATTTTGTGTATTAGGGTGGGATGGGATAGATACTGGTATGGGGCTACTAGTACTATTTTGGGCATTGGCAAGGGTTTGAACTGTTTTGGTAAAGAGTTTGTTAAATTGTATGGAAATGTTATCATGGTTGTTTGGTAATACAGGGGTTGGAATAGTGGCTTTTCCTGGGCACAGTATATTATTTATTGTGACCCAGAATTTCTTAGGGTTGTGAGTGTGTTTTTCTTGCATGCTTTTGTAGTAGTTGGTTTTAACAAGTTTAACTACTTTTTTGGCTTTGTATTGGAGTTCTAGATAGTTTTATCACAGTTTAGTGGCTTTGTGTTTATGAAATTGAATCCAGGCCTTGCCCCTTTCTTTCATCATACTTCTGGTGTCTTTTGTTAGCCATGGGGCATAGTTAGTGTTTATTCTTGTGGTATGGGAGGGTGTGTGATGGTTTAACATTTTTAAGAAGGTTGAGTTAAAGTACTGCACAGCTTTGTTTAGAAGTAGTTGTTTTAGTGGAGTCCAATTACAGTTTTTCACTGAATTGATGAAGTCAGTAGATATAAAGATGTTTTTCTTACATACTGCTAGGAGGATGGGCTAGTTAATGTGTTCATAGGTTCATAGGTTGGTACTAGGCTATTGGCCCTATGGCCTATACAATCCTAGCCAAATAATTCCCCTGATATTTCTTCCCACAATATTTACTTCCCTGGACCCCTGTCTAGGAGGGTGACTGACGTGATCCCCAGGGTGAATTTCCTAACTCCCATCCAATTGTCAAAGTTCCTTTTGAAGAGAGCCAAGAAGGTGCTCTGCTTGACATGTATGGGCAGTCCATTCCAGAGTATGGGGAGTCTCTGAGTCAGGAACCTATCCCTCCAGCATGTTTTGTTCATTGTGATGACAAGGCTTAGATCCCTGGAGTGCGTGGCTCTGATGGATTGAGATTTCTTTAAGTGGAGCATGTCCAACAGCTCAGGGTTTGACACTGCCTTGTATGTTAAGCAGAGATTGCCTCTGAGTAGACGATATGCCACAGAGTATAGCTGGAGTTTTTTTAGACAGTCAGCATAGGGCATCTGCTTTAGACCTGTGATTCTTTTAGTGAGTTATTTCTGTGGTCTTTCCAGATATTGCAGATGTCTTGTGAGGTACATACCAAATGGGGTGTTGTACTCTATAATGGGTCTAATGTGGGATGAGTACAGTGGGACAACAACCTCCTTTTTTTCTGGACGAAAAGCTCTTAGTGATGAGGTGTGCCACATAGAAGGATTTCCTGACTGTTGTGGTGATGTGGTTATTGAAGATGAGACCACTGACCACATATGTCCCTAAGTCTCTCATCACACTTTCAGTGTTTACTGTACTGCCACATATGTGGTAATTCGTGGATACATGGCTTTTCCCAAAGAGGATAACTATACAGTTCTTGGCATTAAGCATGAGTCCATGGCTCTGGCACCAAGCATCTATTTCTGTAAGGACCTTTTGTAGAATATCCACATCATTTGGGGATTCAATAATGGCTCCCAGTTTGCAGTCATCTGCGAACTTTGTTAGCCAGAGTCCCTTAGTGCTGGCCTGTACTTCAGAGAAGTAGAAAACCAAAGAAACCGTGTTGGGTAAAACCTTGGTGCAGAAATAAATCCAAATGAAAGGTAAAAAGTAAAAAGTAAAAAAATGCACCAAGATAACACACAGCGAAACGTTTTGCTGTGTGTTATCTTGGTGCATTTTTTACTTCAGAGAAGTAGATGCCAAACAAGAGCGGTCCCAGGACTGAACCCTGAGGTACTCCACTTGTCACTTGTCTGGAGCTAGATTTGGAGTGGGCTACATTTACAGTCTGGGTTCTGTCAGTAAGCCAGTTGGCAACCCATCGAGTGACATAGGGATTTATGCCCAGCTTAGTAAGTTTATCTATGATTCCAGAGTGGGGGATGGTGTCTAAGGCCTTGGCGAGGTCCAGATAGGCTGTGTGGACCACCTTACCCTCTTCCACAGCTCTGGAGACTGATTTGAAGAAGTCAATCAGGTTCAGGAGACAAGAATGGACCTTCACAACCCCAAACTGGGTGGGGTCCAGTGTTGGAAGGTTGCCAGTGTTTTTGTTTATAAGTTCCATGATAATGCATTCCATGCCCATGCAGATCAGGCTCATCAGACTGATGAGATGGTAGCTCCCTAAATCCAAGGTGGATCCCCCCTTGTGGAGTGGGATAACTGTAGCTGTGTACCACTCAGTGGGCATTAAGCCTGAGGTGAGGCTATGATTAAACATGACACTAAGGTGAGGTGCCAGTTCATTTTGTAGTTCATGTAGTACACAGCCTGGGATGTCATTTGGTCCCATGGATGCTGTATTCTTAGCTTTAGAGAGTGCAGTTTCTACCTGTGTGGCCATAATTACCAGAATTTGGCAATCTTTTGGTATTGAGATGGGCCCTTTAGGGGGTGAGATGGGGGTGAAGTTGACACTAAATCCATTTGCCAGGAAAATGTCAATATCCTTGGCATCAGTATATTTGATGCCATTCTGTTTTAGCTCAAAGCAGATCTGAGCATTGACATTTACATTCTTGACATAACTATAGAATGCCTTGTGATTGTCTTTGGAATCTTTGGCAATTTTATTTTCGTAACTAGCTTTGGAGGATTTTATGAGGGATCTCAGCTTCTTACTGAGGCTGGTGAGGGAGTTTTTTGCATCCTGAGATTTTCCTCTTTTCTGCAACAGTTTCTTCCTTCTGTTGTATAGTTTGTTTATGGCAGGGGACCACCAGATTGGCTTCCTTTTTTTGGAGAGAGCACCTTGGTTCTATTTGCGATGGCACGATTCATGCACGAGTGGATGTGCTCATACAGTGACTTAGTGTAGGATTCGGCAGTTGAACTTTCAGCTCCCGTCTGCATGGGTGCCATGAAGTTTGTCACTTCTGTCTTAAGTAGGAGGAAGTTGGCTTTGGATAAGTTTTTTACAGAGGTTTCCTTACTGGGAGGTGGGGGTGGGATGTGGATGTCAAGGGTGATTTGCTTATGGTCAGACCTGTCCAGTGAGGGGGTGATCATAGGTGTGGAGCATTGATTTCTCATGTTGGTAATGAGGCCAGGTCTAGGATATTGATGCCCCTGGTGGGACTATAGATTACTTGATCCAGGGCATTGGAATTTATGAATTCCAAGAACCGTTGGGAAAAGGTGTTGGTACCCGAGTAGTTTTCTCAGTTAATGGCAGGGTAGTTGAAATCACCCAGTATTAGGATGTTTGGTTGTATCTTAATATTTTTCAGCATGTTTAGAAAGGTGTAGTGAGAATCTTGGGGCATGTTGGGGATCTGTAGCAAGCTACAATTTGGATTGCAGTCTTACCTAGTGTTAGTTGCACCTGGAGAATTTCAGATGCATTGTGTTGGGCAGCTAGCCTGGAGGTGTGAATATCCTTGGTAAATATGGACACTCCTCCACCTTTAGTGTTTCGGTCTTGGTTTGGTGGCCGAAAAGTGTGGTAAGAGTTGCAGCCTAGTATTGTAGGGGTGGTCTCTGGAGTCCTGAACCAGGTCTCAGTTACTGCACAGATATCGATGTTCTCCATTTTTAGGAGTGCCGCGAGAGAGTGCATTTTGAGGTTTAGACATCTAGCATTGAGTAGCATTACGGTGGTGGGTTTGTCGTTTGAACCTTGCCTAAAAAAGGCACTATATGGGTGGCAAGAACTTTAGCCAGTAACCTGAATCCCAGGGGTGATAGGCATAGATCATCTCTGGCAAAGCATCGTGGTTTGTCGATCAAGTCGTC
This sequence comes from Protopterus annectens, assembly GCF_019279795.1. Classification (NCBI taxonomy): domain Eukaryota; kingdom Metazoa; phylum Chordata; order Ceratodontiformes; family Protopteridae; genus Protopterus; species Protopterus annectens. The sequence continues at coordinate 164,225,768 of NC_056736.1, forward strand.
CCAGGCAGACAGATACTGGATCCCCTTTGAATGACACCAGAAGCTTACCCAATTGTTGAAGTCAATCATTTTGTCCTTATACTGTGGTACAATTCTGGGTGAAGGCAGGATGCCACACAGGGCTAGGGTCTTACCTGCCTGGGCCATGTTATCCGAGAGCTCTTCCATATCTCTTTTCATGTAGTCCAGGGAGGTATGTCTCAAGTCATTCACTCCAACATGGACAATGACAGAGTCATATTTGTACTTGTTGTGTAGTCCCTTGAGTGCATGCATTATGTGGTGGATCCTGGCACCCGACAGGGAGCTGACTGTAATTTTCTCCTTGCTCAGCCTGGTGAGTGGGACATCAGTGTGCCTGACTACAGAGTCATCTATGACTAAATTGTTGGGTACGTTGTCTTGCCTTAGGGGCTATTGTTGGGTGGCACACTGGTGTTGTGAGCTATGTGTCACTTTGGTTGTGACTGGTGTTTGTTTGCGTTTCAGCTTCAGAAGTCCTTTTTGCTTGAGCAGGTTAATGTTAAGGGCCTCTGCATATGTGGGTTTAGTGTTGCTATGTGTGGGTGTTGATAGTGTGGGTTTTGAATGGCTATGTGTTGCTTGAGGTGTAGTGCAGGTGTTAACCTTCTTCTCTTGACTGTCTAGCACAATCTTGGCTTGAGAGATCTTTGCTTCCAGTTTGGCTATTAAGTGCATCTCTCACAGATTGTAGTGTTGAGTGGTAGGAGGAGAGGGTTGTCTGTGTACATGAGGCAGTTGCTGCTTTGCTCCAGTATGCCCAGATTCACCAGGTGGACAGGAGAAATCACCAGAAGCTGACCCTTGGACATGCCTGTTTAGGTGCTTTTTTTGTAAAGTACAAGAGCTGTTTTCCCTTACTTTTGCAAGGTACTTTGCAATTATAGGCTGTTTAGTACCTATGATTAATTTCTCCTTATTAACAAGGAGAGTGGAGTGCTTGTATCAGTTTAAGGCTTCCTAGTGCTTTCCAGCAGGTTCTAGAGCAAGTGCTAGTCACAGCAGTTCCAATTTTAGTGCTACTACTGAGAAACCAGCTAGTTCTAAGGGAAAATTTGAAGAGCAGACTTTCTGGCTCCTGGAATAGTTTAACCATAGCCCCGCTGTGCTTCATGATGCAAAAAAATGTGCAAACACATTTGTTTTTAAGCCAGAAAGTTGAAAGGGATAGAAATCAGCCCAAAATGGCTAAGAAAATTACAATTTCAGAGCTGGAAACCAGTCTTCTAGTGTTAGATAGGCAGTGCAATGTTCACCACTCCCACTGGTAAGCAGTAGGACTTCCCTCTACCACATCAAGGTCTGGATAGTTCTGAACACAGAAAATAAAGTCCTGCAACCAGCAAAGCCTGGGATCTAGACTATATTAGCTAGGAAAGGTGGGAAATGAGCAAACAAGATAGTATTTTTGTTTTTTTTTTTAGTTAAAACAGGCTAAACAATGCAATAATACAGTAAATAAACACAGAAAAGGTTAATGCACTTGAGTGTGTAGCCCTAAACAGTAAATGCAATTAAAACTCTTCAGAATTAGCAATTAAAAACTTTTTGAATGAAGCAAGGCAAGTGCACAACTGAAAAATGATTTAAGAGGCAGTAATACACTAGAATAAGTAGCAAGTATACATATACAGAAAAGTCTATATATACAGAAAAGCAGCTAAAACACACTAAAGCAATTCAGATGAAGTGCAACCTAGAGCACTTCAGTTGTAGCAATATTAAGGCAAATACAGTTTTAATAAATGCACTAAAAGGTAGGTTGGTTGATAGTCATTTAGACTATCAGGAAGACAGACAGAATGCTGTGCAAGAGTGAGATTAGATAGCAGTATCCAATCTAACATGGATTCAAGTTTGGATGTTTCATCTGTTCTGGTTTGGGTAGATATTATTTGGGTAAACCCATGAAGGTTAATGTGAGTAGAGGGATTGAGGCTGGAGCAGTCTAGCCAGTCAATATTAAAGTCACCTAGTAGTACAGTTTCTTGTGGCCGGGTGTTTGAGATCCAGTTCAACAAAATGTCCATAATAGTAATGTTATTGCCTGGCGGGATGTAGCTACCTGCAATAATTATATGTTTGTTGGAGTTCAGTTTTAGTCTGGCTAGGATTATTTCTACATCTTTGACTTCTTGGATGTCATAATCAAATTGTTCTATGGTTAGAAGATTTTGAAAAAGTATTGCTACACCTCCTCCTTTTTTCTAATCTATCCCTGTGTATAATATTATAGCCTGTGGCTGTAATCTTATTATTGTGGTGTTCTGGTTTAAGCCATGTTTCAGTTAACACAGTATCTGCTTTATATAGAGCTAGTAGGGCATGGAGGTCCTGAATTTTATTAAGTATGCTTCTTGCATTTAGGTTTAAGAAGAGGAGTGATGAGGCAGGTCTGTAGTATAGGGGATTTAGAGGATTTGAGTTTGAGTTGATTGATGAAATGGGTCCTGGATTATGGTGTATGTCACCACAAGGAGTGAGTTTTTGGAGTAGGTGTAGATAGAGTTTATGTAGTTTGTGAATTATTTTAGTTTGTCTTTGATGTGAGTGAGGGTTAGTTTTGACAGTTTATTGTGAAAGAGAAGGATTGGGAGATGGTAAGGTCATATGGCATTATAGGGAAGTTCTTTGTTTTATGGTATTGGCTATGGAGTCTGTTTGCCATTGGGGTGGGGTGTTGGCATGGAGGTGAGTATGGTAGGACAACAGTATGGAAAGCAAGAGCAGAGTGAGGATTATTAATGGGTAGAATGATGCTTTTAGTAGTTGGGATTGTTGTGGGCTCTTCATTTTGTCTAGTTTTAGAAAGAGTGAGGTATGTATAAAGCTAATAATTTATAGCTGTGTGGGTTGGGAGTTGTATTAAGGGTGTAGTGTTAATGGTGCTGAGTGTTGCTATGAGGGGATGGTTTGTGGTATGATAGGCTAATTGAAAGTATTGGAATTAAGGTGGGTGGGGTTTGTAACTTTAAATCTAATTGCTATATGGGGAGGGTGGGAATGGGGGTAGGGTAGAGGAGCAGAGTGAGCGTAGTGAATGGAGCGGGCAGGGCCAGTAGGCCGAGACAAGTGAAAAACAGCCAACTACTGCAATGTTGTAGCCTGTGTAGGCAAAGTTAAGGACTCAACAGTTACAAAAACTGATAGAGTTGCTAGGTATATTGCTTCTGCAAAAAATGGCCAGTTGCAGAGTTTTACTGTAATTCAGGGAGTAAGTGTCTGGTCAGGAAGGGTAGGAAGAGGAGGAAAATACACTCTGGAGAAGAAGCCAATAGAATTAGTAATTTAACAAATATGGGGGGGGACACTTGCCGCTTACCCGTAGTGCAGAGCTTGACCACTCTAAAGTCAATCTACAGTAATTACAAAAGTGTAGTCTCTATTTAAGGTACATACAATTACAGATTTTTAACATACATGCACTAGTTTCAGTCTTTCAGAATTCCTTGCAGGGTCCAATGATTTGCTGGGCGACTCCTTTTAATTGCTTTTACTTTTGGTGAAGGGGGGTTGTCTTTAGTTTGTTTTTTTAATTATCAGTCCGAAGTGGTCTGGAAGAGGGAAAAATAGTTAAGACTTAGGATGGAAGGATATAAGCTGAGACAGACATAAATTACATATAGTAGTAACGCATATAAATTATATACATACACATCATGTGAAAACATTCAGATATCGAGATTGTACAGCATGACCGAACTAAACAGCATGAGGAGGTCAGAGAACACTAAGGTATAGTAATTATCCAACTAAAAGAAACTCAGGTGGAGTTGGCGACTTGTAAGATAAATGACAAACTCACAGTACATTAAAGCCTGTCTTAATTGAACTACAGTTCTAATTTAGCTGTGCAGGCCCAGCTAGCTTCTAAGTTTAGGTAATTTAAACCAAAATTATATTCAAAAATGGCTCTGCACTCTGGTGACAGTAACCAGACTACAAATTGAACTACACTAACGAGTTTCTACATATACCCGTCCACAGCAAACCAATAGTCATTTAAAACAGATTAGTAAGCTTTTATTTACAGCAAAAGTCAACAATTATGCATCTACAGCTCACAATGCTACATAAGAGTAAATGTAGCATTGCTAATTACTCTTCCATACATTCAACAGCGTATTAGGCAATGCAGGTTCTAGTTAAGTGATGCTAAAGACACATTAGATTAAAATCACATGTCTACAGTTCGCAAGGTTGCATATAGATAAAGTAGCATTGCTATTTACTCACTTATACATTCAATGATGTATTAAGCAATTCAGGATCCAAATAATATAACTAGTGAAGCATTAGACCAGCATTAAGCATCTACTGCTCGCAACGCTTTCTAGCAATAAATGTTGTGTTGATATGCAGTCGCCAAGACAATCAACATAAGATTAAGCAATGTGGGTTCAAAAAGGCAACAAACTGTTAGAAGGCACAGTATAACTTGCAATGCTAAGATTAGCTCATTTCTACGAAGTGGTATTACCTGCTCTGTGGTTAGAAAAGCTAAAACAATAGAGCATTGTGTGGTATCATATTATTAGATCAGATTCCAATAATAAATTATTTGCATAAGGACAAAAACAGCAAAACCCCTTACCATCTAACATGCTTGCATGTACGGCAGTGGCAGTTTCTATGGGGGAGTCAGTTGTATTTAAAAAGGGCACCTCAGCAGTGGGGTTCCCTAAATAGATTTCGTTTGGAGGGCAGGTCTTGGTGGGTGGAGCTTGGAGAGACAGACAGGTGTAAATGGAGTAATGTGGGAGGATGGGGGAGGGAACAGAGTTGTGAGCTAGTAGGCTGAGACACTGGAGTGCTCGAGAGACTATCAGTAGGTAAGTGAAAAGCAGCCTACTACTGCAATGTTGTAGCCTGTGTAGGTAAAGATAATGACTCATCAGTTATAAAAACTGATAGAGTTGCTAGGTATACAACAAATGGCCAGTTGCAGAGTTTTATTGTAATTCAGGGAGTAAGTGTCTGGTCAGGAAGGGTAGGAAGAGGAGTAAAATACACTCTGGAGAAGAAGGGCAGTAAAATTAATAGTTTAACAAATATGAGGGGGGGGGTGCTTGCAGCTTACCTATAGTGCAGCGCTTGACTGCACTAAAGTCAATCTACAGGAATTACAAAAGTGTAATCTCTATTTAAGCTACATAAAATTACATATTTTTAACATACATGCACTAGTTTAATTCTTTGAGAATTCCTTGCAGGGTCCAGTGATTTGCTGGGCAACTCCTTTTAATGGCTTTTACTTTTGGTGAGAGGGGGGATGCCTTTAGTTTGTTTTTTTAGTGATTAGTCCTGAGTGGTCTGGAAGTGGGAAAAAATTAGTTAAGCTTAGAGTGAAAGGATATAAGCTGAGACATACATTCAACAGCGTATTAGGCAATGCAGGTTCTAGTTAAGTAATGCTAAAGACACATTAGATTAAAATCACACATCTACAGCTCACAGTGCTGCATACAGATAAAGTAGTGTTGCTGTTTACTCACTTATACATTCAACAGTGTATTAAGTGGTGCAGGATCCAAATAACATAGCTAGTAAAGCATAAGACCAGCATGAAGTATCTACTGCTCGCAACGCTTTCTAGCAATAAACGTAGCGTTGACATGCAGTCGCCAAGACAATCAACATAAGATTAACCAATGTGGGTTCAAAAAGGCAACAAACTGTTAGAAGGCACCGTATAACTTGCAATGCCAAAATTAGCTTGTTGCTACCACGAGCTATTACCCCCAGTGTGGTTAGAAAAGCTTAAACAATAGAACGTTGTACGGTATCATATTATTAGATCATATGTCAATAATAAATTATATGCATGAGGATAAAAACAGCAAAATCCCTTACCAACTAACATGCTTGCATGTATGGCAGTGGCAGCTTCTATGGGGTAGTGAGTTGTGTTTAAAAAAGGGCACCTCAACAGTGGGGTTCCCTAAGTAGATTTCCTTTGGTGGGCAGGTCTTGGTGGGTGGAGATTGAAGAGACAGACAGGTGTGACTGGAGTAATGTGTGAGGATGGGGGTGGGAACAGAGTTGTCAGCCAGTAGGCCAAGACACTGGAATGCTCGAGAGACTATTAGAAGGTAAGTGAAAAACAGCCTACTACTGCAATATTGTTACCTGTATAGGTAAAGTTAAGGTCTCAACAGTCATAAAAACTGATAAGAGTTGCTAGGTATATTGCTTCTACAAAAAATGGCCAGTTGCAGAGTTTTATTGTAATTCAGGGAGTAAGTGTCTGGTCAGGAAGGGTAGGAAGAGGAGGAGAATACACTCTGAAGATGAAGGGCATTAGAATTAGCAATTTAGCTTG